>NW_024884811.1:11712245-11862086 GCF_019232065.1 Centrocercus urophasianus
CCCCCCCCCCCCCCCCCCCCCCCCTCCCCTTCTCCCCCCCCCCCCCCCCCCCCCCCCCGGCCCAGGGGGGAGGAATCACCAATAAATATAAGCAACTGTGCAAATCAAATGTATCTAGTCCTAGATGCAAGCTAAAATCACCTAGCTTCTAAGCGGTGATGATGATGTTATAGAAAAGCAAAGTGAAAATAGAATCCTAAAAAGCCTTATGCTTTAAGGAACTGCTATTTTTGTAAACCTCCAGGTTGCTTCATAAATCAGTTTACATCTTTTCTTGGCTATTGATCATGGAATAGTGCAGCTGGTTGTTCTGTTCAATGGAATTCTGTGTGTCTTCTTCACAGGCATAATCTAGAAACAATGGACTGTAAAAAGGCTGTGACAACGGCATGCCAATATCATGTACTTCAGGATAGTACTTATACATACAGTATAAGATACATACTGTGATACATACAGTATAAGATACATACAGATAGTACATATACATACTCCTTGCCAGAGTAGTCAAGTTGGCTGAGGAGCAGCAAACTGATTGCTGAAGTTGAAGTTTTCTTGATTCTCTGCTCCTTCATCCTCCTTCCTTCTGTCCATTTGGTCAGCTGATGGTTTGCTCTTGGTGTTGTTTGGGTTTTTTTGTTTGTTTTGTGGCAACGGTAACAAATCCTGGACACTGACCTCATGAACGGTAAAACTGATTTATTTTCACATTACAAAAAAATTCTTAGATTGTGGCATCTTGTTTCACTTCTTTTTCTTTCCTTTTTTCAAAAATTAGTGTTCTGAAAGTCTTTCCCCCTGCCCTATTTTTAAATCATGGAGACCTTTAGTGATGATTTTGTGCAGGGATTATATTGAAATGATGTGGATAAATGCTGTAGTTCAGCATCTCAATTTCATGTATAATTCAGGCTTCCAGCTTGGATTATGTATTATGTAGTCCAGGTATACATATATATATTTTTCTGAATATACACATTCAAATTGAGATATTTTGGAAATTACACTGATTTATTTGTCTGTGATCCCCAGACTGATTGTGCAAATACCATACTTATGGCAACAGCAATTGTAAGTCACGTCTGATCTATGTAGATTTCAAAAGTTTTTGAAATAGCAGAATGTCCATGAATCATAAGTTTTCATGATGTGAAAATATTTTTTTGCTTTATTCTGATGCAGAATCATGTTTTTACAACTCAAAGGAAAAGCTTTCAGCTTGCATTTGAAACTATATTGAAGGAGACTCACAGTCTCATTTTATATATGCATTTGTCTTTTTCTTGATAGGAAGACATTTCTCTTTAATTTCTGCAGTGTAAGTAATCAAAATGTTGTGGACTTGAAAAGATTTTCTTAAAAATGTGCTACCATAATATGAACCTGGATATTGACTTCCACAAGAGCAGATCTGGTCTATTATATTGAAATATACTGGCTTAACATTATTGTTCAAAAAGAGAGATCTAATACAATGAAGAAACTATCAAAACTGTGATGTGTTTGAAACATCTGTACACTGTGCAGCTGATTACATGTCTCGAGCAGGTGCATAGACACAAAGATTTGAGTAGAAACAATGATTTTCTGATTTAGACATGATAGTTTAGCTTTATAGTATTGCAGGCAGTACTGTAAATATGTCTCTGTCTCAGAATATCTGTAAGAAAATGCAATGATTGGCAGAGAAAATATTATTGTTATTACCAAATTTATCATGAATGGGTAACTTCTTGTATAAAACAGTCTCCAATGCAACAGTAAAGAAAAAACAAATACACAGTGAAATTTCTTGAAATATATTCTGGTTCTCTGTCAATTTCCACTTTAACAAGAAGGTGAACTAAACAAGTACCTCAGTTGAGACTGAGGCTGCAGATAAGCCCTTGCTTGTGATAAAATTTTGGAAATGTTCTTAGTGTGCCTGACTGTACTTATCTGTTTCCCAATTTTCAAACCTGTTCACTGTGATGCTATTTGTCTATTAAAAACTGTTAAGTCTGAATTAATTGAGACATGATTTTAGCCTTTCTTCATATGGCTATGAGATTAGAAAGAGGAAACAATGAGTTGTACTGGTGGCCAGCCTCCCCCTCATCTTTGAAATAGAAATACATTTTTGCAAACCATTAATGCGAAAACTATATCCCCAAAAGAAAAATGCCCACGCCTTTATGGAGACCTTTCAAATCACCACTGCTTGTATTTGTACTCTCGTGGGCAGCTGAGTAAGCTTAGACTTCAGGTCAATCTTAAGAAATTTGAGTGTCTACCAAATCCTGAGTGATTTTTGAATTCAAATCTCTACGTTTATCCATATACACAGCCCTGCAACTACTGACAATTTCATTGCAATTATTTCTAGTACAAAATTGTTATTTGAACAGTAGGTACAGAAGGACCTTGTCTAGAGTGCAAGCTGTATTTCCCTGTGAACACCTATTTGCAACCTGGATCTGTACCTGTCCTATTCACAGTCAGATTTTGTTTTGATTCATGATTCTGGAGGAAATTTTGTCTGAACCATAAAGCAACAATTCCATTCCTGCAAATGGAAGATGATGCTGTAAGGGATTATTCTTTTACATAATTGTCTCAAAGTTTGATGGGGACACAGATGAAAAAGTCCAAGCAAGTCCTGGGCAAGGGTTGCGAAGTTCTTTGTGAGGAGATTTGTGATGGACAAGGCCTGGGGAAGGGTTGTGAAATGCTTTGTCTTGATGGACAAGGCCAGGGGCAACTAGAGAGAGATAAGCTGCAGCTTAATGGCTGTGCAGAGGTTTTTTGTGTGGACTTATCTCAAGGAAGATAGCCATCCCAGGGGGTATTCACATGACTCTTGCTCAAGTGCCCAGGGATGTCAGGTAGGCAGGAGAACAAGTAAGAAAAAAAGAGGAATTGAAAACCATGAGGTTTAGGTTGGAGTGAGACAGATGAAGAAAATACTGAGAGCTTTGTACTCTACAAGATAGCTGTCCAGAGGTGCTAGAAGAATTTTGTGAGCACAGGTCACACGCTTATGAGTGTGAGTCTTCTCTCTCCCTGAGTTTTCTCTCCTGATATCATTACAGCATCCTTCATACTTAATGGCACTCAGTTCCTAAATGGTTGATACGCATGACTTAGAATTGTACATGTAATATTTTTATTTCCATATGTATAAGCATATCCAATAGCTTAGGAAATGTTGTTTGCATTTCAGACCAGGAGGATTTGTATCATGCAGAAATGCATAGATATTATTTAAGGAAATACTTTTTTATTTTAGAGAACACAGTTCTAATTTTAAAAAAATCTGTGTAGTACCTTTGTTCTGAGACTTAAATCGGGGGCCTGCAAAGTCAGTGCTGTAGCTTTCATATGGCAGAAGAGTCCTCAATGCACACAAAGGTAATAACACATCTTGTAATGCCCACACTTACTATCAGTGGTGTGAAAGAACTTGGTTGGGGAGCTGTAGCATGGATGAAGTGTCCTGAGATGTCTGATTGCAACAACGGCTCCAGGTGACAGTTAACAGCTGGCACAAGTTAAAGAAACATTCATGCTGCTGAATCATCTGCTTGCAACATAGTGGCACAGAAGAGCCTGTTCTTTCAGTTGCGTTTTGTCTTACTGTTGTTAATTCAATTTTCTCACATGGGCGAGATAACAGATTGCTGTGTTCCTGAGTCTGCAGACAGTTTCATTCACTAAGTCACAGGGACAAATTTTCACACTAAAAACAGTAATAAGTTGACAGCTGACAATTAATTGTTTCATTATTAATCTTCCTAAAACCAGCAACCTGATGTGCTCATTTTGCAGTTCCAAATTTCTGCTGACAAATAGCAGCAATAATAAATACAGAGCACTCATAATCTCTTTTTCCTCTTTCCGTTTGTTGTCTAATCCTGCTGAATATAAAAAAATCCATAACATAATAAATATAAAGTGTATTCATAACACACATTAATTTTATTTTAAAAGGCATATTCACCTCCTGCTGAATCTGAGGCCTGGGCAACTCTGCGTAAAAGGCACAGGAGTAGATGAGTTTGGGAAATGGTAGGTGACTCATTAGTCCAGCGTAAGAAGGGAGGATCTACAACCTTCCTGTCCTCTAATAGGTGTTTATTGTCAGAGTGGATAAATACCAGGTGTTCACCTTAGAATGCATCCTGTAAGGAATAGGAAATTGCATCTCCAATAGGCTGTCCTGCTCCACTTTACAGCAGCTTTTAATTATGCTCAGCAGAAGCAACCAATTTTCCTGGAAAACTAGTGAAGGAAGATGGGCATTTCATTTGGGTTCCATTTTCATTTGCTCTATTCAGATTCTAGGAAACAGCTCTGTTCTAGAGGGTGGGGACTACGTGTTGAAAAAATTGAGAATGCTGAATATATAGTCCCCACTGGCTCATATACCTTATTTTATATCTCAAAATTCTGAATAGTCCAATGTTTTTCTGTGTATACCTGAAGTAAGTCTAGACAACTTGTTCTTGGCTTATCTCTTATTGTGGTGTTTGAAAAAGTTCACAAATGTCACAAAGAAATTAGTTAAAAAACAGTCCCTCTGAGCAATTTTTGAAGATAACTGTATGCCCTAGGCATACACATAACTTACTGATGATCTACAGAAATTTTTTTGTGATTAACATCCTCTGTGGTACTTTCCTAAGCTCTCAGATGACCTTGTGTTTGCCATGTACATGTACAGACTGCTGGCATATGGTAACTGAACCCTTCACCACTTTACTTAGATTTAGTTTACTTCCCTACAGAGATGAAGTCACCTGACTGAACTATTATAACCTTAGGTGCATGCACACGTATTATTTCAGTTCAACTAATTAGTTTTAATGTTATTTCACTTATATTAAACCAGACTAATATTTACCAAATGTCGTTATACAGACAATTCATAAGCAATAGTCTGTCTTCCATTACAAATAATTCTAATTAGTCTCAGTTTTTTTTTTTGTTTGTTTGTTTTTTTTTTTAATTCTCTCATTCTCTCCTTATATTTCATCTTCCAATTGTGAATAGTCTCTTTTGACATTCTCTAGGCCTGAGCTCCTTACATAAATTACACAGGTGTCCATTTTTCTCTTTTATCTCGAACAAGCTTGGCATACAGTCTACTGGTTTGGGATTAGTGTAAAAACAAAGGTTACATTGTTAACTGGAATGTTCTTGTAAATGCTCTTGATAAAACTATGCCAGGCTCAACTGTAGGTAATCTGCAATATACTTGATCTAGTTTCTTGGGAGGAAAAATAAAAAATAAAAATAAAAACAAAAACCTTCCATTTAAAAAGTGTATTCTGATTTAACATTTGCTGGCTTATGTGTTTGTCTCTTTGATCAGTAAGACCACCATCCCAAATATCACTGATTTCTCATGCACTTGCTCACATATGTGTGTATATTTGCATGTAATAAATCTTAGAACTGAATGTAACTTTTACTTAGAATTTACTCCTAACAGAAGCTGTATTGTGAACTTTCCCTTTTCTTATCATTCTATTAAGAATCTCCTTCTGAAATTGCTCTCAAATTTTTCAGTATCCTAATGAGTACAGATGAAGAATTGTGGGCTGGTGTTGCACAAATTTAAGGTCAGCTGAAAAAAAAGAAAAAAAAAAAAAAAAACTCGAAAGAGAATGAGAACAGATTTTCTTTTTTTCTTTTTTTTTTTTGCATATCCCAGTTGCACAATTTTTCGTATTTCTTTTCCACATACTCCAGATGCAAATGTTTGCTACCAATCTCAGACATTACTTTGTTTGATCTCACTATAGATTAATCAATTCTTACTTACTGAAAACAATATTCAATTAACAGCAAAGCTGCAAGAGTGTGCAGGAGCACTTGAAGCCACTTTTGGAGCAGAACTACTCATCACTGCTGGAGTTTGAGGTTCTAATATACTGTTTCACCAGGAGCGTCCACCAGCAGAAAATAACCTGTACATCATCAAAATGGCAAATTTTGGAGGAGTGGGTCTGCTCCAAGAGCAACTCTAAGCTCTACTGTGCAATCTTACAAGCCCTCTAGCACTGATGAGAATTCCAGGACTCTTTGAGCACTGGCAATCTGTCCAGCCACTTGAGGCACTGGCACAGAGCTGCCTGCATGGCATGCCTACAGGATAGGCATGTTTCAGAAGTAGAACAAATTAATAAGAAGCATGCTTATTAGCAGTGCCATACTCCATATATATGGCACTAGAAAGGTATAGACGCAGCTTAAAAATCAGAATAAATGAAAAATAGAAGAAAAAAAAAATGGAGGGAAAAAAAAAAAAAAAAAAGCACTTAATTGTAAGAATAGTGTCAAAAGATTCTGGAAATAAACTAGGTTTGAAAGGAAAGTCCCAAATTGCAAGCAGAGAAATGACAAGGACCTCCATTTTCCTGACAACTTCCTTGGGGAAAGGGAATTGTTCTCAGGATGAGTTATGCAGCACTGACAGCTTGTCTGTCTATTTTACGCAAAGCACAGTGCCTCATTCGTCTTGATTTTCTCTGTAATTTTTTTGCTCAGTGAAATAATTAGCAGCAATGCTTATTTCCATATAGTAGTGGTCAGATGATTTAAAAGAGCAAAAAGGGAAGAAAATCTCATTTTAAAAGTGATTAGATATTTTAGCAGAATATAGAATAAAATGACCACTAACTAATACCGTTTTTCAGTTAATATCTCCTCAAAAATTAGGGGTTTTTTATCCGGGTCCATGATCTTGCCATATTTATGATTTGGGTTTTTTTAGAGAATTTAAGTTCTCAAACTTAAATTTGAACTCAGAGGCTTCAATTTATACAGGATATAGAGGACAGTGAAATTCTGAAATTTTATACATAAAGATAGTTAGTCACATACAGTAATTTGTTTAGAGATTTGAGATTACAGACAAACCACAATAGCTAATTATGATGTACCTATAGCCACGAGTCTTGATGTAATATATGGATACGGATACTGAACTGCACTAATTCAACTCAAATAGTAAATATTTGTAACAGATTATGTGCGAATAATTCATGAAGTTTGCTCACAAAGTGAGTATCTTTGAAATCATTTCAGAGCTTGCTGAAATATATATTTAAAAAAAAAAAAAAAAAAAAAAAAAAAAGTCTGGGTGGTATTTACTTAGGGCCTTTGACTTTGGAACTTGATTCTTCCATTGATCCCAAAAGTTAGCTGGCCCAAGGTCACCCTGCAAGACAAATTTATTACCTTTTCTTGACTAAAGAAATCTCATAGAGTGAGGTGGACTCAGTGTCACATTGAGAAGGATTACTGGGTTCACATCAGATTTCACTGATTTTTGCAAAGTTTAAGTACATCAGGCTAGATCTACAGTAGCATATTTTATAAACCACACAC
Organism: Centrocercus urophasianus; assembly: GCF_019232065.1. Lineage (NCBI taxonomy): Eukaryota > Metazoa > Chordata > Aves > Galliformes > Phasianidae > Centrocercus > Centrocercus urophasianus. Next base: position 11,719,620 of record NW_024884811.1, read on the forward strand.
TAAAACACTACATTAATTTACATATTTTTCTAGTGAGTGATGAGTTATCATTTTTACCTTAGTTTGGTCTGATAAGTGATTAAAATACTTTTTAAAGTTACTTTATAGCTAAATTCTTCCAAGTCTGCTCTGGTCAGCAGCATGCACCTCTTTACTTTCAAAATATATAATATAATACTGATTGGTTTGGTTGTGCTGTTGGCTATGTGTCACAGAATCACAGAATCACAGAATGGCCAGGATTGGAAGGGACCTCAAGGATCATGAATCTCCAACCACCCTGCCACATGCAGGGCCACCAACCTCCACATTTAATACTAGACCAGGCTGCCCAGAGCCCCACCCCTTGCACACCTCCAGGGATGGAGCATCCACAACCTCTCTGGGTAGCCTGTTCCAGCACCTCACCACTCCCTCTATAAAGAATTTTCCCCTGTGTCCTTTGATGGGAACAGATTTTCAGGTTCTGTATAGAGCTAGTTGGATTTCTCACTGAAGCCAACCAAAATGACCAGCCAACAAGTAAAAGACTGAAAGATTTTCTTTTTGAACATTCCTTTTCCTCCTCATAGCAAAGTACTGCTTTAAGTTGGCTAAATATTTCTTCTTTTTCCTTCTTTCCTTTCCCAAGTATCATAAGTATCTTTACTTTCCCAAGTATCATAAATTGTATAAAATGAGATGTACACTAGTGTACATATTAAAAAAAATTCATTAAACTGATTTTATTCTAGTTTTCCAATTTTCACTGAAATGAATCATTCAGCGCAGTATATAGAGAAGTTGTCCTTTTGATAGTCCCATCGTAAAACTGTAGCAGTTCATAACATAACATGATCCAACTAAACTGATTGACCGACTTCTGAAAAAGACAAGTAGATACATTCCCATGTACTTCTGTGGTACTGATGGCAATTTTTAAATTCATTTTTACTGATATTCCTCATGTATTTTTATGCTGCTTGTTTAATACACTTTTTTTTTTTTTCTTTGAAAGCTGCATGTTGAAACAGTCATCTTCATCAGCAAATGCACTCATTCACATGAATATCCACATTGGAAATATCCATTGGAAATATCCACATGAATATGCTGCTCAGAATTAGTTAAGACGAAATTCGATAAACATAGGAATGAGACAACTTGACAGAAAAAAAAATGCAGTATATTTCTTGTTTGTAGAAGCCAAATATGTACTAATTTCCCTTGTTTATAAATGTCAATAATTCACTGAAAATCATGTGATATTGGTCAGTTCGATTTGTTTTCAAAACTAGTGTGAATATATGGGCATGGTCTGAAAAAAACTGCTTAAATTAATGTATCAATTTAGAAGCCTGCTCACATGCTTGAATCATACCAGAGATGTTAGCTAACATACAGTTAGAGATATACACTTGAATAACATTGAAATAACCCAGAAAAGAGACCATTATCTTCAAATCATAGACTCATAGAGTGGCTTGAGTTGGAGGAGACCTTAAAGACCATGCAGTTCGAACCCTGCTCCCATGGGCAGGATTGCTACTCACTAGAATACTCACTGGCTGCCCAGGATCCCATCCAGCCTGGCCTTGAGTTCCTCCAGAGTTGGGAGCAGTCCAATTCAGTCAACAATTCTTCACAGGATAGGTGCTTCTGCTCTTTGACCATCTTCATGGCCCCCCTCTACACCTGCTCCAACATCTCCACACCCCTCCTATACTGGGGTCCCCTTTAGGTGGGACTTCAAAAGATCAGAGCAAAGGGGGACAATAACCTCTCTCTCTCAGCTGGCTGCCCCTATTGTGATGCAGCCCAGGATACTACTGACCTTCTTGGCTGCAAGAACACACTGCTGGATCATGTCAAGCTGATGATGTAGTATATAGACTGGAGCTGTGATGTTGGTGCTGCTGATAGCTCTTTCTAGAACTGATTTCCTCTGAATTGGTGGTCTCCTTGTGCTTAGTATTGATGGAAAGAACTGACTGTCATCTGTCATTTTAAGAACAGGTGTGCAGCACCCTTATTCTGTACCTCTGATTTTCACCTATTTGGTACAAGCAACTGCAGGATTTGTGGTTCAGAAGATGTTACATAGGTCTGCTGTGTATCTTCTTGACTACATCTGGCTGTTTCTTAATACCTCTTCATACTGGCAAAGTAGTCAAAATTGTTTCAGCCACAGATAATGTGCAAACAAAATAAAAAAAGAAGAGAATGTCTAGACCATTTCATCAAGTCCTAGGTACAAGAAGGTCCCTAGATCTGTACAGGAATCTGCAGTTAATAACTTTGCTTTGAACATTCCTCCTCGTTTATGCTGGCAAGGTAGAATTAGTATCCTGGAAAGCTGGAAAGTAACTTGTGTAATTTCTTTTGAAAATATCATGCTTTTCTACTTTTATATTTTCTACTAATGATTTTAGTGTTATACATGTGTTACTGCAGTAAATATACCAATTGAAAAAAATAAGTAACATTATCTGAAAAGTTGAAAAATAATTAATTTTTAAATATTTCTACAGACAAAGCAAATCTCTTTGTACAAGACTGGAAGTTTTGGATGATTAATATTCTGACTAAAAATACAATTATTGGCTATGTGCGTTTACATGTTTCTATCTTCCTAGATAGCCAAGTGATTTTTTTGTCCACTAATTTCATTATCTAAAATATCCAATCCACAATTTAAATCTAAATATGGAGGCATTATTCACTTTTCTTTTGATTGGAATTTCAAGGCTGCATAATTCAAAGCTTTCAAGATCACATAGATCACGAGCAAGTTATATTGTGAAAAAAAGTGTAATGTTGAAAGGGTGATTAAGGTCATTTGTCCAGTCTTTTTCAGTATCTTGAAAGACATATAATGGAAGTTCTCCTAACAGATTTTTTTTTATGAAATACGCTTTTCTTGGACTAGACTCTTGTATTCACAGACATCCAAGTTTCTTTGTCCATGCCTTTATAATTATTATATATGAAATATGGGCCATACATAATTTATACATATTTATATATCCAATTGTTTATACATACATGCTCAGTGACAGAAAATAATTTTTTAACTCTCAGCGTTACTTTATAGTATTTTCAGTTAGAAAAGTTTGAAAGAATTGAATTTGTGATTGTTCAGGAATTTTTCAAGGAAGAGGTGCAAAAAAACAAATAAAAAAAAAAAGCAGAAAGCAGCTAACAGCCTTCAGGCAAGACAATTTGAGTCTATCAAAACAGTCTCTGCTTGAAGTACTAATTCATTTTACAGTATAAGTGAAAGAATTAATGTTGCTTTTAACCGCCTGTGTTTCCCCTTTCTTTCCACAAATGTGCTTCTTCTTTGCCAGCAATTTGTAATGATATGACTATAGAGTTATTTGAGACCTTTGAAGTAATCTTTTTTTGTCTATCTCATATTTTAATTTAGGGACCTGTCACTGGTTACATAAAAACTATCTTGGCTTTGCCTTCTTCGTGGTGTCCAAATATGGACTAAACTGGCACCTTTATATTCAAAATTGCCCTTCCTGTATGTATACAGGAGTGGAAAAATATTGAATGAGCCTTTCATTACTCAGCTGATTATACAAATCCCCGAATATTGCTTACAAATATTTTGTTTGTTTCTTTAGCTATTTTGCATTCTGAGTATCTCTCTTTCCAGGTTTCCATAGCAACTCTTGCACAGCTTGATCATTAGAAAGAAGTTCTCTTTAATTGATTTCCTAATGTATTGCTTAATAGTAACTGTTAAGCTGTCTTTTGTTTCCAGGTCATATTTAAGGTTCACATATTTGCATAAAAACATCTCATTAGTTCAAACTAATCATTATTAGTAATTTTCTTCCTTTAGTTTTTTAATAACTAAACCCTCATTGAGGTTTTCCAAATAGCAAATATTTATAGCTCGTAGAAAGAGCTTTCTCTGGGAGCCTGGGTGCTTTGTTTTTATGAGCAGCAAGAAAATTATAGAGCTTCAAAATTTTGATCACACAATACAAAAAGAAAGTGTCTTTTTTTCCAATTGAAATTAAAATAGACTGTGCTAACTATAGGCCAGAGGGAGTATTTAATGGCAAAGTTGCAGTGTATTAGAAGCTTGTACAAATACGAATAACACTGTAAAAACAACCAAGAATAACTGTGAATTTCCCTACCCTCTCTGGCATTGCAAAAGCCAGAAAATTCTTGTGCTAAATAGCAGATTTTCAATGGAGTCCTCACTTGAAAGAAAATCAAATGTAGATATGTAAACACGTAGATATCACTATTTATTTGTCAATCAGACAAGCAATTTGATATCTATGATTGCTAGATGAAGAATTGAAATTAATTATATGTTTCTCAGAAAATAAATTCTGATCATAGCTACAATTAATATGGGTATAAAATGAGTTTTACTTGACAAGATCCATTGTAAACACATACTTCTATAAATGTACAGTTTGTGTCATCTTTTTCTGTACAGAAGAACTGAAACATAAATTTGATTACACTGAAAATGGAAGATATTCTAGTTAGGGAAACTGTGGGGAAGATGGAGTGTCAGCTTTCATTAATTTAATAATCCTTTATTTCCTCGAATTTTCTGCAACAGATTTCATGCCCTACAACAGAATAAGGTAATACTGATAGAATAGTTTTAAAACAATATCATCAAGCCAAAATGCATAAATATAGCTCACACCATCATGCCAAGCTCCAGAAAATGCAATTAGCACATATAATCTTTTATTCTTTTCCCCTTTTCTTTTTTTTCCTTGTGCATCCTTGACCTCTGTGTGTCTTTATAGAAACTAATAGCATTAACATTATGCCACGATTAAAAAGCTAGACAGCACAACAATGCTGCTTGACAAGATATTTTTACAATCCTTTTTGATGTCATTCTGTTGGGATTGAATGTCCTTTGAACTCTTGCAAATTAAGTGGATGTTCAGTGGATGTATTCTCATATGGGCTCTCTTTGTGTTATCCTTTAGGTCTCTTCTGCTGTTTGGAATGAAGGATTGGTTTCCATTTACCCTAGCACCTATAATTTTGTTAAACAGTAATCATTTATACATAACATGGATTTCAGAATTGGGTTTAAAAAACAAATTTACTGTCACTTTGCAATATGCTAAATATATGTTTTAAACGTTTGTATTAATTTTATGCAAGCTCAGCCGATAAAAATGCACGAGCTTTTGTTTCCTGCACTATGTTCATCATTTAATATCAGAGTTTAACCGCAAACATTAATCCTGCCTCCAGAATATCAGCAGTGTAATATCTTTACTGCTTGTATTATATTTTGTATCCTCTCGTCATGCTATACAGGTATAATATCAGAAAGACTGAAAAGTTGTGTGTAAATTATGTGTGCTATCTAGAGAAAGCATCAAAGCTCTTAATGGAGTAAAAAGAAGAGCATTATCATAGCATGAGTTCCTTTTACAACCAAGTTACGGCTGAATTAGGAGATATGATTGGTGCATTTTCAGTTGAAAAGACATATAGTCATTGTTAGCATAAGATCTCTTCCCTCTGTGAAAACTGAACAAAAACCACAGCCATATGAACACTTATTATATAGAATTGCAACTGAATCACCTTTGCAAGATGGAAAAGCCAGAAATAAACACAGAATTCCTGAGGAATGTCATAGATGGATGTGGAGTGGAATGGTTTGACACTAACAGATTCCAGCAAGGCACGAAGCATCAACCTGGATTAAAGCAGATAATAGAAGAACTGAACAACGCAGTTACATTTAGATTTATCAGCCAAGAACAGGAAATGTAGTTAAGCTGCAAAAACACAGAGAGGTTGAAACAGGAGCTGAAGCTGCTGATAGCAAACAAGTTAAGTTTCTTATGGTTATATTGCATCATTTTGCCATGCCATCAGAAATCTGACAAGTCCAGATAACAGATAGGATAACTGTGAAGAAAACTGAAAGAAGATGGGAGAATGTGAAAACTAAATCAGTATGACATAGTAAAGGAAAATAGAGATGGAAATCTTTTGTTTATATACCTGCAGTGGATGGTTTGCTCTTGAAAAGTGTAAGTAACAGATTTAGAAATTGATTAATTTATGTTAAAACACAATTTTAATACATAATTCCCTGAAAGTAGCAACTCTCAGGAAAAAAAAAAAAAAAAAGACATAATTTATGTTCCAGAACATAATTTGTGCTTGTACTACTTTTTCCTGCCTGGAACAGTTGCCTATTTTTACAAAAGATAAAAATTTTAATTTCAACTTATTGTTCTGTGTGATATCTTGTACGTTTCCAGTGCACAATTCATTCACAGAATTGAAAACAGGCTTACTAATTCAGACTTTCTCCAGCAGTCATCAGATTAAGTGCATCACAAACTTTACTGGCTTAATTGTCAGATGAAAGACTATTACTTCCATTTTATGAATGCCAAGATAAGTCCTAAGGAATTATTTTCTCAGGCAGATTTCTATTTCCAGAGAGCTGAATAAAGATTAGGTTCAAGCTTGTTGACTTGATTTCAAGTTTTGAAAGAGTGGACTCCTATAGTGGATCCAAGTGTTTTTTTCTGTCCATTTCCTCTTGCACTGCACCTTCTGTCTCACTTGTTCAAACCAGGGCCTCCTGCATTTTTTTCCCTATTGTAGCATTTTCTCTTCATTGCATTCTTAATTACTTTACTTAATCTGCCCCATTCAAGCTTCTCAAGCTTCAGATCTCACTTAAAATCTCCTTCCTATTTTAGTTTTCTGCTAACTTTTTATGCACTCCATTGCCATCTCAGGCTTCACCAGGACTGCTGGAAAACTTTGTTCATGATAGTGCTGTGATGTAGGAGGAAATACTACACAGTGTACCCAGAAACTGCAAGGCAAGTAAACTCGGGTAAGAAGACAACAAAACAGCATGCCAAGTTCCTTGCAGTCTGAGAAGGATGGAGAAGGATGGATTTGGGTTTCCTGAACCCCAGAACTGCCAGGCTTACAGCAGTTAAGAAGAATCCCAGTCAGGATCATTTCCACAAAGACAAGTGAAAAAGAAGTAAGGAAGCTAACACAGTCAGTGTTAAACAGTCAGTATTAAGAGGTTCATTGTGTTATTCCTCTGATACATTCATCAGAGGTGAGGAACGTGCGGTCAGTAGGAAAGATACCGCAGTGACTATAGTCTAAGGATAAAAGGGAAAGCATAAGGGAGGAAAAGCAGGAGCTTTCCAAGAGTGCTACCTCTGACTGAAACCCTGTGTGTATCCATACCTGTTCACACAGAAAAAGAGGATCAGGATTGTGACATTGAGAAGAACAAACATATTCTGATGGGGGGTCAGGATCCCTCAGTGTACTGGGTTGGGATAAGAACTGTAAAGAGCGGGGGAAGAAATCACAGTGTTTAATGATTGTCCTGTGTAAGCAGAAGCACTCATGTGCCAGTCTGAGCTAATATCGGAATAAACATTAACCAAAATTTCTGAGAATTATAGCTCTTGCATCCCCTTTAATGTTGATGCATACATGAAGAGCTAAGTAACAATGGATTTATATTTCAGAGTTTTTTATTAGCTAACCAAGCTACCTACAAATGTTGAGATTCATAGCATGGACTGGAAGCATTAGAGTTCTGGAACAGACTGCCCAGAGACATGAAATTTCCTTCCCTGGAGATATTCAAATGACATCTGGACGTGATCCTAGGTAACATCCTCTAAGGAGCCGTGTTTGTGCAGGGAAGCCCAGCACAGCTCACACTACATTCCAGGCCCTGCCACCATGCCATCATGGAAGCAGCTTTTCCACTCCAAGGGGACTGGCATGGTCCTGGCCATGCATCCATCACTCAGCAACAACTGAAACATCAATCAAAGACAATTCCTCTTCACTCAGTGCAGCCTACGTAAGCCAAAAGGTTGGATACCCACTAGATTATCTCCAGAAGTCTTTTCCAAAACATCTACCATTCTATGATTCCATGATTTTGTGAATGAAATAGCTACACTAATTGTCAACTGGTAATCATTTATTAACACCAACAAATAACTGGAGACAACTAGAAAAAAAGCAAATATTATTATTAAGAATAAGAAAGCAGTTCTTCAGTAACTTAACACATCTTTGTGTATAGCTAGAAAAAATGCATAGATTAGCAAAGATGATTTATTTTTTTTTTTTTAATCCTTCCCCTCTGCTCTGTCCTGGTGAGGCCACACTTAGAATACTATGCCCAGTTCTGAGTTCCTCAGTTCAAAACAGACAGAGATCTCAAAGGAGTCTACTGAGGGGTCACAAAGATGATAAATGGCCTGGAGCACCTCCCATATGAGTAAAGGCTGAGTAACCTGGGCCTGTTCAGCCTGAGGGAAAGAAGACTGGGAGGGAGATATAATGTTTATAAATATCTATAGGGAGGCGGAGGGAATGGATAAAGTCAGGCTCTTCTCCATGGTGTGTATTGATAGGATAAGGAGCAACAGCTTAAAACTTGAACATAGGAAGTTCCATACAAACATGCAGAACTTCTTTGCAGTGAAGCTTATGGAACACTGGAACCAGTTTCCAGAAAAGGTTATGGAGTCTCCATCTACGGAAATATTCAAGACCCATCTGGATGCTTATCTGTGTGACCTACTGTACGAAGCCTGCTTTAGCAGAGGGGTAGGACTTGATGATTACTTGAGGTCCCTTGCAACCCCTGCCATTCTGTAACTCTGTGTGATTTTCTGAATTAAAAATTTAGTTCATAACAGAAATGCAAGAAAGTTATGTCAGTGATCAGACAAAACTACTACACTTTGCTCAAGCATAACTTGTCTGTTAAGCTTGTCTAAACTGTTCCAAGTAAATTGTTACACAGCAAGAATTGTCTAGTAATTATATAGAGTCAGAACACTAGTGCGCCTTTCCTGCCAATTTCTTCCCTACTTAGCAAGGGAAGATCTGCGTTTCACTGAAAAATTACTGCTACTGGATAGCTCTGATCTGACACGCTGCTGTTGACAATATATGTTATGAAGTCTCTGGCTCTAGAGTGGGAATTCTAAGACACATAACTAGTCCATACACACATTAAAAAGAGTTACAAGAGAAGGTAGGAGGCGTGTTTGTAACATGCAACTTGGCAAGTATAAAATAAATCTATAATGATGTTAACACAATGTTTACTATATATTTTGAGGGGAAGATGAGATACAGATGTCTGTGTGTGACCTAAGTCACCCAGAAGCTTCCTCCTTGCCATATCACTCTGCAGAATGAACTTGCAAAGAGTTTTCTTTGAAATGTAGAAATAAAAGAACAAAGCTGTAGAAGCAAGTGAAATATATTCCCAGCATATTTTGAGAGGGGATCTTGAGGAAGTTTTGTAATTTCTGGACTAATAACTATATAAACTGTGATAGCAGTATGACTAATAGCAATTGATTTCCTACATGTAACATTCCTCAAATAGGAGCATGCATATAATGTGTATAGCAATCTAGTTAAGAAAACATATTTGTTTAGGAAGCAGAGGTTTGATCTAGTAACTTCCTCAGCTTTCTACAGGATCTACTACTTCCAAACTTGCTTCTCTGAATGATGTGATAATTGTATTTCATGTTAAGATAGGCTGAAAAAACATTTAAGTTCCTCCAGCCTTCCTCCTTCAACTCAGAAAAGGACACAAAACTGAAAAACCAGAAATAGCACACACTGTAAGAAAGGAGAGGTAACACAAAGGATTCAAAGAATAATATTTTAAGCATAATAGTTCTAACAAGTGTTTTATAGTACACCAGACATATCCTATACATCACAAAGTTTAATAGTGGAACTATGTGCCTGATAATCACGTTCATACTCTTTCCTCACTATTGTGATACATTTTTGGTGCCTACAGTTAATTTCATTCATATTACTGCCCAAAACAATGAAAACAGTATATCAATAAAAGAGATAAATATCTAAATCATTTACAAAATGAAATATGCAAATTCCCGATGATGTTGAATGAAGAGAAAATAATACACTTAAAAGAAAAGAAAGAAATGCCAAATCAATAGAAGTAATGTTCAAAAAAAAAAAAAAAAAAAAATAGAAATGCAATTTTAAGAGCTGGAAAAAAATCAAAAGGGAGAAATAAGTATAAGGTGTAGTTAGATGATTTTTAAAAGGTATCATAATTCCAAATTGCAATTTAGAATATAATATAACAGTTCAAAAAGACGGCATGAGAATGAACATGAGAATAAAAGGAGCGAGATGGTGGGAAAGAGTCAACGATCACATTAAATGCTACAGTGAGAATTTCAAAACGAGAGCACAGACAAATCAGAAGTCTGAAGCGAACAAAAGAAAGGTAAGAAGTGTCAGTAGTAAGCAAGACTAAAATTACGCTGCTGTTAAGGTTTTGGTCACACTCACAATGCTTAAAGGAACAGTTTAAAAGACCACCATATTCAAAAGTCAAAACTACTAATACATAATGCATTCAGTGCATATTTTAAGCGTCACAGTAAATGTCCTGTATGCTGTGCTTTGCATATGAAATGTTGTTTTATATACTTCTGTATTTCTTGAGAAAGCCAAATATAATTTTTGTGAAATCAATTCATACAACTGCAGGTTTTAAAGAAAGGTGTTTTAGATTATAAATTTACAATTTGTGTGAAACTGAAGGCAGAAAATGGTACATCTTCAGCCCTGCAGTTAGTCTGATAACATCTAAGGTCATCATGCTGCATGATAGGCCTGAATTTGTAGGCTAATGTAACATTGTAATAGTTAATAGTTTAAATAATTATCTAGTACATATCTAATTAGACATTCCTGGAGAGTTTTATGCAAAGGTATTTACCAGTAAGTCTAAACAATGCTACATCTCCTTTGCAGAATGTCTGTAAATATATGAATGCAGACACATGCTTTAACTCAACCTGACTTAGAGATATCTGCTTTATTAGAAGATTGTCCCTGGTTTTCAGTTATTATTTGTCATGAGGAGATCAATTCACCCCACCAGAAGTACAGCTTGGGACAGAAGAAAAAATATAGACAAAAAATTTTTACAAATACAATGAAATCTTAAGGGAATAATAATGTAATAGTAATAATAGTAATAATAGTAATACTAATAATAGTAATGCAATTATGCTAAACTGACGTGAATGGTTTTATATAATTCTTGGTAGTCCAAAATCAGTAATAAGGAAATGTGTTTAAATTCTAAATCAGGATTAAATTGAATGATATCCAAGACAAAGATAAATAGCTGAGACTGATCAGTTAAAGCCTGCCGAGTTGAACTTTGTTTAAACTGAGTTTTATTTTCTTTTTAGTTGAAAGCAAAGTGAAAATAATCTGAGGGATCATTTATTTTGCAAGAGCATGTAGATGATTAGAAATATGTATCAGAATCAAGAACAATTAATGTAGCAAATGAAATCAACAGGTAAGTGGTACTAATTCTTCTCTAATTTAGCTATGTAATCAAAAGCTTTGTAAGCTGTTCTCAGAATACATTAAAGATAAAAGCTGAATTTAAGAAAGTTTTAAAAAGCATTTTCTATGTAAAGACGGTGTGCTGAAGTTAGAAGATATTTTTGGACTCCTAATATCAGGAAGCAATCTGATTTGTTCAGCACTCAAGTGCTAAAACTCTATTGCTGTTAAACTGTAAGTGAAACATAAATATATGTATAATATAAATTCTTAATGTCATTCAAAATACAAATGTGGCATTGAATCTCATCCAGCAAGGTTTTTGACTGACAGCACAAGCCAGAGTTACCAATCTGAAACAAAAGAAGAAGGAGAAGAAAGAAAATCTAGATTGATGGAGCAATCTTGCTCCTATTCAAGTCAATGAAACACTCTCATTCAAACATGATCAGGCTCCTTTTGTGCTATATACTAAGTACATAGGACTCTCCATCATTGTCCAAGGGGCTTACCTGAAGGAAAGTGAAATTTAAAATTTCTCCTGATCATTAGACGTCAGTACTTGTTCAATGTAGTCACAATTATTTATACTTTTATACACTCCGCGCAAGAGATTTTAGTATTATTTAATTAGTTGATAACCTTTATTCTTTATTCTTTATTCCCGAAACTTTACAAAACTGCTGATTTATTTGCATTTGTTTGTATTTGAAGTCTTTTCGTACTTATTTTACTGAAATCTTTAGTTCTTACTACTTCTCACTCTGAAATAAAGAAATCTTTTATATTCAAATGACTCATGGGTTCTGTGTAAACAAATTCTTTTCTGGTACTGGTAACAACTTCAGATTTCTTTCCCATAGAAAACTAGATCTAAGCACATATACACATTTACAAAAAAATTATTTTCTAAAAAAACATATTGATTTAGCATGATGCAAATATATGTAAAGGAGTAACTCTATCTTAAACCAAAATGTGATGAGATTTTCTCTGTTCTATCCTCTGAGAGAAAAATTGCAGTTCATTCTCCCCTCTTAGCATCTTGTTAATAATCTTCGAGATAAACTTAAAATCCCTTTCAATGTTTCTCACAATTTTTTTCAGTTCTGCTTTTGTGCATGGACAGAAGAGTTCCAGTCTGCACATCTATTTCTTATTTGAACTTACGAACACTAAAAATGGAAGACTCACACCACATATTTATTCTGATCCAGTCAATGTGCTCAGAATGCAATTAAAACCTTTAACTCTTTAACTTTACCTCTGTAACTTTAGCAGAAAGGGGCTTTATTTCAGGGTTAACCTCCAGCTTTACAGGCAGTTTTTCAGATCTCTTATTCCTACGTCCATGTAAATAGTCATAATTTGCCATAAGAAACTAGCGTCTTTGCATAAATCAGGTTAGGACTGGAGAGTAAATTCAACTGATAGCTCCAAAACAACAAACAAAATATTGGGCCATATCTTCTCTCCACTCTAAAATTTTCACTAAGGAAGTTAAATCTCCTCACTCCATCAAGTGTACTCGCAATTCAACTCCTTTTTTATATATATTTTTTATTTTGTGTTTTGTGTCACTTAAATGTTTCATAACCCATTTTCAGCTACAATACAACTGCAATAGGAATACTCCAGGGGTTATAGTTGTCCCCTCCTGAGGAAGTATTTGAAAATAAATCACCACTCTGTGAGCAAATGAAGCAATATATTAATATTTGACATTGCGTAGTAGCTTACTAGAGGAATAAAAGGGCTTACCTGCATCCCTAGGTTAGATATATGAGAAATTGAATGGAGCATGTTTGAGGAACTCCCCTTAGCTGGTACTTCTCTAAATGGATTTCAATAGCTCTCTTTCTGGACTGAATTTTATGAAAGTACAAATTTGAACTGCTTCTCTCTTCTCTAACAAGACATCAAACATTGCACATGTAAAGGGAAAGTAGATCATTATCTTCATGCACTAATGTTACCAAGAAGTTGAGTTTCACTGCAATTATGTCACTGCAGTGATAGTGAGATCTCAAAAACAGTATACGTTCCAGTGCAAAAAGTGAAGAGTTCTGTCCAATCCAGTTTAGAAATAGAGATATGGTGCTTGCAAATAGCCAGAAAGGTCTTAATTTAATGAATTTTAAATTAGTAAAATGCATTTGGTATAGAAAGCCAAATCAAATACTTTAAGCACATTTATTTTCACACTTAGAGCCTGATTCTTAGGTGTAAAGTATCATACTGATTTATTCAGGATGCCAGCATACACTCTGACTAATATCTTTTTTTCTATAAATCCTTTAGCACTGAGGAGCCTCCACACCTATGGGGCACTTAGCACTGACTGGTTCCCACATAAATCAAGTAGAGTAGAACTAAGAATCTTTCAGATGTGATCAAGACATTCTTCTAAACTCTTGCATTGTGTAAAAACAAATAATAGCATTTAGCACTCTAATATTACAGCTGCTGACTTCATGACAGACTAGATTTTTCAAAAAAAAAATATTTTAAGTATATGTTTTTGTCTATCTGTAAATTATTAAATTTTGATTAAATTTAAAAAAAAAAAATTAAAAAAATCTCAATTTCTAGATTTTACACTTGGAGGCACCCTTAACTGAAAATACTTATTTCAAGAGCTCTGTAAAATATGTCATTCAGTAAAAATCCATTGTAAACTCCAGGAACTCAGATACTTTAGGAATATTTCAAGTGATTTGGTTGTCATTAGGAAAGTATTAATAGCTATTGTTTATAACTGCTGTAACTACAGTCACAGACAGTTCAGCCTCTCAGGTCACTCTCAAGTAGTCTCAAGGGGATTCAGAGCAGCTCAGGCACTGCAGCAGCCCTGGTAATTTGCCTCCATGGCTGCAAACCTGGCTTTGCTGTAGTATGACAGGCACTGGGGGGGATTAATGCACTGGGAGGCTGCATGTTTCCTATGGAAGCTTGTGCCAGTCGGTGTCACGCCGATGATTTTAAGAGAAAGATGATGACCTCAGCAAACTAGAAGGAAAAAAAAAAAAAGTGCAGAGAAATAAAGACAATAAAACTTTTCTCAACTTCTTTGTGTCATTTGTCTAAGCTTAGAAGAAAGCTATGTTTGGAGTAAAATTTGGAGCAAAATATTTTGGAGAAAAATGTTCAGTCATTGGAGTAACAAATTTTTATTAATTTCTCTATAAATTTTTTTCCTTCTCAGTTTTGAAAGATACCTGGTACAGAATGTGAACAACACACTCTGCTTCTAATCCCAGTGGCTGCACCAGAATTTTGATGCGAATCATTACTTCTGATTTATCATGCTTTACCTCTCTGAGAAAGCTTTTCTACTTAACAATGACTGGGAAAAACATACTTTGTTATACAAGGGAGATACAGAATTCACTGGAATCTTTCTTTAAAGCTGCTTTTATCAGCACAATCTGTGTTGTTTAAAATAATAAAAGTTAGAATACTGTTAAATTTCTTTGGAGAGCTCTTAAGTCACATATCAAAGTTGTTTTAATTTTTGACTGGATGCGTATGTTTGTCTTACTCAACCAGAAGGCTTTTGTTCTTGTTTATAGTTTGCAAACACCGGTCTGTAAGTGTCTTTCTGGATCACTGGGTCCATTTGCCTTTTATAATATATAGTTACATCACAGTTGCTTTAACATTTATTTTAAATGTTTTTAAACTGCCGGTTCTTTGTCTATCTGTTTGATTCACTCTGTTGTTGCCACATTTTAACTCTGAAAGTTTCATGTTTTTTTCTATCTTCATTTGACATGCTAGAAGAAAATACTTTTGAATTGGAAGAATGATAATTGAAGTAATTCATGAATTCTTGCATGTTTTTTCCTTTTCTTTCCCTCTTGATAGTAAGGAATAATGAAAATATTCAGATTCTAATTCTTTCTCAGATCTTTTAACAGCCCAGTCAGCCTGTGAATAATCAAAATCTCCAAATCCCTATCTTAGTTTCTTTCATCTGATTATATCTTTGCACATGGCATGAGCTTTTTACTAATTCCAAAATCACTGTATTTCCATTTTTCAGTAATTCATCCCATTTCTGATCCTTCAGCCCCTCAGGATCACCTGCTTTTTCCCAGATGATATCCAAATACAATTTTTTTCTTTGATAACTCAATTTCGTTTGCTGGCTTCACTCATGTTCTATTTTAGAGAATTATTATTATTATTATTATTATTATTATTATTATTATTATTATTAAAAAATGTCCTTAATGGAAATAAACAGATTGGTTCCAAGATTTATCTCTAACTCCCCACATAACCTTTACAGAACTCAATAGTTTCTCCTTAGCAAGCTTTTGTTGTTCTCTGCATTTCTTCATGCACCTGACAATTCCTATCTTAATCCCTACATTCTCTAAGTGAAGCAGTAATTTCCTGCGTGTCACTATATCAAATACTTTAGTAAATCTAGCTTACATTTCCCTTGTGTAGAAAAACATTATTATCTAAAAAGGATATCAGATTAGTCCAGCATGATCTGTCTTCAGCAAACCTGTGTAGCATTTTCTACTATTGTATCTAAATGTCTACTTATTCAACTCATTAAATGCTAAAGCGTAGCATGCTATAGAGATGAGATTAATCACCTCTCCCAACTTTCTTCCATCCCTTTTTCTGTTATACCAAGTCTTATATTTGCTGTCCTGTAGTCTTACAGGAGCACTGTGGCCTGATGCATTTATTAAACATAACCAAAGCTCAGTGCTCTGTCCAACTAAGAACTTCAATAATGAGTGAGATCTTCCAATTTTATAAGGTTTGAAAACAAATTCTCATTGCAATTGCATTGCAGTTACATTTCCACTTTAATTTAAACTGGACTAGTTCAGAATCCTTCAACCAAATATTATTTGTACCTTCTGAATTTTTACAGTAATTTTAGATATGTTTTGGTGACAAGTAGTATCACTGCTTGCTTATTTAAGCTTTCATTGATAATGAAAATAATAACAACTGAACACAAACAATGCATTGCTATGAGTAAGGACACTTGCTTCTCAGGTTCACAGAGACCTGAAAAGGACTGGAGATGACTGGCACATTGCTCAGGCTGTTCGGCTTAAGACTGAAATAATGTCTATATGAAATTACTATCACACAGAAGGGTTTTGGAATAATCAGAATGTCACCAATGGATTTTTCGTGAAGTGTAACAATGAGAGAAAATGCACCAGAGTCTGGAAGAGAAGCAAGAAGGACAGGAGCCAGCTTGTTCGGTTACAGCATTTTGGACTGATGCTGCCAAGCACAAAAGTGTTTTGCCAGCGCTCTCCTTCGAACTTTAGCTTGGGACTTTCCCATCCAGAAGTAGAGTTTTAAATTTAATATGTTTTAATGGATTTTACTTCCCTTGGTTTGTCCAGTCAGTTGTTCAATACATGTACACAGACAGCACCTGCAGCTTCCTGTTGCAAAGTACTTTATAGCTTAACTGAGTTTCACGAAGAAACATTTCCTTTCCTTGACTGCATGCTGTCATATTTGCATTTGATGGCTGCTAGCTCTTGCCTGGGGAGATATAGTGAGCATTCTCATCCCTACTATTTTCCCAGTGTAATAGTTTTCTGGATCTCATCTTCTCTTTCCTAGCTTGAAGAGATCTCATTTTAGCTATTTCCTGCTATAGAATTACTCCATATTCTTAAGAAAATTTATACCACTTACAAAGAGCAGGAGAAATGTTTAAAACAGGAGAAATAAAAAATACATTTTACATGAGCCAATCTTAGTTCTCTCAATAAGCAAAGAGATGTTTGAAAAACTCAATTATGACTAATTTTTTTTTGTTATTCTGTGTGTCCTTATTACTGTTATCTAGGTCAGTCTGAAAACCTGTATTTCAAGCAAAATTCAAGACAGATCAACTGCATTTCTGTAAGATGTAAACAGAGACAACCTACAGGTGCAGTGCCTCTCTGCAAACAGGCAGAATTGCAATAGCAGTAAAGCACAACTGTTCCTTCCTCAGTGTCCACCCAACTCTACAGCTGTTCTGGTTCACAAACATCGGCATAATCAAACTATTCTTTATGAGGATTACCTTTTTTTAACCTGAAATATGTACCTCAGCAGGTATACGATAATCACACATGACACAAGGAAGCTTAGTACACTGCCATTAATACTCAAAGAGTTTGCCTACCTGTGTCCTTTAGAATTTTCATCTCACACTACTCCTTTTCCTTTGATGAAAATAATTCCACAATATTGAAAAAACTTAGCAGAGTATTGAGCAAGATGTGCCAAGTGAAGCCATGTGTAGTGTTACATGAAAAATTCTCAGCATAAGATTTTACTGAGCTCTGAAACCAGAGCAAATGATGAGGCATAGGACTCCAAGAATCTTCTGTCATGTAACTGTGCTCTTAAGTATTGTATTGAATACAGAATCCTGAGTTAATATAAAAAACATCTAAAAGAATTTCCCTAGCTGCAGCTTTGTGTATATTGGTTCATGCTGAGATACTTGATGTGAAATGTGTAACACATATTTTTAACCTGCACATGAAAAGGAAATAAAAGTATGTTTCCCCGTCACATTTGGAACATTGCTCTATTCTTCAGAAGATAGCATATGAAGGACACTGTTCAAAGCCCGGGGTAATTTCTAGATTGACAGAATGGAGCTAACTTTGAGTGCTGAATTTAACAGGGGTGATTTGTTACCTTTCAGTATAAAATATTCATCTGTTAACTATGGGCAATAATTAGCTCAAAGTACAATTAGTACTATAACTTCCAGTAATTTTGGTCAGCTAAAGCCCACATTTTGCTCATAATATTTAATAAAATATTTAAAAGTGTGACTACTTTTATATCATCATCTTTAAAAACCACACTAAGTTATTTTAATCAATATACTTGTTTTAAGTAAAAGCCATTTAATCTTCTGACTTATACATTAACCTTCCATTAAGTATTAGTGAAGAAGTTAAATGCACCTTAGTCAATAATGCTAATGCAGGAACTGTTGTATTACCTATAGAGAAATGCGTATTCATATTATGTTAAAGTGGCTATCCTTAACGATTAGCTATTATATGTCAGGAAACTGATCATAAATTTGAAATATTTTGTAGGAAAATGAATTATAATGTTGAAACTGAGTTCTCTGTACTGTAATAATTCTGAAATGAGGTCATCTACTTCTCCTGGTCAGTGCTTTTTAAGACAATGATATTGAAGTGATGAAGATACCCTTGATGATACTTTAACCTCACCTTGTGGTTTCACATCTTGGTGGGTAATAAATGAGACTAGTAATTGAACTATGTTAAACTGAAATATATGAATGTACTTGCAGGTATATGGCAAAGCTGTTTTAACATACATTCTCATAACTCCATTTCTATCAAGGAATGCATACATGTAACAAAAATTTTATCATAAAATGAGTTGGTCACTTTTATGTATTTTAGACTAAATTGCAGTACCAAGAAGAATACTCATGAAATTCGCTATGTATGCTCTGTATGGCTTTTCCTATCTTTTTTTTCTTACAACAGACTTTTTACTAAACTAGTTTGTTCTCCGGTATACATTTTTACACTAATCTAACAAACAGCTTCTACTGGTCTACTGGTCTGCTACTCGCTTTCTCCTTTCTACTGGCTGCACAGTTCTGATGCTTTCCTTATGTCAATTCTAGTGTCTATATGAATATTGGGTGAGTTAATTCAGCTGACTGATCCAGCAGAAACTTTTTTTGTGTTAAAAGAGAATAGTTTTATATTGAATTAGTTTTATATTGAAATTCATTTGTCTTTTGGTTGCATATTTGCTAACGCCACCATGAGAAAGGGGAGTGTGCAGATAAGAAAGCAAATTGAAGCCACAGCCTTTGCCAGCAGTTCATTTGTATGTTGACTTAACCATGAGGTCAAATGGCACCTACAAATACGTAGTGCAGGTCAACATGGAAGAGACACCAAAAAATTGTGCAGATGCTCAGTCAAGAGATCTATAATAATGTATTGTAATTCAGACTGTTTCAAAACAGAAGAGAGAAAGGTACATGGTGTACATTTGTGAGCACAGAAAATTTTGCCTTTCTCTTGAGGATGGACTGTTGAGTAGTTTTCAGGATGTTACATTTGTCAAAAGTGTTTATTTTTAAATCCCATGCCAAAGTGTTGTTTTCTCCAACCTTTTCTGATCTTTGATTCAGCACTGTAAATGATTAGTTCACTCACTTTCACCTCTGTTTGTTCTTGCTGTATCATTTGTGTGCCTTCTGCTGACTATACCAAACCATATACACAGATCCATAAATGTAAATCTGGTGCTCCAAGGATGAAGTTGACATGTTGGAAAAAAATATCTCAAAGATCTTATTCAATTGATTGTTATAGAGTTAAAATACAAATGCTGTTTGGCATTTATATAGCAACACCGAGATGTATATCTTCCATTTTTTAATAAAACGGTGTTTTTAAATATTTCTGAAGATTCTGGACATTTTTTTCTATTCCACAAACCAGTTCTATTTTTTTTTTCTCAAAATATTCACATCTATAGTTTTAATTAGAAAGAATTTTAGATGGTATTATGGAACATTCATGTAATTTCAACACTACCTGAAGTACATTAATGCTCTTTCCATATTACCAAGATTTTTACACTTAATCAATAAAATAAAAATCTGGACAATTATTTTCCTTCAAAGCAGTAGTAAATGCAAGTCTCATAATAGTAATAATAATAATAATAAAACAACAACAAAATGCACCATGCATGTGCAACAGAAAAATAATGAAAAGTTCAAGAGCGCCAGCAAAGTCTAACATCCACTCAATATGAAATGATTGTTCGATCCTGTGTTTTATAATGCAAAGCAGAAAAAAGCCAAGTGAACAATAAAATCCTATTCCACAGTGCAGCACATGTGACAGTTCAGTGCTGTCTCCGCTGTTTGAATGTGTGTGATTTGAACCAGTATCTAAAACAAAAGATTGTACAATTTCTCACTGTCGAAATCTACTTTCCATTAAATGATTGCCCTGTTGCTCCCAATTTCCCCATCCTCAACAGCAATCTTTATTCTGTTATACTCCCAACAGTAAAGAATATCTCCTAGCCTTTCACCTAATTCATCCACTCCTTTATTTATATTCTTAAGTTTACTATTTAATTATTTTACATTTTTAAGGTAACTCCTGCTTTGTTGCATTCATGTCTTCAAAATTCAAACATCGTTTTGGCTTTTTCAGGGCAAAATTTTTAGTATACTTTAACCCTTGAAAAAAGTCTAGTATTCTCCTGCCCTATAAGTTAAATTTTTAACTCCTAGAATCTCTTTCTACTGAAATGCACAAAAACAAAGGGCATTTTGCTTCCACGTTTAAATAAAATCATGAATAGTATTTTGCCTTCATTTATTCAAACTTGGTCATAATTCAGTGATTGCAGTCTCAAAACTGCTTGCACACCTTCTCCTGTATATCACATTTTAATTGCTAAGTATACTTTATCTTCATGATCATTGTGTTTTCTTCTGTCCAGTTGGATAGCAACTGTGTCAGAAATAACTTCCAAGAAATTGATTTTATATTAATAAAGTTATAGCTTAGAATCTTTCTACACAAAAATCCCCACATGAATAAAGACATGGATCTCTTCCTACAATTATACCAGCTAATGTAGTTGAGAGTCAAGGCCAAGTTTTCAAAACCATGATCATATAAGCCCCTGAAAGCTCATCAACTTCTTGTTTTACTCTGTTCTGAGTTTACAAGGAGCACTTGCATTCCTTCAGATAACTACCACCAAATATTTTAAAGACATGTATATGATTGTCATGTATACCCACTTGTGAATTTACTTACTGCAAAGCAACATATCCCAGAAAATTGATATTTTTTTAATGCACCCTTGACAAAGTATATCATATAATAAGATTTTGTAGCCTGGCTGGAATTTTTTTCTTCTTTCTCTCTGTCCTTCTGACTCTTTTTTGTGGGAATAGGGGAAAGAGAATGGAGTAAGGGTAAGTAAGTGCTGCTTAGTTCAAACTGATGTTTACAATATATTGAATTCCATTGAAATTTAAAGCAGAAGATATATTCTGAGGGCAAATAAAATTCATGGAAGATATTTATTTTTCATTCTACACTTCCAAAGAAAATTTTTATGCCAAACAGAATTCTACAGCTGTTTGTATTAGAAATCTGTCATAAGTTGAGACAGATTTGATTTGAAATCAAAATCTGTCTTGAAATGGAATAATTTCAAATAAGAGATTTAATTTCATATCCTCTAGGGGTTAAACTTTGCTAGATAACCAGCAGCAGAGAAGATGTATCAATCAATTTTCCATTCAATTTCCATTGGAGATTATTGAAAAAAAAGTTCTAATGTCAACTGACTAGTGTACAAATAGTTTCAGTTCTTGCTTGTGTCAGTCCTGAGTTTTTAAGGGCCACGATGGGGCAGAGGAAAGGGAGTGAAGATCAGCATCAGCATTTAGTTTAACCATTTAGCATTTCTTTTTATCTGAAAGCCAGGTGGTAAGGTTCTTTCCTTCTGGTTGAATTTTCTGGCTGCCTGCCTTGTCTAAAGTAGAGAAAGCACAGAATAAATACATTGTTTCCATCCAAAGTAATGTTTTGAAAATACACATTAACATTCAAAGTAAGAAAATTGTCTATCAGAATCAAAATAATTTCAAAAAATTCAACTCAGTGTGTTAAAATCTCTTCAACCTGAAAACCACAAGAATATTTGAAACAGTGAAATATATAATCAATTGGTTTTTATCGACTTTGAGGATATGGGTAGACTGAAATAATTCCTCCAAGACAGCACACACCTCTAAAAAGGTTGGAATCATTTCTACTTCTGCAATGCTACCAATTTTATGTTTTCTTTAAATCTTATTTTCCTTTAATGACTGATACTTCTATTCTCAAGAAGAAAACTAAATATATTGATGAAACTAGCTAAAAAAAATGTGTTTAGAAGTTCAACTAGTGACATGAAGTGTTTTATGTGAACGGAATCTTACTGTCAGTGCACCATCGCGTGGGGGCTGTTCTGAAAATAGTGCCTCCTATTTTACGATGTTGGCTCAGAATATCAGAAGTAGATGTTGATGGAACAGAAGTAGAGAGTGAACCTTACCACCAATATTGTTACATTTTTTTGTCTTGTAATAAGTGACAGCAGAGGAGAAGTCTGACAGAATGGCATGTGACATAGATGATGAAAAGGAGCTGAATTAATCCATGTGGAAAAATTGGCACCCACTGACATTTATCAGTGCTTGCTGAACATTGATAGAGACCAAACAGTAGATGTGAGCACACAGAGGCAGTTCGTGATGTGTTTCAGCAGTGCTGATAGTGACAGGGTGTTGCCTCCTCTGCTGAAAATATTTACAAGCACATATACATGATCTTGTTCACTGCTAGTGAAAATGCATGGCTAATCAAAGAATGGCCAGGGTTGGAAGAGACCTCAAGGATCATGAATCTCCAACCCCCCTGCCACATGCAGGGCCACCAACCTCCACATTCAACACTAGACCAGGCTGCCCAGGGCCACATTCAATCCCACCTTGAACACCTCCAAGGATGGGGCATCCACAGCCTCTCTGGGCAGCCTGTTCCAGCACCTCACCACTCTCTCAGTAAAGAACTTCCCCCTGACGTTCAACCTAAATCTCCCCTGCCTCAACTTAAAACCATTTCCCCTCGTCCTGCAGTTATCAACCCTTTCAAAGAGTTGATTCCCCTCCCCTCTGTAGGTTCCCTTTAGGTATTTTCAATATCTACAATCTGGTCACCCCACAGCCTTTTTTCTGAACAAGCCCAGCTCCCTCAGCCTGTCTATGTAGAGGAGGTGCTCCAGTACCCTGATCATCTTTGTGGCCTTCCTCTGGACCCTCTCCAACAGCTTCCTGTCTTCTTTGTACCAGAGGCTCCACACTTGGACACAGTATTCCAGATGGGGCCTCACAAGAGCAGAGTAGAGGGAGTCAACCACCTCGCTGTCCCTGCTGGCCATCTGTCTTCTGATGGAGCCCAGGATACCATTTGCCTTCTGAGTTGCAAGAGCACACTGCTGGCTCATGTGAAGTTTTTCATCGATCAAGACCCCCAGGTCCTTCTTCACAGGGCTGCTCTCAGGACCGCTCCTTCCAGTTTGTATGGATGGTACTGAATACGTTTAAATATAATTTTCCATAGCTGAGACTTCACTCTATTGCACTATGATATTGTGCTTTTCTTATCTGATGTAGTTTCCATGGAAATAAATAGGAGGCATTACTTTTAGAGCAACCTATGTATGTATATAAGATGCCTAGTAATTTCATAGATGAGCATACAAGTAGGAGGAGATGATAACTGCTATTACTACTATCCTTTCAAAATATTTCAGATTTAGACATTTTACAGATGAGAAAATTATGATCAAATGATAATATTTGTAATTTAGAAAAAACTTCTATGTAAAATTCAGCATCATTTTCCTTCTAACTGAAATTCCTATAATAAACCACAACTACAAAAAAAGAAAAAATCAACTTATAAATTCAGTAAGAAATAGCTTCTTGCTCAAAAATTATGATAGCATTACAAGGAATATGGACAATAACCTGAAATTTTTTATTCATTCATTTTAAGAAGAATGCTGAGACTTTCCAACCTCAAAATCAAAGAAAAGAAGGTAACAGAAAGAGATATCAACAGAGACACTTTGTGGAGATTTAAAGCACAAGGGCATTTTAATTATTAATCCAAGTGAGATTTTCTTACACTGATGAAGTACAATAAGCATGTAACAATTCAAATATATGCCTGAACTTCTAGGGATTCCCACATCATTTGAGGTTTATAACAATATGATTAATACTTTGATGAAGCAGAGGCATTGGCCAGGATCATCTTGCTAAGAAAAACTACAGGAAGCACTGATGGTATTTCAGTTCTTATAATACAAAACTATATTTCTACAAGAATTAATTAATTTTACATCTGTTTTACATTTTACAAGGAAGGAAGGAAAAAGGAAAAAGAAAAAGAGAAAAAAGAAAAAAAAAGAAAAAAAAAAGAAAAAAAAAGAAAAAAGAAAAAAGAAAAATAAAGAAAAAAAAAAAAAAAAAAAAAAAAAAAAAGAAAAGAAGAAAAAAGTGTTTTTTATTTTTTGGTTTTTTTTACATATGCAGTACATTAGTTTTGCATTTTCACCAGTGAGGAGCAAGAGCTTGTATGCTGCACCTCTAAATATCTTCACCAGTGAATGTGGAGGCATTACTTTCAGAGCAGACCTCCTACAAAATATACCATTTCAGGCCCTAGTTACCATGTATCTAATCTGAAGTCTGTGACTTTTCCCACTAAATATAATGGCGGGTTATAGAATTCCTAAGGAACTCCACAGAACCTTGCTTTCATTGAAATCACACAACTGCAGAGAGAAAAGTAGATTTATTAGCTGGAGCACCATGGTGGAAATAAATGCAGTTGCATTTTCTAAAGTAAATGGGAGTGAAAATATTTGCAGAACTATATAGTCCTTCCTACAGAGGCAACTTTAGAAATCTGACTTCCTGCAATAGTGTTAGTAGTTTGGCTTCTCTTTTATTAATGAGAACAGTCTTCTGGTCAGAAAGGGTGATTTATATCCAGGATTTTCTGCTGATGTGAGACGTGTTGAAAGAATCACTGAACACAAAAAGAATTGGCCCTATTGCCCTATTCTCCATCTGAATTAGATTAGATAAGAAAATGGGGATAAGACTCTCTTTAGCAACTAAGGCAAAAGACAGTTGTCTGGGATTTAGCACAAGAAATTGTATTGTACTTTTAAGGACATTTAAAAGTATTAGAACGAGCTTATGAAGAAATGATTGCATATGTTTATCTGAGTGTATCTTGAATATTTTGTAGAATCATAGAATCATAGAATGGTTTGGGTTGGAAGGAATCTTTAAGACCATCATTTTCCAACCCTCCCACTAGAACAGATTGTTCAGAGTCTGATTCAGCCTGGTCCTGAACACATCCAGGAAGGGGGCATCCACAGCCTCACTAGGCAACATGTTCCAGCATGTTACCACCTTCACAGTAAATAATTTCTTCCTAATATCTAGTCTAAATCTACCTTCTTCAAGTTTAAAGCCATTTCCTCTCTTTCTGTCACTACCTGCCCTTATAAAAAGTCCTACCCCAGCTTTCCTGTAGGCCCTTCTTCAGGTTCTGGATGGTTGCTGTAAGGTCCCCCAGAGCTTTCTCTTCTAGGCTGAAGAGTCTCAATTCTCTCAGCCAGTCCTCATAGAGATGTGTTCTTGCCTTCTGATCATCTTCATGGCAGTCCTCTGGATCCACTCAAACAGCTCATTGTCTTTCTCTGTGTTGGGGGCCCCAGAACTGTGCGTAGTGAAATATTTAATATCTGTCCAAATTAGAAGCAGTAGGCATCCTCTTTTTTAAAATGGAAACATTTCCAGTTGGTTCTTATAGGACTCTTGTGAACAGATAAGGAAGAAAGTGTTCTCATCCTACAAAACTCACAGAGATTTAAGAAATTCCCATTTCTTGTTAGGAGGGTAGTAGTTTTTTTTTTTTTTTTTTTTCCTTTTTTATCTAAATACGAAAAGGTGTACCTAAAATGTTGAGCTATGTTGTACCACTTGGATCTACAAACTGCAGTCCAGCTTCTTATTAAGTAGTTTTTCTGCTCTTGAGTAAAGTGGGCAAATAGACATATGGTCAACAAGACACATTTCAATTCCACATGGCTTTCCTCATTCTTCTTTGTCATCTTAGTCATGATAAGAATTTTCTTCTTTAACATATATCTCCTAATGACGCTTTCTCTAAATTAAGAAGTTTTTATGCTCAGTGTGTTTAAGTAGCTCAGTGTTTATCTTCCAGTGTAGAAATTTTAATATTTTTTTTTTTTCCTCAATATTTCTGTTCAACAGGTACTACTGTTCTGTAAGATAAGGATGCTTCAGAATAAAAAACTGTCTGAACACCTAGAACACAGAGGGAAATCTCATTGCATCACTGCATTGCTTGATTTTTGTGTACACAGGGGAATGTTCCCAGTAAGAATTTGGAAGTAGTGCTGCAAAGTGATGGTGATCCAACTTACAGTTTTCCACCTGCAATTTAAAAGTTCATGTATACACAAATATGTTTCCCATTGACTACAGAGGGACCACAACAGACCTGCCAGCTCTTGCAATTTTAGTGTGAAAAGAGAGAAAACATAGCAAATGCTAAAGTGAACAACTGTCACAGGGATTGCATAATTAGAGGGGAGGCCTTAATCAAGGGAGATAGAGGGAATATGGAACAATTTTTGCTAAAAATAATTCAGGAGATTGGTTGTGTGCTGTACTGGAGCCCAAGAGCTAATGGTGAAAGGAAAACATCAGTGCCTACAAGGGAGAAAAAAACAATTATGTTTCTGGAAGTTCAAATAATAGAGGAATTTTTTTTCAAATACCACGAAAGTGTGATTTTGGAGATGGTTTTAAGTTTATACACTTACTTTAACTGTAGCATACTGTAGATAATAAAGGGAACTTAAGATCTTTTGGATGATAAATATATTATTTCCATCCTGAGAGGCAGGAGCTCTGCTTTCTAGAAATAATGTGTCATTAGAAGGCCACTCTCAAAGCATACAGATGCCATATTTACATATATGCTTTTCTTATGGACACTTCAAAAAGCAATATTTTAAAAGGGAAAAGAACAAAATTACTCCCAGTACAGTAAATTAGTCATATTAATTTAAGATCTAGTTAAAGATTTACGTATTATGATTTATATTTTATTTTATTATACAGTAATGTATATATTATTATTTCATGTTTGTATGTATTATGTAATAGCTCATTTATCTGCTTTTGGAATTGTTATGGGCTAGCATTTAATATATATGTGTGTGTATATATATAACACAATTGTCAGAAGTTTCAATTTATTTTTAGTATAGTCTTGTTATTTATGTGATGATTGCATGGAATTTATGTTGCAATTTATATAATTACTGATTTTATTAGAATTCCATATTTTAATGCAACTGGTATTTTAATGTCTAACTCCTTTATTAAAATGCAGCATGGTATGTAAAGATTCAAGAATTAATTAGCGTGTATCATAATTCCACAGTGAACCAGGTAAAGTGACATGCTTTTGTATGCTTAATATTATTGAATTGAGGAAATATCCACATAATAAGGAACAGCCTTTAATGCAGCAGTCAATAACAGCAGCAAAATTCAAATTGATTTTTATTGATCAATCAGCTGCAGGTTGTACATATTTCTCGTGCTAATAAAACTGTTCTACTGAGTGTAAAATGAAAGAAGCAGTTCTGTTTTGTTGTGTTTTGTTTTTTTTTTTTCCTGCATAATATTGATGTGTGCTAAAAATAGAACAGATCCACATCTATGAATGAAGAGAATGGCACATACGTTCATTCAGACTAAGCCTTAATTAAAGTGTATAGACATGCAGTGTTGTTTACTGAAGTCACATGTACCTCTCTTTTTCAGAATGCTTACTTATAACTGTTATGTATCTATCTAAACACATAGATATATGTTTTTAATATCAATTCTCCTTTGTTATTACTTTTTTTAGGATGGGCAAATCACAATGACACATTATCATTAAAAACTGCTTGGGAGGATTGAAGGGATTTTACATATTTTGCAGAGTGACAAGAAATAGGGAAATGACCTGAATGTATGCAATGCTTAAATGTTGTCAGATATTCATCATATTTATATGCTTTTCCTGCCTCTCTGCCCAGGGTGATTTAATACTACATTAAAGTAGAACCTGGGAGGACATCATAAACAGCTCTTGTTTAAAGGGCATTGTGAAGGAGAGCCTTTAATCTGATTGATGAAATAAATGGAAAGTAATCTATCCTCTATTCAACAGCTTGTTGATGATATGAAAGAATTCCTACTCAAGCAAGCAAAGCTTTAAAGAGAAAGACCTCTTTCATCCTGTCAGCCTCTCATTTTTAGAAAAAGTTAAGTTTTTCATCATGGTTCAGGGGAGTTCTTGTAAAACGTTCATTGAAAATTTAAGAGCAATTACAGTGTCAGACAGCTAGAAAAATTGCTTTTACTGAGTGAGAGTTCTCTGACAGATGCATTGTGGGAGAATTGATTCTTTCTAAGGGATAAGTGAATTGTCATTGTTAGTCTCTTCTCATGACATCTAGCTAGATGTCATCTGCTTTGTAACAGAAGATTTGAATCAGACAACTGTACTCAACACTAGACAGTGTCTAGATTAGTTCAGCAAAGAAATAAGCCTATACTCTGCATGGCATCAACTGAGCTTTTAAAGATTACCAATGAGCAAGGTTTTGAGAAAGAAAAAGTTTGAAAAAATCAAAAACAAAGCTTTATAGCCACTTCAGAAAGCCTGGATGTTTAACCTGTAAGGAAGTCTGTCAAATCCTTGAGGAAACCACATAGAGAAAGATCAATAGAATACCTACTGGCTCCATTAGCTTGATGTAAAAAGGGGAAGAGGGAAACCAGCTCTTCCACAAGAGAAGCTACATTATTCCAGGGATTAAGCGGGATCAGTTCTCTTACAGAAAAGAAGACGAGAGAAAAAAATGAAGATTCTTGGTGGGCCAGAACTGGAGTAAAAGGGCTTGTCAGGTAACATAACTGATGATGAGAGCAGTTTGTTGAATAGGAGGTGTCTCTAATTAGGTGTTCATTAGCATAAGGATAGGTGCCAAATCTAATCTTGAGAACGGTGTACAAAATAGACTGTCATTTACCCTGCAATCCCTGAGCTTACTTCTTTGTAATATCTGCTTACTGAATTTACTTCTGATTTTTATGTGATTTTTCTATTTGGACGGCAAAGGTATATTCGGTGTGTAAGAATGTCATTGGCATTTTCTTGAAATAGCATCCAGATTCATTAAGTATTCACAGTATTGAAATGTTATGATGTTGAATATAGTGTGTATGTATGAGGTATGAAGATATATCATTTAAAAAACAATAATATATCAGTTTGAAAGCTTCATGTTTCAAGTGCTTGCAGCCGTTTTGAATCTAACCTCAGTTTAAAAAAATGATTTGCAGTTATCCATGCTTAAAATAAATCGATTAAGCACCAAATTATCATGAAAAATAATCAGTTAAAATATGCTCTGTTGTGTTCAGACTCAGTTTATTTTTAACCAGTTCAAATTTCAGTGATTTTTTTAATGAATCTCAGGCAGTATCATACTTTTACATGTTAGACTCTTAATTCTGAGTATATCACATACTTAAAGGAATGTGTCCTGACTCTAAGGTAAATATTGAGAATTCTTTTTACGTGCTCAGGAATTAAAGATTAACGCATTTACTCTTCTTCATATGTCAAATTACTTAATCATTTAATGGGAAAATATTAGCATTTATACTTAAACAAGCTTGCACATTTTGAAAGTGTCTTATTTTTTGTTATATATGTCTTTAAATGCTGTCATTTAAATTTTAATTTAAAAAATACAGTTCCTTAGGAAAAGCAGGCCTGAACTAAACTGTGTTTGTTTCACTTAAAATATAATTTTAAAATTTTGTGTTCTATTAAAATGTTCTTTTTACGCAGTGGAAATGCAAACTATCAGGATAATACTTCCAAGAATTTTTTGCTACTATATCACTGACCTATGCTAGCTTCAGTATCATTCCAGGCATTTTTGCCATTAAGATTCCATAGATCTCTTTATCACTGTCCATTAGTCACTTGGATGAATCAATAATGACAATGAAAAGCAAGCCATAATTCTTCAGAAAAAGTCCTACCTAAATAAAGCAAGGTTCAAAATTGGTACAACTTCTTAGTAGTATTCCATCCAGAATTCTAGTTACTTGTATTTTCACCTAACTAGCAAAACGTCCTTTGATACCTCACCAGTAATGTGATGTATTTTTTGAGTGTTCTGATCTCCTGAAGCATTTTCTTATTAGATGTATGGCAGAATGTATAACTCAGGATCACTAAATCTTTGCAAAATATGTTTTTCAGTATTAATGCTTATAAATTTTATTTTTGGAAATACCTTCTTGACTAAATTTGTTTTTGTAGCTGTTATATTCTGAAAGTGTATGCATTTGTAAGTAAATCAACTGTTCTGTATCAATTTTACTTTAAGGAAAATCAGGTAAAAAATTAGTTTTGCAACGTTATAAATAACGCAAACAAACAGATTCACTGATTGATAGTGAGAATATGATGAAGCTAATGATATTCTCATTGCTGCCTTTGGATCAAGCCCAAATCTGAAAGTCATATATGGTATTATTTCTAAATACTGCTTTTCCACCCCACCCCAGATTTCTCATTATAGTTGAAGGGATGGAAAGGAATTGTTTTGAGTTTTTGACTTACAATATTTCTAAGAATAATATGTTGTTTCTACTCTTGCTGCACATTTCTGATTGAAAAGGTTATGATAGGTACAACTTCTACATTCTGTATGTGTAACAGACTGAAAGTGACCACTGAATGAATGCTGCTTTGCAGATAAAGTGTGTACTAGAAACGTTTGTTTTTTCCACTATCTGGGCAACCTAATATTTCTCCAAGAATTATTTCCAATAAAAATACAGGGTAATATGTTCTTTGAAAGAACATCTTTACTAACATAATGCATAGTCTTTGGAGAATTTATAGTTGAGAAATTATTTCTCTTATTTAGTAATTTTTTCATTTACTGAAAATTGCAGATGGAAAATCTCACTTTGGGAGCATTGTTCTGTGGAAAGATTTAAAATGAATTACCAGTTTAAAAAGACAACTTAAAAGGTAATTTATATCCTCCTATTCATGAGATTACAATTTTAAGTACCCATTTCTCAAGAGGCTTTTTGTTTTCCTGTTAATCTTGTTCTGGACCAGATCCCTTTCTCAGAGTTTCTTTTCTGACAGCAGTATAGTAATACTTCTTCACACCAGAAATCTGTTTCACTACTAATACCTAGAAAAACTAGATATTTTCAGAAATTATCACAGTCATGTCATTTGCATGTTTCACTATGTTACAGAAATAGTAAAACCATTTATAGCTATCAAATAGTTATCAAATATTGCAGCAGAAACAGGAACTTTTGAAAAGCAGTGTCTGTATCATAATCACTAAATTAAAAAAAATAAAGGGAAGTTTATGAAATAGTTAAAGTTGGACTACATGGCTTCATTCTGGAATTTAGCTGCCAAAGTTGAACGTGATGAAAGGCATCTGTGGTTGTGTTTGTGTAAGGTTGTCTTTAGTGGCAGAGTGCATTATCTAGCGTCACTTTATGAAACTTTCAGTGGTTCAGCCTTTTTCTTTTCCAGTATGTGTGTAAGAATTACTTTAATCTTTTTTTCTATGAGAAAAGATAAATATTATCTGCTGTATATACCTGATGAAACACTTATCTTTTTGATAATTAATGAACCCATTTTAAGTCCATGTTAAGCTATCCATCTTTTGTGGTACTGAAATGGATGACAGTGTGATTATGTCTTTGAAAGATAAGTAAATGTGTGTGCTCTTAGATCATCAGGCTTTTAAAATACCAGGAAAGGAGAAGTATAGCAAAACTGGGGGTATTTTTAAATCTTGACTTATAATACAGTGGTTTCTGTTCTTTTTTATATAATTGCACATTTTACTGCACTACATACACGCATCAGATTTCACAGGCTCTGCAAATGATTGTATCAATACTTTATTTTCCATTTATGCCTTCCTTTTGTATTGACAAAATAATAAATATGTAGTATACTGAATATTACATGACTGAAAATTGATTTTTGTGCATATGACAAAAGCTTTGGTAAGCAATGAATAAGGCTACATTTTGTATAAGAATTCTCAATGCCATTACAAGTCAAGTTAATCTTTGATTTATACTTCAGTATTCTTGTCAATATAAACTGGCTTACAAAGACACATTTAGAATGATAATTGACGGATTTCTCAAAATACCTTTGTCATTGAAGAAAAGTATATACTTTGACTGAATTTCATTAATGCAAAAGTGTATTTTTAAGAAGTCAAACAGATCCTCTTAAATGTCTTAAATGGTATAATTTTGGCCGTCTGTATTACAATATGGAATAATGTCCAATTATCTTGTTTATCATGGCTTGTGGAACAGCTTACACGATAAATTCTGTTTATTAAAGGCAGAATTATACTGTCAGCTTCACACATACTTATCTTTGAAAAGTGACTTGCAGACCACAGTTTACCCTTTTAGAGGAGGGAAAAAAAATCAGTGGGAAAAGGTCATTGGATTTCTGGACACTTGTATCCTGCATGTTATATGATTCTCTTGTATGACACCTATAGGCACCAGTAGAAAAACTGCTGCAGCTTGGAGGCAGTATGTAGCTATGCTTTGGCAGTATATTTAGACTCAATCCAAGGCCCTTTCTTTTAGGGATATTTCTGCATTTGAATTTTCTGTATCCATATTTCCATCAGACAAAATTCCATGGCTGAGAAAATAGTTATAAGACTGTCCAAATCCACATTTGGCAACTATGTTTCGTAAGAGAAATAAATAAAAAAATAGATAAAAAAGCAACAATAACACAGCTCCTGAGTTTTAAATTACTCTCCATTGTGCCATCTAGAAGATTAAGAATGGTCTTTTCCAAAGATTCCATTGACCTCTTTTTTCTGCTTCTTGTTTCCTCACTTGGAAAGTGTCAGAATATCCTGTCTAAATGAACCTGAGACCTTCTGCGTCCAGATTAATCTAATTTGTCTTGATCCCTAGCTGTTCATCAGAAAGATAATGTTAATTACTGACAATTTATGATGGAAGGTATCTCTGTGCTAATCATGACAACGGATAATTAGGAAACATGTGTGATTACAATCAGATTTACACAGGTCTGTACACTGTCATGAAATATGAATGGCACTGATCAGCCTTTAAAATCATTTGTGAAAAATTTTAAAAACGGAGGAATCAAACTCAACTTTTCTTCCTGAATAAAAATTTAATTCAAATTGTAATCTGTTTTACTACCGATTGACATTAGGCCACTAAAAATTAGTGCATTATGCAACTAACTAACATACAATTCCCTGTGCTATAAACATGGTATTTGAAAAAAAGATAGTAAAAAGATAATTGATTTTAATTCCATAAGCTAAACAATGTGTGAAAAGTTAACTAAATATAATATAGATTTCGGACAAGTACAGTTTTAAATGGCGTGAAAGAAGATTGCAGAAGATTGTAGGCTATCTCTAGAGCTAGCTAGTGTGCCTTTCACTAGTTTATGATAACTTGACTTTTCAAATTACTGTACATATGCTGAATTAATCACACACCTCAAAGACAGAGCAGCCTGACTTGATTTAGCAGACCCAGTGAATCACTTGTTTACTTCATGTGTTTTTTTCATCTAATGTGTCTTCTTTCTATAGCATACTATAGTCTTTGAACATTTCAATTCCTTTCTATTAGAAATTACTTGTTGAATATATAGAATCTCTGGAGATCTGGGGTGTCTATGTTTTATATATAAGTTCTTGGAATCTGATAGCTACTTTTTGTATAGTTTAGTAGCAGAATAACTAATCCATTCAGCAGATTCACAAATCTTTCTTGTGGAATAGAGTCTAATTTGTAAAATAAGTAATTTCCTAATATACAAACGATTCAAATTTGCAAATATATCGTGCTTTAAAGGTTAAAGACAATAAGTTAAAAAATATGCATTATTCACAGTCAAAATCTAAAGGTTTTTGCCAGAAACTCTGCACAAATCTTGAAAAAAAAAAAAAAAGGAAAAAAAAAAAAAAATTAAAAAATTAACGTTGCTTTTTATCTGAGAAAAACACATGCTAAGTATAGCATTTTTCTCTTACTTAGTAAGTACACACTATATATATGGTACTGCTTAAGGTGACAGGACATGTGATTTCTGTCACAGAATATAATGTATTTTTATATTGCAACATTTATATTTCCTTCTTAACATTTTTAATATAGCCATTATTTGAATTTTCTTTCCCAGGAAGGGCCCAATTCTAAGATCTAACAAGAAACCCTGAGTCACATTAAGTTAGCCTAACTGAAATTACTGAACTCATGAAGTAAACAATTGTATACTGATCAATACTTGCTAGGGACTGAGTTTTTGGGGACTGACATTGCATAATTTACTTGTGCTTCCGCTAATTATTATCTTTCTTCAAGGAAAGCATTTTATTCTTAATTACAAATGTTGGGTGTGTTGCGACTTTTCTTTCTCTGTACTATGAAAGTTGAAAGATCATTGAATCCCTTGGTTGTAACCTTACAACGAACTGAGTGTCTTCCGTGGCCACCACCATTTTCCTGTGTCATTAGAGTGTCATAATCTGAAGCTGGCTTCACACCTGACCTCACCATCCATCTCTGTTCAAATTTCTGAACTATTTCCTTTTGCATCAGCTTCTTTTCTTTTTTTTTTTTTTTTCCCCTAACTTGCCTTTCACAAAACATCTTTTGTCTATTATTTTCAAAATTGACATTTATTTCAAAAGTTCACAAAGTAGTAAGTATCTGTATCAACATTGCATTCCACAGGCTGATGTGATTTCTATTATAATTCTGTCTTTTGTACAGATGGAGCAGGGGAAGGGATAGAATTTTTCTCTTTACTGTCCATAATCGTCTCACTGTTCAGAATAAGAAAAAATTTGTTGTTATAACAGTTTTAACATACAATTCAAGAGACCAAAGTTCAGTTTTTGTAACTTATGTCACCAGCCATGTCCTGAAACAGTAAATATCAAAAAATTCATTTCCTCATATTTTACAAGTATGAATGCATGTTTTGTTTTGATTAAATATGTTTTATTTGAGCACAGGCTTTCTCTT
Organism: Centrocercus urophasianus; assembly: GCF_019232065.1. Taxonomy (NCBI): domain Eukaryota; kingdom Metazoa; phylum Chordata; class Aves; order Galliformes; family Phasianidae; genus Centrocercus; species Centrocercus urophasianus. The sequence goes on from NW_024884811.1 coordinate 11,754,895, forward strand.
TCTACATACATGTAAAGGATCTAAAATATCAACATGCTTTTTATATTACCTTCATGCTTACACAGTTACTTTAATTAAAGATAAGCTATACCATGAAGGTTTATTAAGACGAAAAACTATCTGGAGAAGATTCATGCAACATACATATTCATTTCCAATACATTTTGAAATACTGTTCAGTGAGCAATTTTGCTCACAGACTATAAACCATTTGCTGATAAAGTATTGACATCTCTGCTACTCAAATATGATGGCACGTATTAAAGACACAAGAGTTGTGCATCTGTTTTTATAGTACATCTTACATCATTTGTGAATATACAGTGTGTGCAAGAATCATATCAGCAATTGCATGATGCACCACCCAGAATGTCTACATGAGTAGGATAGCAGCACTGAAGTTTAAAAAACATTAGGCCTAAGAGAAGACAGGTAACAGCATTACAGACCCTAAACAAGGAAATCCTATTTGGCTTCACGTATCTTTCTTGTGTGCTTTGTTCAAACAGGAAGAAATCTTTCATTATCTCATGCAACATCTGCTGTAGTACTAGGTACATGTCCAAATTGCCACCACCTCTACCAGTTTTGGTTGCAGCAAAAGTAGAAAAAAAGAATAAAGTGGTCATTCAGGGGAAAAAATTGTGGTGTAATAATAGGATAGATACAGACAGGACAGAAAGGGGATCCAAAGAAATAATTTTTTCTGAAATTGAGACTATACACAATTATACTCTTTTCATTATAAGCTTTCAGGAAAATTTAAAAAGATTTCATCATCAAAAGAATCAATACCGATTAAAACATAACTTATGTTTATAATATCATCGAGAACTTTGCGAGTCTGTCACTGATTACAAATTGCCTCCTGATATGAGGTGATCATTGTGAGTATCAGAAACTTTCTATCCCTGTTCCAGTTGAAATGGTAAATTCCTTTGAAAAATCTGTATTGAAATACCTTAATTTCCATTTTAGTTCACTTGTCAAAAGCAAAGAGAGTGTTGCCATTCTTGTATTCAAAGGATATGAGGTGACACATCTGACAAGCAGAAATAGATTGGAAGTAAGTCCATTAATATATGTAAAATCGTTTTGTAAGTGATCATTTTTAATATACATGAGGGATTTACACCTACACACCCAGAGAAGAATATACTCACTCTGAATGTGGTGCTTGTCCCCCTCCATTGCATATAATTAAGTCCTTTCTGTTTTAAATAATTTCTTCTCCAACCTCTTTATCCTTGAGATATTTTAAAGCTTTTGACCAATATCAGTTATGATTGGAGAAAAACTATACTTAAAGGAGACAAAATCTCTGAGTATTGCAGTAGCATAGTCTAGGAGTTTCTTCTCTGACTGGAAAGCAAGAATTCTCAAACCACTTAATTTGTGCAGTGGAATCGGTGGAGAAAATTCTGGTCCTGGTTCATCTCTCATCTGATGTATAAGTTTGAGCAAGCCATTTTGCTCTCTTTTGATTCTACTTGCACAATTTATTTTAGGAGAATATCTTCTAATAACAAGTTTTGCTAACAACCCAACTGTGCTCCAACTGCAACTACAGCTTAGCTCCAACGTAACACTGTGATAATAATAATTGATTATGGTATCTTTGGGAAAAAAAATAATAATAATCTGGTTAAACTCTGAAATCTCAGAGGGAAAAAAAATCACCTATCTATAAATGCCAGTAGCTTGAAAGAGACAGTGAACCCATAGAAATACCTTCCCTCTCACAACAGAAAAGAGAAAAATGGAATTTCTTCCCATCTGTTTAACAACAATGTTAGAACAGCAACCTGGCCTCACGCAAAATTTCTGTGTATTTATGTGGGCACTGTCTCCATATCTTTCTTTGCTAAAAAAGATTATACAGCTAAGAATTCATTAATCTTCAGTATTCTGCATTTTAAATGGGCTTTGTATTGATTTTTATTACTATCAGAAAAGACCCATGTATAGAGCAGCAGGTTAAAGGAAGAATGCATCCTGAGCAAAACCACCTAATGGGAGAAAATATCTTCATCCATCCTATCCCTTTCCTAGTGAAAAATGGTCACATTTTCTCCCCGAGAGATCTTGCTTTGACCCTTCATGAAATTGTTTCTGCTAAATTCTTTTGTTGACATTGGAAAATTATTACATGAACAAAGAGATTGCACCTGAAACCTTTACTTCCTGGCTTTTCTATGCCCTCTGTTTTTTACTTTTTAATTCCTTTTCTCCTTTGATGTCCTGTTAAATTTTTCACAATATATATTCTGCTACACAGAAAATACATACTAAAAATTAATGTAACAATGCCAATTATGGAAAAAAAAAAAGTAAATGCTGTGAAACTTTTATTAACTTCTTAATATACATGCATTACAGTACAGTTCATAGTTTCTTTATTATATTCTGCTTTTTCCCTAGGAAACATGAGACCATTCATTGTGAAAGGCTGATGAAATCTCACTAAATGAAAACCTCATTGCTTCTGTAAGATCCTAAGAAATACTTCCAGTGTTCAAACTCTTCTTTTAAGACAGACTTTTCTTTAAACCTAGAATGATTGAGATTGCAATGGCTTTTCAAGACCTCCAAGCAGGAGACTCCACAGCCACAAAGGGCAACCTAGGCCCAGAGTCATCTACACAATAAGGTGTTCCTTTTGCTGAGATGAGACCCATTATGTTCCAGTCTTTGTCCATTGCATCTTGTTCTGTCATTGGACACCACCCCATCCTCTTTGAACCTTGCCTTCACATATTTACATAATCTGGTGAGATCACTTCTGAACCTCCTTTTCACTAGACTGAACAGTCCTGGCTCTCAAATGTTCCTCAGAGGAGAAAGGGGCCAGTCTCCTTGCCAATATTTGCTGGACTCTTTCTGTTACACCTGAGTATCCTTGTACATGAGCTAATAGAACTAGATACATCATGTTTATCATAATTGCAGAATATGAATCTTGACACGAACAATGAATGGATGTATACAGTATTGATTCGAGATCTTATGACTTGTTTCCTTTAATTCATTTCTAGCTCATAGGCAGAACCTTGATGAAGATGTACAGACAGAAGGAAATTCAGCAGGAAATAAATAATGAAATTCATACCTCCTCCCCCACAAAAAGAAAAAAAAAAAAAAAAAGAAAAAAAAAACAAAAAAGAAATAATTGAGTTTTACAGAAGTGAATCTTGCTGAAATAACCTATACTAAAAATTTTCAGAGTAATTGTTTTCGTATACAAGACGGATAACGAGCATGATAAAAAATCACTGTGATTATATAAAAAAATCTAAAAATAATTAACATCATGGGAAATAGAAGACACAGCTAGAATAAATGTTGGGGAGCAGTTCACAAAAAATGTGTACAAAATCAGAATGATTAAGAACGATAACAGCAAAGAGAAAAAACGGTAGGGATAAAAAAAATAGAAATTCAATTATGGCAGAAGATGATAACATTCACTTAAATCTCTTACTTTATTTAGAAATTATCTTAATAAGTTACTTTGATTCCTACTTTATATTTGCTGATAAGCATCAAATAATAGAGATATTTCAAATATTTAACATGTAATCTGACCCGAATGCCCTTTGCAGGAAATAGTAGAAAAAGTATGAGGGGCAGACGTGTAAGCAGTCAGTAAGGTCAAATAAAGATTACTTTGGAATTTGTAAGCAAATAGCACTGTCCTCATGCCATTAATTATTATCTTCCAGAATGTCAGATTTAATTTCAAACAACAGAGAAGGAAGCTGTCAAAATCACCCCGGGAGAGGCCACGCTGAAGTTTGCATGACCAGTCAATACCTTCATTAGGAATTTAAGTGATAAAATAAATGGAGATAGAGACACAGAATACTGAGCAATATTACAGTTGCACAATGGAAAGGCTGCATGCTCACAACTTTGTGTAACTAGTTGGAAATACCTGACTTAATTCTTCAATATAGACATTATTAGACAGACTGGAAGGAGCGGTCCTTGAAAGCAGCCCTGTGGAGAATGACCTGGGGGTCTTGATCGATGAAAAACTTCACATGAGCCAGCAGTGTGCTCCTGCAGCTCAGAAGGCAAATGGTATCCTGGGCTCCATCAGAAGACAGATGGCCAGCAGGGACAGCGAGGTGGTTGACTCCTTCTACTCTGCTCTTGTGAGGCCCCATCTGGAATACTGTGTCCAAGTGTAGAGCCTCTGGTACAAAGAAGACAGGAAGCTGTTGGAGAGGGTCCAGAGGAAGGCCACAAAGATGGTCAGGGTACTGGAGCACCTCCTCTACATAGACAGGCTGAGGGAGCTGGGCTTGTTCAGAAAAAAAGGCTGTGGGGTGACCAGACTGTAGGTATTGAAAATACCTAAAGGGAACCTACAGAGGGCAGGGGAATCAACTCTTTGAAAGGGTTGATAACTGCAGGACGAGGGGAAATGGTTTTAAGTTGAGGCAGGGGAGATTTAGGTTGGACGTCAGAGGGAAGTTCTTTACTGAGAGAGTGGTGAGGTGCTGGAACAGGCTGCCCAGAGAGGCTGTGGATGCCCCGTCCTTGGAAGTGTTCAAGGTGGGATTGAATGTGGCCCTGGGCAGCCTGGTCTAGTGTTGAATGTGGAGGTTGGTGACCCTGCATGTGGCAGGGGGGTTGGAGATTCATGATCCTTGAGGTCTCTTCCAACCCTGGCCATTCTGTGATTCTGTTATTCTGTAATTATTAATTATCACTGTATGTGTTGAAACAGTCCTAACTGCCTCTAGACTATTTAAATGGTTTTGCACTGTATTATAGAGAACATCAAAGATGAGCTAAAATCCAACTAATCAAATCTTGCCTTATTTGCAGTGCCATCCTCTCATTCACTGCACAACTTTGTTTGCCTTCTTTAAACTTGTATGACAAGCTCTGTAACGGTTTTGAGAGAACTAGCATCTCTCCTTTCCAATGCCTTAATTGCCATAACAATGTTATTCCAAGGGCACATAATTAGGTACATCTAGGAAAAATGTACTATTCAGAAGTTCAGATCTCAAAAAAAAAAAAAAAAAAAAAAAAAAAAGAAATAGAGTATTCCTATACCTAGTTTTGAGACTACTTCCATGGTAGCTCATAACAATACCATCCTGGACTACTTCAAATGAGAGATAGTGGGCAGGGTAAGGGAGGTGATTGTGTCTCTCTACTCTACCTTCATGAGGTCCCTTCTGGATTACTATGTCCAACACAGTACAGGAGAAAGATGGGGATGTTGGAGTAGGTCCAGAGGAGAGCCATGAAGACGATTAAAGGGCTCAACCACCTCTCCTATGAAGACTGGTTGAAGAATTTGGTTTTCTTCAGCATGGAGAGGAGAAGGCTCCAGGGTGACCTTATTGTGGCCTTTCAGTACTTGAAGGGAGAGTATAATCACAAGAGGAACTGACTTTTTACACAGTTTGATACTGATAGCACAAGAGGAAATGGCATTAAACTAAAAGACAGTAGATTTAAGTTAGATGTTAGGTGGAAGTTTTTTACTCAGAGGATCATGATGTCCTAGTATAAGCTGCCCACAGAAGTTGTGATTTTCCCATCTCTGGAGGCACTCAAGGCCAGGTTGAACAGAGTCCTGGGCAGCCTGATACAGTGGACAGCAGCCCTTCCTATGGCAGTAGGTTTGGAACTAGATGGTCTTCAAGGTTCCCTCCAACCCAAATCATTCTATGATTTGATGATACTACATTCTTATTTTTCATATAAAAATCTATCTTTCACTTCAAGTTGTGAAAGTTTTAAATAACTGTACATAAAATATTGAAGAATTTTGAGGAGATAAAGTGAAAAATTATTTCATTAAAGTCACTTTTTCCTTTCTCTAGATAAAGTTAGATGTGCTGAAAATAATTGTAATCCTCCTGTAATTGCTGAAGTCTCCACTGGCATTGAGGAAATGAGGGATAGGTCAGCACTAAAAAGACTGATACTGAAAAAAATGTTTCACAGGATCAAGAATTCAACCCAAGTTTGCATTTATAGGAGAGTGATGAGAAAACAGGGAGTTTTAATGGAAACTGTTCTACAACTCTAAGTACAGGTGTTACTAGATAGCTGCCAAAATTAAATATTTTATGTATCTCAGAACACAATTTATGTTTTTAACTGCTCTTAAAGTTTCTTCCAAAGAATTTTAATAACATTGTTCAATATCTCTAAACTAGACATAACTGACAAAGGTATATTCCCCTTCAGGAAAGTGCTCACCTTTTCTTTCTAATGTGTTTAATCTAACACTAAAAGTAGCTCATAATCCTGAGCCCAATGAATTTGAAAAAATGTATCTAACAGTCTTCTCTTTCTCCCAAAATGTTTCCTAGCAAATGTCGCCAGTGTACTATGTATTTTTTCTCACAGTTTTTGCAGACATAAAACCAAAATAATTGTAATAAACTAAACTTATTTTTCACTTCCAATTGAATTAGTTTCTTACTCCAATCCAAACCAAGTGCTTATTTTAACCCATAAAAGTGGTTTCAGACTTCGTTATGCCAGTCATTGACCAGGCTTTTATTTGACAATAAAACAAAAATTTCCTAGATTAATGGCATCTATCTTATTTTCTTCTTATGTATACACTGAGACAAAAAAAAAAACCTTTCACAGTTTCACAGTTTCCCTTACATATTCTTAGAAATTAAGAGAAAAATTAGAAAGCATCTATTACCCACTAAGCTGAAAAAAAGAAAATCCTTTTCATACTTTAGGAATGAAATGTTAACTATTTCTTTTGAATCAAATATCATTGGGGTGATGGGGGTATAGTGAAAAGAGGAGAGGGAAGCAAGATTGATGTTACATATTATGAGTTATTTAATGAAAAGAAGCCAGAATTTTACTGAAAAATGACAAATCTAACCACATTTATTCTAGAAGGAATGTGTTTCAGTCACTCTCAGAATATTTTTCTGAATATTTTCTTTCAAGGACAATGGGAAATGTTCATTACATTATTCTGAAATAAAATATTTCTTGGACATTCCTTAATTCTCAGAGAAATAAAAAAAATATATACTATAAAATTAGTTGAAACAGAAATTCTGGAATGTGAAGATGGCATTGCAGGAATAGCTTAGATGATGTTAGATGACATACTTAATTACTGTCATCACAGTAGTATTATGTCTTCTTTTGCAAAGCTGAACACTCCCTTGAATTAAGAGAATAAAAAGAATTGTTGATAAACAAGTGTCAGAATTGTTGATAAACAAGTGTCAGATAAATGAGCCATCATAGTTTTATGATTTGGACACTATCATACAGAGAGTATGTGCTAAATCTGAAATCCTTTATCCAGTGATACCATTTTGGCTGACATTATAAAGACAAACTAAGTATTAACTGTATTTCTGAGACTTCTTTCTTAAATAGTACAAATATCACTATTTTCTTAACTTCAACGCTGAAGAAATGTAATAACATTATTTTCTTGCTTTGGTAATTGCACTAATTCATTCAAACACAGTAGATTTGTGATTTAGGCTGGTAGTCAGTGAAAGATCAAATCAAACAACTTCTGAATAAATAGAAAAAAAGTTAGTCGTGTTATTTTGTAAACAATTTTTTTAAGATTACCTCAAAAAATAGCTAGTATACAGCCTGATATAATGTCCAATTGAAACGAATACATTTGAATCAATTAAGAAATTGAGAGAAAGGAAGGAAGATTTCCATCTCCAGTGATATCAGCCTTCAGATCAAGGAAGTCATTTAATCATGGAAAATTTTTTCTGCCAAAGCAGTTTCTTTGTTTTTGTTGAATATTTTAAGAGATTTTCAAAAATAAGTATATAAACAATATGTATGAAATAGAGCCCAATTAGTCAACAGCATTGAGATTTTCACATAGAAATTTCATACTCTCTGTGTAATGGAATTTCCTTAATTATAGCATTCTCAGTGGGAAGTGTCTGTTTTGCAAGAAGACAGAATCATGTCTTAGTTCTCCCTTTTGATAAGTATTTTTTCCTTTCTGCTTTGCAGCACTTGAACAACAAGATAATGCTGTTTATAGCTCAGCCTGTTTGCAGCTCCAGTCCAGATTCATTTTAAATACTAGTGCCTGAAGTTAAACATCTTGATAAGAATTTAGTTAGAAATCTTCCATTAAAACTCATCCACTAAAATGGTCTGAAAACCTCAATCTAATTCAGCAGATAGCACTCCGACTAGCTTCCTCTGTTTCCTATAGACAGTCAACATTCTACAAGAATGCTTAATGGACCACAAGGAAACTCTATCCACACAATTTTGACACCAAAAATGAGATAAGTTGTGATATTATTTAAAACCTAGAATGAGCACCTGAACCACTGCCAAGTCCAAAGACAGTCCAAGCTGTTTGTATTACTTATGCTAAGGGATCTGTCCCTGTGCACACCCAGAAGCTTCCTGTATCTGACAAAATGGAGCGTGACCAAGCCCATAATGTGGATTGCTGGCCTGAGGCACAGAACCTCTGTGTGCCTCCTTCTAAAACTGCTGATGGGATCAAAGTCCAAAATACGTTTCCTGAGCAGTTTTGGGTAACATCCCAAATGCTAATATCGCTTGGATATATAGCAAAAAGAAGAAATTATTCTATCACTTCTCTCTGATTTTTCTCAGTCTCAAACTCCAAATGCAGTAGTTTGGGGAATAGGGAACTTGCCCAGGAATTCCAATTTTTTTCCTCTTTTCTCCAGAGCGCTTTTGTATCCAAGCTAGTATGTGCAGTCTGGATGAGCAACCAGCTGGCCAAAATCTTTGTTGGATTATAAGGTTAAAAGGGCCACACTGAATGGGATAAAACCCTGAGTAATCTGACCTCCCAGATGCCCCTGCTTTGAAGCAGATGCTGGCATAGAGATATCCTTGAGTTCCTTAAAGTCCCAAATCAAAACTGAGTTGTGTTGTGATTCCTTGAAAAAACGGTGGAAAAGTCTTCCACTGGCATTAGGGTGGTTTTTACACTCTTATCAGAGATGTGCTTTTGGGAAATTATTTGTTCATTCAGAAAAAAAAGGAAACAAAGATAGTGAACACTGCACCTACCGAAAGAATGAGTATAGAAGCTTGTGTTTTGGACATCACTGTGATGAAATTTTATTGTTGTGTCTTATGTTATTTTGCATCTTTACTCTATTCCGAATTTCACTGGATTTACAGGAATCACCATACTGTGATTCAGACATTCTCACAATGTGCCTATGATAGGAAATGGTACAGATTCTAGCTCCTGGACTCATTCTAGCTAAATGAAATTTTGAATTAGTTCCTACATATAAGTAGATTTTTCCAAAATAATTAATTTTGAGTAGGATATCTGCTTGGGAACAATGAGAAAAAGCCACCATTAAGATATGAGTGGATTTGAGCCCCTTCCTCAGGTTAATGTTGAAGTCAAGGGTAGTATATAAAGAATATTATTGTGTTTTTTTATTCTATACACTTAAAATATTTTGGCATTCTTTAGATTGTGGCTCTCATTTTCCAGTTTCTTGTCATTCAGTAAAACACAGAAACTACAGCTAATTAATAATTAGTGAAAACAGGTAATGTGTCCACATTTTGCTTTACCCATGTGTTGGCTGGAAAAAAAATGTCTGTCACAGAACACATTATCCTATTCAATTATTTCAGGAGCATATAATAGTCCAATTGTGCCCATCCCTTACAGGAGATGCAAACTTCCCCGAGGACACTATTCAGCAGATAACTGGAATCGGGTGTCCAAAGTACTTGAATAACACAGTAAAGGAAAAAATAGAATTTTGAATTGTGTCAATATACTTTAATGAAAAAAAAGTCTTTCAATTTGAAGTGTCTGATAACATTTATTAATAATAATAAAAAATAATAAAATTCCTTAAAATTTCCTTAATATTGCACATTTAGCTTTTTTACACCAGGATGAAAAAGAAATTAAATTTAAAATTTTCCCTGAAATGTGATTTATGGATTTCAATAAACTCTGTTACCCAGTTGTCATGTACAGGAAATGTAAATGGAGAAAGCTATTACAGTTTTCTCAGTTTAACTTTGCTGCAAAAGCCTATTAGTACTTACCAGCAGTATTCATTTTAAGTTGTGAAAGACAAAAGTATGTTTTGAATATTCATGTCTAATTAAACATTCTGATTTGAAGATTAAAATATACCTAATTTTCTTAGCCATTTATGTCTTTAGTAGGAAAAACCTGTCATGACATTTGTTTACAGTCTAGAGTCTGTAAATTCAGTCTGAATTTAAGATTGTTCAGAGTCTGCAAACACAGAACAGTAATGCAAATCTTTAACTCCCAAGCATTTCTAGGAAAAAAATAAAATAAAATAATAATAATAATAATAATAATAATTCTATTATTCCATTGGTTTTAACTTAATATATATACACAAGCATATTTTAAATATATGTGGACATTTATAAGAAGAAATATTTTATTCTGTGGGTAAATGCTGTGAAATTATGCTATCCTAGGGATAAATTACTGTGCATACTCACTGTAAACTGAGTTTTTTGAAAATGGATTGAAAATTCCATTGAGTAAAATCCTGGGCCAGTACTTTCTCATTCAGAAGCAGCAAGATTTAGAGGTAAAATTTCTCATATTAATGCATTCTTTCACAATATTAATGTGTTGGAAAATGTTACAAACCCAAAGTTATAGCTAACTTTATATTAAATCTCTTTTTATAGTCAAATTATAAATTAATACTTTATATGGTTAGTTATGGATGGTCATGTGGAAGAGTGTACCTCTCTTTTCTCTGATCATTTATTTGTACTTTGGATTCTGCTAATTTGCACTTAATTTGTGTACAAAAGTACTTGTGTGATTACCAATGATTTGTTAAGATTTACCACTGTATCATAAAGAATGATAAGAGTTTAAAATATCTGTAAGGTGACATAAAGTCACCTAATACATAATTACATTTGACAGGCCAATTTGGGATATGGGGGAGGAACAGACAGTGAGAGTGGAAGCAAATGTAAATCCTTTCCAATATCCTACTGTGACATGAAGAATGGAGGAGTAAATCTTTATAGGAATGAGAAAGTAGAAGCTGAAATTTCCAGGTTACCTAAGGGTAAACAATTACATAAATTTTTCAGAAGTTGTCATTACCCAGACTTGTACTCCTCCAGCCTTGGGTTCTTCATTTAGTAGTTTGGAAACCCACTAATTGATGATTCAAAAAAGTCCAGGAGTTCCCATGTCCTTTGCCTGAAACTGGAGGTGAGAGAAACATGCTGGGAAAAGTAGCAGATATAAAAGTATCAGATTCAAATGGCTGAGAGATGTGACATAAAATACATCTCTTGAAGATGTCTCATTGCAATTTCTTTTGCAATATGGAAAAAAAAAAAAAAAAAAAGAGTACCTATCTCAGAAGAATATGCTACTCATTATGAAATCTATGTGATAAAGAAAATTAGGGGTTTTGTCCTACTTTCAGAAAAGGTAGCAATATAAATCCCCCAGACTTCACTGATCAACATTAACATGTGTGCACAAGCTTAGATAAAATCCTGAATTTTGTCATCCTTACATGTCACAGAATATTCATCATTCATTTTTACAACTATATATTTCTCACTTCTCTTTTCCACAGTGGTGCTGAGCCCTTGATCTCAAGGCATACAGATATACTTAATTTGAATTTCCAAACAGCTTCCATACAGGAGAAATAATTCCACCTCCTACGCAAAAAAAAAAAAAAAGTTAGAACTGGGATTAAACATCCTTTAGAGTTTGTCACAATATATCTCCAACAATTTCTATTTTACAAAAATAGCCTTTACACCATGGAGTGCGCATGGAAAGTCATGTTGTAAGTGTGCCAGCTATGCATTTTGAAGGAGGAGGGATCGAATTTTAGAATTAAAATTATTTTGCCACATTGAAAACTTTGTGCTAAACATCCTACACATCTACCAGCTTCATAGGGTAGAGGCAATATTGCTTGACAAGGACCTAAGCCTCAAGTTTGACACTTGAGTGAGAAAGCAGTATTATAAAGAAGCAGAAAGCAATATTATAAAGAATTGTTTCTTCTCATTCTCAAAAATGAACCAAGTTAGTGTGAAGACTTTTACTTTTTTTTCCCAAAACAGTTTGTTCATTTGGTTTTCCCTCATCTATCCTTGTGCAGATCATAAAGTTCTATGTTTAGCTGAGGTGATCTGGACACGTGATGCTCGTATTCCAATTGGACAGGATGATCAGACAAATTTCAGTAACTAAAGAAACAGACAAAAAAACAACAACAACCAAAAAAATCCCTTTTGCATGGAATTGCTTTATATTTGATATAGTAGTAAAAGTAATGTAACTTTAAGCAGACCTGAGCCGCTGCAAGTAGAAGGAGCTTGTTTTCTAAATTAATATATATGCTTATTGGAGAAGAACCAGAATTCTTGACGGGAAGAATGGACACAACATGCAGAAGAGAGTGTCAGACACAAACAAGTCACAGAAATCTGCTTCTAGCTTTGGGTTGAAATGAATGTAAAATCTCTGCCAATGAAAACTGTTACCAGCAGTAGTAATCCACACAAAATGCTTGGCTGCCAGCCGACAGCAGTTTTCTTGTGCCAGATTCCCATGATGGAGACAGTATGGACCTGTTACACAGAGCATAAAGAAATAAATGCTTTTGTTGTTGTTGTTTTTGATAAAGCAAAGCTGGAAATTATTTTTAGTTTCTGCAGCTAGTCTTGGCAGGGCCTGAAAACCAGCTGTGCACAGTGAAGCACCTGTACAATGAAGCAAGCAATAGCAAAAAGCTATCAATAACTGAATGAAGGCACCCTTTTTTTCCTCATGTTTAATGTCAAGTTATAAAACATTTTACATTTTTCTAAGTAAGGTTCCTTGACGGCCCAGAAACCAGCTGTGTACAGTAGCCTATCTCTGCATTTAAATGAAGTGAAACAGAACAAAGAAACAGTATGTGAACTTGGAGTCTTTATTTCTGCCCTGTTTAATGACAGTTGGGCAAATATTTTCATATTCAGTGGTAAAAATCACTCAGCAAACCACATTGTACAACATGCAATGCAGAATTACAGGGTTTACACCTCTTCGTCAATAAAACAGTTGTTTTACAGCAGGTGCCACAAAACCTCCAGGGAACTGGAATAGAAGTGAAAGGTAAAAATACTGCCTCTGATTCTCAAGTATACTGCATTTTCATTTCATAAATGGGAACATTCCTAAAAGTCAAATCTCCTAGTGACCTAGGGACACTCTAGTTCAGAAATCAACATTACAGAATATGAATCTTGAATTTTCAGTATCATTTAGCTTTACTTTCCTTAAAACTAAAAAGTCTTAGGAGTACAAAATAACTTACTAAAATCTTAAAGTAAATAGTTTTGATTTAGAAAACAATCACATCCACCAAGATTGATTTGATTCGTGAAGAAATTGTTATCAATGCATACAAGAGGAACAGCATTTTTTCTCTTTTGAGAGTGCACCACTAAACACCACTTGCAGCAATCTCTCATGACCACTTCACTCACATATATATGTTTTTGCAAGCACTGTAATTGGCAGGTATGCATCATACAGTACATAAATACTAGGCAACAGGGACTGTTTTATTGTTTGACTGATACAAAGTACAGCTGTGCAAGGCTGACAAATCCAGCATTTCTTTGTGACAGTTCATTATGTAGATTCCTAATACTAGGGCTAATCCTGAAGCACTTATTCAGGCAAAACTCCTACTGCATGTGTGTCAAATCAGTAAACAATCCAGGTTCAACCCAATAAATGCTAGAGCCTGAACAAACTGTCTGCGGACCACAGTTGAAGCAGAGCTGTGAACTGCTCTGAACGGCAGCAGTCAACCATTTCATAGACTTTCCGCCACTAATGTTCTGAAAATCAGCAGACATGAGATGAAAACAGCCTTTTCTCTTTGCTTGCAACTTCATGTTCCCTAGAGCACCTGCCCAAGCTCTATGGAATTGAATGCCATCTGAACAGGCTATCAAACAATAGATTGGTTGCAGTTAGTCACAGTCTTTCACAATGACTTTAATTGAAAAATAAATTATTTTGGAAGTAAGGTACATGGTAGTGCTAAAAGAAATTAAGAGAAGTTGGGTGGGATTTCTCTGCTGGTTGCACACGGTTCTCACTGAAAACATCATTATGTAGAAATGATCATCTAATAATTGAACGTCTACAGAAATTACTTTAGAAAAATTTATATCTTCAGTTTGCACATAAAGAATTCTTCAGATTACATGTTGGGGTGGTATTAATCTTAGTTACAATATTACATAGCCACATTCTGAAGTTACTGCAAAGAAAGGAAAAATTTAGGTGGATGCTGAATAAATGTTTCATGAAGATGCAGGATGTCTATATAAAGATGTCAAGCTTATAGAGTGACTCCTGTCGAAAAAGAAAAAAAAAAAAAGAAAAAAAAGAAAGATGTTTTCCACCTTTGAAATAACTTTTTTTTCCTCTACCAACATCAGATCATCTTTTCTATAATTATTCAGTTTATCGGTTTACTTTTCACATTTTCGTTTGGTGTTTTGGTGTGCATATATGTGAAAACACATCCAAAATTTTCATACATAAAAGTGGAAATAAAAATGAAAAGAACTACATAAGCTATTAAATACACACTTTCACAGCATGTGCGGCCTCAAGATTAATAGATGGTCAACAAAAGCAACATTAGTGATGGTGCACTACAAGAAGAAAGCTAGGATGGAGAAGCGTAGTGTCAACGTTCTAGGTTCATGTTACAATAAGGAATTAGTTAAAAGAAATACACACAAGATCCTAAGAAGTGAATCATACTTCATATTAGAAAGAAATGAAATAAATCTCATGCTAAACTCATTTAAATTAGAGTGTAAGCTTTTTCATTTTTTTTTCCTTTACCTTTCTGACAATAACATCATCACCTTTATCTAACAAAACCAGTCTATTCTGTTCCTTGAATTTCTCACATCCGTATTTGATCCTGAAATTATATGATGAACCTCTTGTATTATAACATTCATTTGGACATATCAGAGAAGTTTCAATTCTGTAGATGTTTCTAATTTCATAGGTTATAAATTTATTTTTAAAGAGGAAAAAAAAGAAGGCGGTCAGAACAAAGGCTAAGTAACAGAAACAGTCCTTCTAAAATAGGACATACATAAAGTTTACTTTGGGTTTAATTATTCTGTTCATTTTCCATAGACATATATTAAACCTGAAATTATTTTCTTTTCCTCTAATGCTCTCTTATTTCACATGTTATTCATAACACTGTAACTTATGGTGTTTTTCAGCCACTTTTTTTCATTAAACTCTATAGCCAATGCATCGCATTGGTAAAATTAATTTGTCACTGAGGGAGCCAGAAAAAAAGGCAAACAGGAAAGCTTTATAACACAAAAAGTCTTACTGAACATGTTAGAACTTGGTGGAAAAAAAAACACCCAAATGAGTCCCTTAGTAGACACAACTTTTCCTTAATAACAGTGTTGTTTAATTTTCATCTTATTTTAAGTTATTATAGTTGTTTCTGTAGATTACAGCTGTGCAAAATCACCAATGCCTTGGATGAAGAGACATACGATTATTAAAAAGTAGATATTACTGTGTCTAAAATAAATTTTTTTCAGCTAGAAAAAAGTTTATAATTTTATACATTTATTTGATAAGATAGAAGAGGAGGAATAAAAACTAACCTACCAAACAATAAATTGCAAAGTTAGAAAGTGATCTGAGTAGGTGCAAACTGCTCAAAGATTATTAAGTAGAGTTTTGGCATTGCTCTGATTGCCTTGCAAAGATTCTAGTTATATCTGACAGAGTAAATGAAGGTAATGATATATGCTTCATTCACCAAAGAAACATGTTTTGTTTCCCAACTAGGATTCCTTACTTTGCTGATACCTACCTACATCAGTATAATATACACTAGTATTATTGTAAAACAAGAGTTTATTACATGGCTAAGTAAGTTGATCTTTGTAAAAGTGCACAAACGCATTGAAATAAAATAAAAACTACTTAATCCAATCTTCTCTCATACAATTTCTTTCAAGGAGAACAGACACAGCCTGTTAAAATAACAAAGAACGTAGAGTTTCCATTCATATTCACAAAGTGTCCTCATTCAAGCCCCCCACTCTAAAGCTACCTTTCCTCTCCTCAGCTTTCTTTGGGGCAGAGAAATGTGATTCCATGGAACAGACAGTGATTTTGTTTTATGTTAACTGGCAGAGTTTTTCAAGCTTTGCAGACCCGGTGACACTTAAATGGCCTACACTTTGGATTGTCTTGTTGTGTGGAAATGGTAGATAAGGAGAGGAGGAGAAACATAAAACAGGTGGGCAAGGGCAAAGTGGCATTCACAAACGTTTCTTAGATCAGAGCCAGGTTGAGGATCATTTCGGCAATGAAACAATTGCTGTACTGAAATGACTTTGAAGGTGTTATATTACTTACAAAGTCCTGAGGATTCAGTAAAACCTGGCAAGCACATCACACAGAAAAAGGTAAGCGCTTCTGAACTTTTAGCCAGGAAATCAACAGAAGCTAATATAGTTTAATGACAATTAGTCTAATATGTGCTGCTTGTAGAACTGCTGCCAATAATACCATGTAGTCACTGCTGTAAAATGCCAACATCTCTGTCTGTGTGAGGGATTAGATGGAATCTTTTAGAAAAGTACTTGACATGACATGTAAGTCACTCCTGAAAATAGCTTTATAAATTCCTTCTACAGTGTATGGACTGCAAGACGCTTAGTGAAAAATCTCAAATGTTTATTTGTAGGTAGATTTATCAGTGCTTTATCCTCTGGCATTTTGAGACTCCATAATAAAATGGTGCATTTTCATTCCTATACCAGCATATCACCTATATCAGCGTTGGTGCACACCTGGCTTATTGGTACAGCCAGAAAAGTAAGTTTTTAATCTAAACTAAAATGTCATATTGCAATAACTGTAAGCCTGTCTGAATAGACTGACCTTTTTTATTATTATTATTTTAATTGATTAATAATTTAGGTTTAGGAAATCTTACTGGCAGATAAAGTCTATTTGACCCTCTGTCCTTTCCTACCTGACTTTTAAATAAAGCCTTTACATTTCAAACCTAATGCCTACTCCCTTTTTTTTCCTTTTTCCCATCATTGTCCCAGTGCATCAGATATACTCACAGCGTTAAAAGGAAAGCCTTCACAACAAAGTCCATAAAGGGGTCATGGAATGGGCACTGAGATATGTTTTTGGAAGTGGATCAAGAAAGAATTTTATAACATCTTAGACTGAAAAATTCTCATTGCATTTATCTCCTAATATTTCTCAAATGCATTAAAAATAAACAAAACAACAACAACAACAAACTTCTATAAATGAAGATCATATGATTTAGAACACATGTTAAAGTGAGTATCGGATTACTATTACTATTGTTGTTATTATTTCTATGGTGGCTACTCTGAAAGTAATGTCTCATATTTTATTATATTAGCCCATCATGTCAGAGACAGATAGTAGTGGTATGGCACTGTATGCTGAACTTTCCCACCAGTATTCCATTACATGTTGTTGCCAGGCATAGGATAGCAGAAGAGGGGAAGTCTGACAGAATAATGTCACACATGGAAGTGCATAAGGGGCAAAGGTGTGTCACAGAATTATTCCATGTGGAAAGAATGGCACCTACTGGCATTTATCAATGCTTGCTGAACATTTATGGAACCTGAACAGTGCATGTGAGCACAGTGAGGCAGTTTCAACAGTGGTGACAGTAACTGTGGGTCACCTCTACTCGTGAAAACTTTTCTAAGTGCCACATGCAACTCTCGTTCACCACTGGCAAAAATGTATAGCTAACGATGGTGATTATGTTGAAAAATAGTATTTTGTAGCAGAGAATTTTTTTATCAAATAATGACACTGTTCTCTTTGCTTGTAGTTTTCATGGGAATAAATAGGAGGCATTAACTTCAGGTCAACGTACATATCATTTAATGACATTGTTAACCACATTGCTTTAAAATACAAAATAGTAGCCACATACAATGTTTTTTTCTGACCTAAAAACATCCCACAATGTACTCTGATCTTGTTAGATCTCATAAACTACTCTAACATACAGATCACCTGAAAGAAAACTGCCCTGACATGAACGAGATACACAACCTACTAATTACCAGGTCACAGCTAAAGCACACTGTATTTACAAAGACTGTTTAATAAATAGCATTCCTAATAACAAATCCTGATTCAAATATCACAAAGTAAAAAATAATTTCCAGCCCGATAATTTTCCTTGTGAAAAACCTTATTAATTTTTAAATGTATTTCAGATTAACTTAATGGAGAGAAAACGATCTCATACACTTACCAGGTATAGGCTGAATTCTTGGATTTGCATGTATACGTGGCTTCCATACACTAATACAGCTATGGTTTATACTGTATTCCAGTTCATGAAACAGTTGGAAACAAATATCACCCTGTAAAGAAGATGACTGTAGTAACTTGGAGTTTAACTGGGCATAATGATGAGTCTCCCGGTAAAAACGTAGGGCCAAGACAGAGCCAGCACTTTGGTTTGCACTGGCTTAAAGTACGAATGTGCAGGCAGAACCCAGGAGGTGGCAGGTTCTACAGCATGCTAAATGTCATGCCTAGACACTGGACTGAGAAATGTGAGGCAACCCATGCCTTGCTGCAGGTCTGGAACAGCTCAAGGGCTGGATGTCCTCTCAGGAAGGAGGGCGTCATGACAGGTACTGAACCACATTGCACTGTGACTTTTGCTCCGGGGAGGGATATCACAGCACGGCCCTCAAATGTTTATGGCTTAAACATCATACAAAGTGTACTTTCAGGAAAGCCAGCCACAAAGCTATGCATTTCACTACTAGTTTCTAGACAAGCTGCTATAAAATTACAGGTCTTTCTTTCCCAGAGCTCTGGATTAGCTTTGAATGTAAGGAAGGGAGAGGGAGGTATTTCTCGCACTGCTTCTGAGGCTGGCGTCAGCACTTCTGTCACCACCACCACCATGAGTAAGCAAAGATACAGGCAGCACAGCTAGAAAAATGGCTGTGCTCCAAGTAGCACATTTCTTTCAAACACACACTCGGGGCTGAGAATATTGAAAAACAGCTAGAATGTCTGGTTAATGTTTTGACCACCTCATATGGTCCCATATATCGCTTCTTTTTTGTGTATATTGGTGGCAGAATAACAAAGGAGCTCAGAGATTCCAGCACCATTCATATTCATTGTTTTTCCCACTCCATAACTTTGATTATGCACAGTTTTCTTAAGAGAAACTACTAAGCAGTAATCATTCAAGGGCTGGTAGTCACAATGGGGTCACTCTTGGAGGTTTTTTTCTGCTGGCAAAGTTCCTCTTGAAATCAGGTAAAGGAAGCAGTTGTTTTGTTTAAGAACTGAAATTGGTTATTTTGAAAAGCCAGATATTTTATCTAAAAATATTTGATGAGTTAATTTTGTTGACATTAAGGAGTTTCATCCCACATGATGTGGAATTTCATTCAACTAATGAGTGCTAGATTCTACTACCCCTTCAACACAGATATTTTGGCTTTCTTTCTAACTAAATGCTGTTTAAATGCTGTTAATTCTCAACTTATTCATTTCCTCAAAGACTGTAAGAAAACTGTGACAAAAATAGTCTTGAATTACTACTTTCTAGTAGTACTAGGCAATGGAGATATGTAGAGCATATGCACTACAAATACATCAACATTAGTCACAGAACTTGTGTAATGTTCATTAATTAGCAGTTTCCTGTAGGGAAAACAACAACAAAACAAAGAAGAAAAAAAAAAAAAAAAAAAATCCACTGGTGGCGTTAAGCTCTTATTTGTACAGGATTTACTGTTCTAGAAAATAGACTTATGGAAGAGAAAAAGTGTCATGTTCTAACATAGCCTTAAACTTCAACTTAAACAAACTGGTCAATAGCCACAACATCTGTTAGGCAGTAAAGTGTCACATAAAAGGGAACCTTCTAGTCCACCTGAAATGTAATAGCATGTATTGATAGTTGGGTTTTCCCCCCCTTTCTAGTAAACACACAATGCCAAGGTGCTTTGCCCAGGATGCTGTGAGAGGGAGTAATTACTTAGTTTCAAAAAAGGGAAGAGAGAAAGTAAAGAGATAGCAAAACCTTTCATTCATCCCTCACCCTAAGGCATCTCATCTTCCTAATGGGTATAAAGACTAATAGTAGCATTTGAAAGAGAAAGTTAGCTGTATTGTTCTAACTATATCTTAGAAAAAATGCATAGATTACCTGCACTGTACATAAAGGGCACAAGTATGAGACTTCTGCTGGTAAACATATAATTTATCTCCTATTAAAATCTATTTAAAGAAGATGCCAGTATTGCTAGAGTTTTCAATGTGTTTTTTTTTTTTTTTCTAGTAATGTATTCCAAAACATTAGTCACAAAAGCTGAAGAAGAAAATAATTTTTTGTGTGTGATTTTTTTCAAGGATATAGGAATGTTCAGAAGCCTGAAAATCAGAAAAAAAAAGTTAACAATCAAAATGGTATATTGCTATTAATTTATTTTTAGCTTTTAAAATAAATTTTATATGTTGGAACTTTAATAGGGTTTTTTTCAGTTTCTTTGTTAATAACCACTTCTGTTACCTGTGTATGAAGCACACTGTTCAAAAGTATTCTATTCTTAATAAGTGCTTTTAAATCTATCTGAAGAATTAGCAAGTGATAAAATGAAGTAGTTTAGCTTTTGATACAACTTCAAAATTCCAAGCACTGGTAACTACAATAAAATAAATACAGTAAGAACACAAAATCAAGACTTTCTGTGCACCTTGTAGTGCAATCATAACAGAGTGGTAAGAACCACGTTCTCAAAACCTAAAGAATTCTTTTTGGTTTTGGTTTTGTTTTCAAGGAGGGAGTGTTAATGTATCAAAGGAATTCTACCCTGAGGTGCAGTGAACGTTACAGACATATGAATGACACAGGCGGGTTTTATTTTTTGTCAATTTCAAGATATGAAAAGTGTGTCTATTTCCAAAACTACTGAAATTTATCACTAGTATTTACTGACAAACAAAATATAGAAGCCTATATGTTTTCAGAGTGATGCATCTGTTGACTAGCAAGCATGACTTTAGGTAAAAATCAATTACACATACCCCGCATACAATCTCAGTGCAAACTTGCAGTGATACCAACTTTCTACTTCACTGTCTCTGTCTGCTTATTTCTGCTTCTTCTGCTTCTTTGGACATGGTTGTGTCCAAACTTCTATTCTCAGCTTCATCAGGAAAATACCACTGATTAGGCATGCAATGAGTGTTTTTTTTAAACCCCGATGTGGCTAGTGCACTTTATCCTTACAGTTATATCAGCTAGCTGAGTGGACAAGCAGCAGCAGTGTTATCTAACCGGACTGGTCAAGGGACTGTTTAAGCTAGAATCTCCCACTAAATCCTTGTTAAACAACTCAGAAAGTGAAAATTGAGATTCTATGCTAACATCGGAACGCAACTGTTGGCATTCTCTACTTAGCACCGTCATCTGCCCAGCTAGGCTCAGTCCTGGTCTTCTATCTTGACCTATGCTTTATTTGAGTATAACCACAGTACTAGCTTAAGAGAAATGTACATTAGGAAATCTGCTTCTTACCACATGTACAATTCTTACCCCTTTTTTATGCCATGATATTCATTGCCTCTCTAAATTAATTTGAAGGAGATCTGTAGTTGAAGGGCACCTTAAGTCACAGAAAAGTGTGGGCAGAAATACTTAAGTTTCTATTAAATTAAATACCCTTAAATTTAAAAAAATAAAATTAAAAAAAAAAAAAAAAAAGAAAGAAAAATCCAAGATTGTTATATTATTGAATAATGGAATGTGACATGTCAGAAGATTAAATATTTGTAAGAAGTTTGCATCGTGCTGTGCACTTTCCAAATGGATCTATTATGTCTGAGATTTGTAGCTACTTATTTTAAGTGATAAGTGTCATTTAGCATCATGTGTCAAGGAAGTACCGTGTGTTCCTCATCTGCCTTTTAAGAAGTTACAAATGACACTATTCATCTCATCACATGGTAGACCTGTTGCATCTTGTCATTACACTCTGCCTGCCTGCTCTAAATGTAGTAGAGATCCATTTTCCTGTATTCTCTCACTCATGTGCTTCAGTTTAACTGAATGGGGAAATCTGCTAGAATTTTCAAAAACACTTAACTACCTCCTTTTGAAGTGTAATCTGTTTACGCTGTGACCAGATCTCCTCAGTGCAGTCTAAACAGAAATTGTTTTGAAATACACTTAAGTAAAATACAAGCTGATCCCTTTCTCTACAGCCTTTACGTATTTCACAGCAGTGCTGAAGATGTGGGTGTACTTCAGAAAAGCCTTAAAAACAAAAACGTACATGAACACATGGAGGATTGCAGCTATAAGATGAATAATTGAAACATGTTGGGAAACTGTTTGTGAGCTATAAGTGAATTCATTGTGCCCGCTGGGATATTTACCAGATGAAAAGTGTGACAATGACAGTAGCCTCGTTGTTTGGTACATAATTTAGAGTATTCCTAATGAATATTTCATGTAGCATCATTTGTGTGTGAATTGTAAGACATGTATATCAAGATTCACTAGGGGCACTGTCAAACTCCTCAGTCTGAAATAAGCACTTATAAATTACTTAAGAATATTGTAGAAAAAAAAAAAAAAGGATTACTGCATGCTGTGTTTTAAGCAAATTATTATAGCTCTTCTGGGGGACAATAAGCAATATAGTTTAGCAAAGAAAAAGCACTCTGAAACAAAGAAAAATAAATATTCTTTTAGTTTCATGCTGAAAAAGTTTCATTCCTAGAAGTTCTCTAGAAAATTTTTTTAATGCATGTATCTTTAAGAAAGAATGACCAACAGTAGCTTTCTGCAACTGAAAGATTTCTGCATTTTACAAAGCTGGCGGAGCTTTAAAAGTATTTGTAAAATCAGTTCAAAAATAAGAAGTGATTATCTGATTATTAAATGTTTATATGTCTCAGCAAAGTTGGTGATGTGATTTCTTTTACCTAATGTGCGGGTTATTTAATAATTAGGCTTAGGTTAAGTTTCTTTTTAATTCTAAAAAGAAGTTCTAGAAAAATAGACTGATTACACAAGGATAAGGATAACAAACATATTAATGGAAATTAAGATCTGATTATGACCAGTTTAAACATGTATATCTACTAGTTAATATGCTCAGTAGTAGTAACTCAACCAGCTTAACCAGTATATGTCAGTTTTATCTCATTCTAAATTATAGCTAAAATAAAAATCTGCATGCTACAAATCAGTATCTATCTACATGTATCTATATGTCTTTACAAATCTGTCTGCATATCCTCCAAAAGCAACTGTCTAAAATGAACTGCCTGATTCTCCTCGTCTTGTCTTCATAAATGTTATGCTTTTCTGAACATCCAGTGAATCCAGTTAACTATGGAACATTTATAAGTGTGAAATTTCCTGGGAAGCTTTCATAGTTTCACTAAACATATTTACCAAGACCATGTTTTTCTCCAGTTTCTGCAAAACACTGTCTTTAGCTTGGCAGGCTAGCACAAGGTTCCATAGGGATACTCCTTTTTTTCCAAGAGAAAGATCTCTGGAACTATAATTTCCTAAGCAAAGGCAATTTACATCTATGAAGCTTCTTTTCTTCTCTATTTTTTTTTTAATAGCAGTTTTGAATTGACTTAATTTAGCAGCATTTCCAGGAATCACAGCTGCAAATCTGTAGTGAGGTGGAACTAAGCATTTCCTCATAGTTTTACTAATTATAGGGATAGTTTTAATACTTTTTTTTTTTTCCAAGTAAAAGTATTCATGATGAATGACCCTTAGCATCAACAGATAAACTATTTTTCAAAACATTTTAACAGCTTATTCATGAAGTAGGTAAAACTTGATATTTCAAATAATTGCCAAAGGCCAACATTCAACAAAGCATATTCTCAGCTTAAAGTGCTTATTTAAATCTGTTGACTTTACAGGACTCAGATATCTGCTTAAGGACATGCTTCAGTCAATGTATGGATTCCCAGTGGAGTCTCTGGCCTTGCTCTTACAGTTTCAACGATGCCTGTTGGGCATGGTGCCAATAAATTCAATCTTGAATACCCACTCAAGTCGAGAAGAACTCTTGTCACTGATTTCACTATGTGCAGAATGAGGCCATGCGCAGGGAAGCACAGCTCCCAGGTAGTGCCTGGTTCTGTGAAACTCCACACTATTCCTCTTTGTGTGTGTGTGTGTAATCAGAGATGATAATATATGGAGAGGATGGGTGTTTTGGTTTTGATTGTTGTATTTTTCCTCTCTTTCTCTCTCTACACTTTTACAAGGAGTGAATATCACTCTCACCATCTGAGTCTCGGGGTGGATCATACTCTGCTGCACCCAGATGTCCTCTGCTACAACTAATCAACCCTTGAGGTTTGTTGACTTTTTTTGTTTAACTTCCAGATACATTAATTTATTTTCATTCGAAGTCAATTTAAAGTGTATTTGAAATAACCTAAAATAACTTAATAACTTTAACATTTCAACGTCATCAAAACTGTAGTAATTATTAAAGTTTCTGTGTATTACAAAACACACACACACACACACACACACACACACACACACAAAAAAAAAAAAAACAAACAAACAAAAAAAAAACTCTTTCATCAAAGTAAAAAGTTCTATACATTCCTTATCAACAGTTCACTAGTTTTGCTTTTTGAAAATTCTGCTTTGGCTACCTATTTATTTTCTTTTTCTTCTTACATGTAAGTCAAGATATTACTTGGCAACAGCCAGATCCTCTGACTGATGCAGTCTATTGATGATAAGGTCTGAGTTTTAATCTCAGTTTTTCCACTGATTTTTTATCTCCTTCTTTCTCTCCTCATTTTTAAAGTAGATGTGCTAACACCTTCTTAGAGGTTAACTAGCTAGGACAGATTTGTTTGTCAAGTTCAGAAGAATTGTTTTTTACAGCTCATAGAAAATAATGCCATATAAGCATGAAAAACAATGATCATGATTATTTCTGCAGATGACAGTCAAGTTCTTTGCATTTAAAGAACTCTCAGTTTTAGACTTGAGACACATTTTTTAACCATGTTTGCAGTCTCCAAACGAAGCTTGAGAATTTGTGCATTAAAGGCAGGTTAAAGGAGTAAGCTGGTTGCTGATGTATAGCATGTGTAATACCTCCAAGTAACTATAACCATAATTTCCTGAATGAGAGAGGGTTGTGAAAGCTGCTTCAGCAGTATAAGAAGTAGCAATGATTTTTTATTAGTTAAAAATATATATACTTTCAGTGCAGATATAACTTATCTACAAGTCAATATATGAAACTGCCTTTTCTTTAATATTTTTTAGCCTAAATCTAAAGCACAAACTTAGCTCCGTTGCATGCAAAAACTCACAGAGAAACAGAATGACTTTAAGAGCATTTATGTAAGCTGTTAAAAAATAGGAACTACTGAAATATTTAATAAAAAGTTTGAAGAAAGTTAGGAACTTTTTTTTTTGTTAATTTTTACCAGCTGAGTTGCTTATTTAATGGAGGAAAAAACTGAGAAGTAAAAGACAGGAAGGGAAGTGGAGAATTTATATATGATAGGATTCCATAAGATTGTATATAATGAAGGGAAATCTTACAGCCAGATTATTAAAATGTGGTGAGCTGGTCCTAAGGTTGGAATCAAAGCTTCTGATACGTTCGGACAAACAAAAGTTTCCCTTCACATCCACACAGCTCCCTGCTAGAGTTGGCACAGTGGAAAACTTTTCTATTCCAGACATCTCAGAAGCTATTTGCTCTGTTTTTAGGTATCTGTAATACAAGCAATACAGCATGGGCAGATTGGAGACAGATTAAATTGTATCTATTTTACGTTATACTGAGGCAGCTGTTAGAAATTCTGAAAGTTGTTCTAAAACACTTTGCAGATGAAGTGACAGGTAGGAAAACGCGTACTGAAGAGGTAGAAAATAATAAATGATATAAAGGAGCAAACACGTTTACTTACTCTTTCTCCAGATTCCTGTTCATCTTCCTTTTGATGTTTCCATTTTCCTTTGGTGAACACCTACTTGTAATATGTTCTTGCTGTACTATTTAAGATAAATCTCACAGGAATATTTTATGTGCAAAAATTTTTTGGGTTGTTTTATAACAGTTTGTGTCATATTTCTAATCTATATCTTTTGATTCCTGCACTCAAACAAAGTCTTTCATGCAGAATATCAGTGCACATTTTATATGGGATAATCCGACTTTTTGAAGCATAAAATATCAGGCAACAGCTTAGAAGCATAAGGATTTTGAAGATATTCTGTCTAAGTGTGCAAAACAGTGGAAAGGGATAAGGTGATCTTCATGAGAACAATGCAAACTAAGGGTTATAGTGATCTTTTGATAAGGAAAGGGGAAAAAAAACTAACAACAAAGGCCACTTACAACAGAATGTTAATAGCTTCATGTCACTTTAACTCTGACAGCTCTGAAGTGAAAGGGCACTAATCTCTGTTTGTAATGTGCACAACTGAAGAGAAAAAGTAAGTATTCTTACTTAAGTCATGGATAAGCATTAACAGTCTGAAAATGAAGAGAATGTTCTGTAACTTAAAGTCAGCAAATACCTTCCCCCAAGCCCTTGGATGATGGGTATTTTTCTTGCTTTTGTAATAGCCCAAGTGATTTAAATAGAACTCTTCTCTCAGGACTGCTGAGTTCAGAATTTATTGTTACATGGGGAACATCAGTAGTTACCTGTTCTGAATTTTGAGTGCTAATACAAATGCACACTTCCTAGGATTACTTGACTATTTCCTAAATACAAGTTTGGAATGTCTTTATTTTTTCAAAATAAACTTTAAAGCACTACATGGAAACAACTACAAAGAGCACTTTCAATCAATCACAAAAATTGAAGTTGATACAGAAACTGTGATTGCTTAGGATCTAATTGTTTTTCAGATGTTGATTCATAAAAACCTGATTTTGATTTCACATTCAAACCTGTGGAAGAATATTCTAAAGATACTGAAACTCTCTCTAAAGTTTCCTGCTCAAAGTTCATACCACTCTCTTAAGATTTCTCACAGGAGTCTCAAACTTATGTTCAGCAGCATATAGGACAGGTTATCTAAGATCACTGCATATAAAGGAACAAGAACAAACTCTTTGCTCTTCTCTGGTTATGTAGCTACACATAGATATCATACAAAAGGAAATGCACTATTATTTTATTCACTTAAACCAAAGTAACCACCAGCCATAGTTAATAGAAGTATACTACTAGATGCATTGCTGCATATGTATTTAAATCAGGTGATTTGACCAATAATTTTAATAACAGTAATAAGAATAATAAATTCTTATTTGTTATTAAATTTTGAATAAATATTTTTAAATCCTCAAGACTTATGATTTTGTTTTACTCTTATCTTGATTATTTTCTTTATCATGTTTTCCTCCTATCCATGCCTAACAGTGTTCTCATCTGCCTCTGAAAGTTGCCTCCGTTCACACATATAAATACAGCTTCAGCAAGAGAACTGTTCATTATACAATATTACATCCTTTGTTCTTTTAGTTTGTATATCTGCCTCTTGACATTTGCAAGTAGTATGTCTCATAAATGTAATCTTCATATTAGGCTTGGCATTTCTTTAACTTTAGAGGGATATGTTATACTTAAGTGTATGAGTTTGAAGAGACTGCATATTCCATAAGCAAAATTCAGCAAGTTTATTTTTATTGTGCCAAAAAAGTACATGATACATTTTTTTTTGTAGTTGAGTAAAATAAAAATAAAATAAAAATAAATTTAAAATTTTTAAAGTACTCATTTGATAAAAATTAAAAATCAAATAAATAAAAGTCACATTTTATGATGTTTCTGACTTGAATAAAATTGAATAGAACAAGCAAATAAACTTTCCTTAGTTTATGGGGAGGTTCTTTGTTTTTTGACCATCCATTCATTCCTGAACTGTTTCATTGCAAAGACTGAATAACTGAACTTTTTACAAATTATTAATCTGCAGGAAAAAAAAAAAAAAAAAAAGGTTTCATTAACTAATTCATCATTTCAACAATTGTTTTCTCAGAGGTTTAGTCAACAACTTCTACCAGTCATAGGACCATTAAGGTTGAAAAAGACCTCTAAGATCACCCTGAACCTCCCCTGGTGCAACTTGAGGCCATTCCCTCTCACCCTGTCACTGTTACCTGGGAGAACTGACTTTGTTTTCTTTGGAACCATTGAAAAATACATACTAGCCTCTCTATTTTTGGAATTATTCAAGTCAATTATAAGAAATTTAGATGTTCATGAATATCTAATGCAATTTTCATTTCTTCGTTTTTTTAATTAAAATTATTTAGGTCTTTTAAAATTTAATTTAAAATAAACAATTCTTTAAAATATTCTGTATTTCTTTGGGACAGACAAACAAGTATCAGGAAAGTTGGCCAGTTGCCACGCTGTTTGTTTGAATGTTATCTTCTGTTCGACTGTTATTGAATTTTTCATAGTAGTATTTTCTATTAAAATAATATTTTTACTTTATAAAGTGTGTCTTTTTATTTATCTTCATAGGTACAGGTGACTAAAAATTTGTATGATCTTCAGTTACCAGGCACTTATTTGGTATATTTTACGTCCAAACTGTGTATATTTTATGTTAGTGTTGCTATGTTGATGTGTCAAGCACTATTGAATCAGATAGTCTTAAATTCTTATTTCAGAATCTATACACTGTAACACAGTGCAACTGGAAAGCATAGTAAGCTTTCAGGAAGAATGCACTCATATTCAAAACAGAAATAGCATTCACTTATTTTGATCTTATGACAATTAACCATGTATAGGGTTAAATTTCAGAAATAAGTTAGATTTTCTTATTTGTTCAGATTTTACTTATTGTTCTTCTTTTTCTTTTAGTCCTACTTTTGTTCACTAGATGCAGTAATATCTCCCTTGCCTGTGACAATTTCCATTAATATCTCGAAAGCAGCTATTAAGTATCATTACAAGAAAAGATTATAGAAGGATACTGCGTACAGTAACAGTGAAGATAAAGACAATAGTCACATTTTCATTTATTTCTTTGTTCTAAAGATGTAAATCAAATTTCAGGATCTTTCAAGCATTCTTTCCTCTTTCAAAGCATTCTAAAGAGAACCTTCATCTCCAAATAAATTCATCTCTTAGGATTATCTCAACAAAGAAAATACTGCTCCTGTCAGAAATTTTTTTCAGCCTTGCGGCCTCTCAGAAAAATAACTGTCGGGAGAATAAAGAAATTTATTCAACTATATGCTTTTTAAATAGGTTTGGGGATTTTTGTTTTGTTGGGTTTTTCTGAGGGGTGGAGGTGAAGATATCTTTTAATGAAGCCATTAGTAGTGCAGAGATTCTTTGAAAGCATTCACCATTAAAAGCCAATTTGTTTTATAGTATCTACTGCAGTCTGCTGGTATGGTTTCTTCTTGCAGATTTTCATGACTAAGCAGTGTGCACTTGCAGCCCAGAAGGCCAACTTTATCCCAAGCTGCATCAAAATAGGGGTGACCAGTAGGGTGAGGGAAGAGATTTTCTGTCTCTTGGCTCTCATGAGGCTTCATTTGGGGTACTACATCTAGATCAGGGGCCCTCTGCACAAAAAAAAAAGAAATTGTGGAATTGTTGGAGTGGCACCAGTGAAGGGCAAGGGAAATGTAGTTGAGACACCATGTTATTTCCACTCCTTAACTGAGAAAACCACATTCAGAATTCAGCAAGAAGGGAATAATGAATATAATAATTTCACAGCCTAATTCCAATTACCTTTACAAGAGACTCTGGAGTATAGGCAAGACTGCTATCCATAGCAGCACTGCAGCAGGAATGACCAGGATAGAATGAATAGAATGACAAGAGCTACAGCCACAGGAGGTGGTATCTGTGTGCCTGAGAATGGCAGGAGCTGCAGCACTTCCTGCACAAACTACATCTCTCTTGACTCAGCCCAGAACACAAATTAGGTGGGATGCAGATTCCTAGACTTGGGTAATGTATCTTCACAAATATTTGTTGCAGGTCTTAAGATTTTCTACTGAGTATTTGTTTGTTAAGTTGACCAAATCCACCCCAAATCATGATTTTCAAGCCTTTTGCTAAGGTGGTTTCAATTCAGTATGTTGTAGTTTATTTTCCATGCATTTAACGAG
This sequence comes from Centrocercus urophasianus, assembly GCF_019232065.1. Classification (NCBI taxonomy): domain Eukaryota; kingdom Metazoa; phylum Chordata; class Aves; order Galliformes; family Phasianidae; genus Centrocercus; species Centrocercus urophasianus. The sequence continues at coordinate 11,785,192 of NW_024884811.1, forward strand.
AATCAGTTATATTTAGTTCCAGCCCCAGATCAAATTCAGAAAATTTACACTTGCATGTCTTTAGTGGGTTGCACTTGTCTAATAGCCAGTAGTGTCACTCAGACAATATATGACACCCCATCATCCTCAAAAAGACAAAGAGAAAATAAAATGTAAAAATAAATGATGAGGAGGATCGCATACAATCACCATCACAGGCAATATAGACTCAACTTGGGGAAAATTAATTTTTTGCCAATTAAAATAGATCTAGACAGCGAGAAACAAATATAAAAATTAAAATTCCTTGTATTAAAATGACAAAATTGAAACAACGTCAGTATAGTCTCCTACTTCCCAAGGTACCAGTAGGCAGTAAGATATGCAGGGTATGAACCCTGCTATGGTGTTTATGCTGATTGTTAAGAAAGGAAAATACAAGTGAAAGGAAGAAAACAGTAGAAACTATGCAAAGAGATAAATTAACACACAAAGTTGTTTGAGGATGCTATCATTCTATTTATTCTATCAAAATTCCATCTTAGTTTTGGAGGCAGACGACCCTTCTGATCTTCACCATTATCTCCTAACCAAAAATCTGTCAGTGACTAAACTTTGCTCCCATAAAGTCCATTTTTACTTTCAGTTTGTTTCATTAAATCCCTGCTTTGCAGTGTTTCATGCATGTCTTCACATACTCGCACATACCTTCTTAACAACTTACTCAACAGTTTTTTCTAATACCTGTGTAATTTATAATCTTTCGTAGACATACAAGTGCTAAGTGATTTGAAAGGGACCTTAAAGATCACTGAGCTCCAACCCCCTTGCTGTTGGCAGGGTTGCCAACCACTAAATCAAGCACTAGATCAAGTTGCCTAGGGTCTCATCCAACCTGGCCTTGAAGTATACCTTGCACACCTCACATTTCTGATGTGCTCATTCAAAACACACTTTTTTGTGTGCACTTTTATATCTCCCAATAATTTAGCACCCTGAATACATTTCCTGTAAAGGATCCAGAGTTTCAAGAAGATAAACATAACTTTTGCTCTTTTTCTTGGCTGCATAGCACTGCTGTAACTCAGTTATTTGAACTTGTACAGCAGAACTTTGTGTGTTTTGTAAGCTTCTGAAAGATAGAATTTGGGCATCTCTGTGGTTAGGACCCAAGCTGCATAATCAATTGCTGGACAAGGATACGTGTGTTGCTATTAAGCCAATGTATCAACATCCCTATAGAAAACTGAACCTTGACTTGATTGATAAACTTAAAAATATGTTGGGAAAGTTCAGTTTTTCACTTCATCCTTTGTGTTCACTAAAAAAAAAAAAGAAAAAAGGAAAGACGAAGAAAAGAAGAAAAAAGGCATTATTTTCCATGGTAGCCTTCTAAATGATTAAAATGCAGTCAGACTGAGAAGGCCAACTTGGGAAATATAACAATAATGACTGTTGGTCTGAGGTTAAATAAGCCAAAGGGTTTCAGTCAGAGCTTCCAGCAATTACTTTTAAATCCCTGCACATGAGACATCCGGAATCATTGCTGCTTTTGAAATAAGTCTGTCATGGAGAACTGGACTGCATGTCTTCACTGACATTTACGGTTGAATTGTAGCATGTTCCATTCAGAAACTTGATTTGGAGAGGAACAGTGTTTTCATGAAATTATTAGTAGTGCTTCCTAATTACAAGTTACGTGTTTGCTGCACCACCTACAACACATACTTGAAATTATCTGCTCAAGTTATACTACATTAAAAAAAAAAATGGTTGTATTAATCCGAAATTTGTTTTCATTTGCACTAACGTGGACAAAAATAAATATTTTGTATTCATCAAAGTTACTCAGATTCATGCCAATGTAAAGGGAGAACAAAGTGCAATTTTGTGTTCAGAGCTTGTTCGCATGCTTCTGGCTGCTATCGCAGCATACAAAATGTAAAACCAGAGCATTTCATGGAATACAATCCACTTTTGTTCAAATGTAAAGTAGAATTCTTTGTTGATAAAAGGTGAGCAAATGGTCACTCCAAACATTATAAATATTCATTCAAGCAGCTAAAATATATTCAGGAGTTGAAATCAAATCCTCCTATTACCATGAAAACTCTGAATTTTTTTATAGAAGTCTGTAAGTAAGACTTCAGGGAATATAGAGATTTGAAAGCAGTAATTTCCTCAGTTACAAGCATAGGCTGCAGATCATCAATGAAAAATCAACTTATGGTCATGTTTTTTTAGGCATATTGCTCAGGAAGGTTTTTGTTTGTTCTCATTGGCCTGCTGCTGTCCTCTGTTATAATTTACAAGTATGCAAGCAATCTTTGTGTAAGAAACTTCAAAACCTACTGGCAATTTTCAGCAGTAACACTGTGTGATTACACTCTTGCATACTGTCTTTAGCAAGTACTTCTAAGGAAAAAGAATTTTCAAGTTCACATGAAAGGAGATGCTGACTACAATGCATTCTGTCTAATGATAGCGTTAAACTTAGCTGTGTTCCCCTTTGGACCATCAGCACAGGTGTTCCTTTGTTAGCATCGCCCTTTCCAAATGTTTCAGCTCTTTGACAGAGATAACATGTCTGGAAGCAGATTTTGCTGCTGGGAATGACGCTGCTTTTCAAGGTTAAACACAATTCTTTTTACGTAAATGTATTTGTGAATAAGGAAAAAATAGCATGCAAGCCACAGGTGGAAAGGAAAAGGTGGGTCAAGATGGAGGAGCTTTACTCCTTTAACAATAATCATTACACTTTGTACACTTCATCAGATATCCCCTTTTCTCTAGAATGATACATAGTGCAATAATTAAAACTCTAATTTGTATAAGTCTTCAGACAAATAAATGAAACAGAATTTTTCTTAGAACAGCTAAGGAATCTGTCTCATGTCATATCAGTCTAAATTTTATTCCAGAAACCTGTAGCAGCAGAAATCTGCTCATCTAACTGAGCAGAACAGCAGTAACACTCCCACAAAGCTAAAGCAACAAACATATCCACGAAAGAGTAGGACCTACAAAGTGTGTTCTTTTTCTCAGCCTCTTTACCTAAGTGTTATTACCCTGGTGTATACATAAGAACAAAGTGGCATACTGCAGTGTCCTTTATTCCAGGGACAGGGAAAGAATGTAAAAAAACATGTTAGGTGACACCATGAAACACATTCAAATCAAGTCTAATAATTTTTCTTATGACTATGGATGAGATTAATCCAGTGAAGCCACATATTTTTTGAAGGTATTCTTTTGAAAAATTGCAATATTTAAAAAACAAACAGCAACAACAACAAAGCCCACTATAAGTCATAAATTCATGTATCAACAGTGTCATTTCCATGTAAACCAAAGACTGTGCTAACACTATCGGTATCAGCTCTAGGGCTGTTTTCAAAACAATTGCAGATAGATTCAAATACTACTTTACAGAATCAAACATTAGCAGAAATGAATAGCCACTTCATCTTGAGATAAATCCAGTTTGTAAATACCTGATCTAAATAATAATCAAAATACTGTTTATGCAACCTTTTGTAAGAAGGTTTCTTTTTCTGAGAATAAGAAAGCTGACTGCTATCTTTTCTGCTGAAGTAAACATCAAACATTTCAGCTTCTTGTAGCTTTTTTTCTTCTGCATCACCGGGGGAAACATAGAGATGAGAAGAAAATCAAGCAGACAGGAAATTCTGTACTTGCCAGAACTTTATTTTCCACTGACACATTTTTCATTTTAGGACAAGCACTGCTCCCTGCATAACCAAGTTTAGTAAGACTCAAAAGAAAAGATGGAAATGAAAGCTATCCTCAACACTGACCATGATGTCTCTGCTACTGGCTTGAGGGGCTGCTCTCCAGAGGACTTTGGTAGCCCCATCTAGGGCATCTCAAGGACACTGCACAAGTTCTGCAAGCTGGCACACATATCCTCAAAGGCAACACTGGGACCCATAAACACCTTCTGTCCATACACAGACACTGTTCCCATTTATTTTCTGTCTCTGTTCCAGTTTCTCTCATAGAAAATCTTCTATTGGGATGATTATCTCCCTTTTATTGATTCAGTTTGCATGGCTGTGTCAAAAGTTACCAGAGGAGATAGAGAGACCAGGGATTTTATGGCATAAAAAGGAGAAGAAAGGGCATGCCCTGGCTGAGTTTGGGATCTGGAAGCAAATGGGCATGGAAAACAGAACGAGTCAGAACCCTGAACTTCAGAAGAGTGAACTTTCAGCTGTTTGAGGAATTAGAATAAGATTCTAATAAAGACTACTCTAAAAGATAGAAGGAATTGAATAAGATTCCTCAGAGAAGCTGTCTTAAGGGACAAAGGAGTGGGGGAAAATTGGTAATGCTTTAAGGATGCATTTCTGGAAGCACAAGAGCTCTCCATCTCCCAGCATAAGAAATCAAGCTAAGGAGGCAGGAAACCAGCATGACTGGGCAAGGATCTGCTAGTCAAACTGAAGGAAAAGAAGGACAAGTACAGGCAATGGAAGCAAGAATGTGATTGTGAAGAACACAGTAATGCCATGCAGAGATTGGATCAAGAAAAGCAAGGTGTGTGTGGAACTGAACTTGATGAGGTACACTGTCAGAAGAGACTGACCAAAAATTCATACCTCCTGTGATAAAAGAGAATGGAGAACTAACTGAGGTACACAATAAGTTCTTTGCCTCTGTCTTCACAGTCAGGCATCCACATCCTTCATGTCCCTGAAATTTTAGGAGGTGTTTGGGGAAGCAAAATCCCTCCAACTCTATGATAAGGGAACATCTGAGACTATCAGATGAGACTGAACCTTTTGGGCCAGATAACAGGGTTCTGAAGGAGTCAGCTGATGTAGTGGTCATGCCACTCTCTATCATATTTTAAAAGTAATGGCTATCAGGCAAACTTTTCCAGTGAATGAAAAAAGGAAAAAACACTCCAAAACACTCCCTTCTTTTTTTTTTTTTTTATAAGTAGAAAGAAAGACCTGGGGTGACAGGCTGGTGAGCCTCATGTTTGTGCCTGGGAAGATCATGGAGCAGATGTGGAAGAGATGTTAAAGCACACGTGAGATGAAGAGGTGATCCAAGATAGCCAGCATGGTTTCACCAAAGACAGTGGTGAACACTTTGTGGCCTGACCAATCTGGTGGCCTACTATAGTGGAATAATGGCATCAGTAGTCAAAGAAAGGGCAACTAATGTCTTCAAATTGAACTTCTTGAAAGACCTGGTGTCACACCACCTGATCTCTAAATTGGAGAGATATAGATTTGAAGGCTGGACTACCTGATGCACAAAGAATTGGTTGCATGGCTGCAGTCAGAGGGTTGTGGTTGGTAGTTCTGTGTCTAGGTGAAGGCCATTCATGAGTGATGCCCTTAGGGATCCATCTTGGGATTAGTGATCTTCAATATCTTTCATAATGATCTATTTAATGATCAAGTACACCCTCAGCAAATTTTCAGATGACACTAAGCTAAGTGCTGATACGACAGAAGGAAAGAATGCTATCCAGAGTGACCTGGGCACACTTGGAAAGTGGATACGTGTGAACTTAATGCAGTTCAACAAGGCCAAGTGCAAGTCCAACTTGGACTGGGACAAGCTCAGATATGTTTACAGACTTGGAGAAGAACTCCTTGAGAGCAGCCCTGAAGAAAAGGACTTGGGTGTTCTGGTGGACAAAAAGATGGACATGAGCCTGCAGTGTGCGCTTGCAGCTCAGAAGGCTAACAGTATTCTGGGCTACATCAAAAGGGAAGTGGATAGCAAAGCAAAAGAGGTGATTGTTCCCCTCTGCTTTGCCTTCATGAGACTCCCTGAGGAGTTCTGTGTTCAGCTCTGGGGCCCCCAGCACAAGAAAGAAATGCAGCTGCTGAAGAGGGGGCAGAGGAGGGCCACAAAGATGATCAGAGGGCTCAGGAACTTCTCTTGTGAAGAAAGTCTGAGGGAGCTAGTCCTGTTTAGCCTGGAGAATGGAAGGTTTTGGAGAGACTTAATTGTGTCCTTCCAATACTTATAACAGGAGGGAGACTGACCTTTTACATAGTCTAATATTGGTACAAGGGGGAACAGCTTTAACCTAAACATGGGGAGACACAGATTAGAGGAGATTTCTTATTCATTGGATGGTGAGCTTCTGGAACAGACTGCCCAGCAAAGTTGTGGATGCCCTGTTGCAGGAGATGTTCAAGGACAGGTTTCATAAAGCCCTAGGTTACCTGACCTAGCAGCTGACAATCCTGCCCACAGCAGGGGTGTTGGAACTTAATGATATTTGTGGCCCTTCCAACCCAAGCCATTCTATGACTCTAGGATTCTGCTTCACAGAAGGTAAAGGATGATTATAATGAAAAAATCACAAAAATGAGAATCTGTATCAACACGTTCCTTAAGATACTCTGGTCTACTCTGATGTAGGAAGAACTACAGCCTCCAGAATGTTCCAACACCCTTCTGGCATCCTTATGTTGTTATTCTATATAGTTATACATATGTAGGTATTCCCTAAATAGCTCTTCTTCCCTATGTAATTATTTAAAATGTTTCTAATGTTCCACAATCACTGTGTGGTTATCACAAAACACAGATAGAAAAGCAACTTATTTTCCCACTTTCATTATCACATTCATGCCAGACCACAACTCCCCAGGAAACATTTTCTTGCATGTAGATGGTCATAAGATACGTTCCTCTTCCCAATTCCTTGTGTGTAGTGGTCATGGTATGCTCAAGGCCAAAAGAAAGGAATCATGAAAATCTGTTTTCTTAAGGTAGATATTGCCTCCTTTCCCCACTCCACTAAAGAAAAAACAATTACTTTTTGTTGAAATTTTTCATTTCATAATTCCAGTTTATTGAAATTTGTCACAGAAAACTTTGTTTCACTGCAGAGGTTTTTCACATATAAAGTGAACATGACAGGATGGAATTTAACTTAATCCTCTCTTCTCTCTTTAATATTTATAACTTTATGATTCTTGGTGTTATATAATTAATTTGCTATGAATAATATTAACTTCTCTCTTGATGCTGATGATTTTACCAAGCAGCAAATAGCTAGTTGCTTTGACACTGGAGTTCCATCTTGGAACTTCATACTGTGCATTGTTCTTCTGTGGAAGAGGGTAATGGAGCAGACTGCAATTGCCTACCCTTACTCACTAGACTGATTTTGAAGCCCGATATTTCTTTTTCATTTCATGGAATATTTCAACATTAAAAAGAAAGATTTTTGCTAAGAGAAAAGAGATTTCATATGTTTCACTTTCTCTTCTGCAAGAGGTATAAAAGATCACCATCCTTCAAAAATAAGAAATTTTTGAAGTATCAGAATAAAAACAAAGACAGAAATATCCAGTTTGGCTATTCTCCTTTAAAAATCATCAGGAGTTCTGTTTAGCCACTTATTTAATGTGATCTTAGCAACAATTCAATGAATAATTGGACCTGAAATTTGTCTAAGTATACAATATACTAGGAAAAAAAGCTGATACACGCAGTAACAATTATGCTGAAGTAACATGAAATTATATTTGATTTAAGGTATCGACATCTCAATAGGGCTGTACATTTTAAAATACATTGGCATGATGGAACAGAAGCTGAGAATTGCTAATTGCAAGAAATAATACTTTATGCCTGCATGCACATGTATGAAGATTGTTAAAAGTGATCTCATGTATCCGTTCTTTCCTAAGATATTGTTTTAGCCTGAGTTAAACGCAGTATCTAATTGCCAATTGCAGTGCATTATGTTTATATAATATGATACTTATTTTTTCCACTTGAGCAGATAGAGTAGGTATCTATTTATATTATCATAATGTTTGAGTCAGAAGAGGCTGATTAGTTACACTGAAAACCAGCAAAAGCAAATGAATAAAAATTGGCATGTTTGTGGCATGTGAATGCAAACAGGCTAACAAGAAGGGAAATGCATTCTTCTGTATTAAAGTCCTGGTATTCTTCTGATAGAGCCTATTTAAACCAATAAAACTGTAAAAAGTGAAATTCATCCAAGTTTGTCTTTTTTCCCTTCCCAGATAACTGATGATCTTGGCATTGCTTAGCAATAAATAGACAGAGAGATGCAGTCCTTAGCTGAACAGAGTATGTTATTTCATTTTGCAAGGTACACGTAAAGTGCATCCCTGTTACCACATTTGATAGAGTTCACTTGGGTGAAGAGGCTCTGCTTTGGATGAGCTGTGTATTCCACTAATGAGTATTTTCTATATATTGCTTCTTATGAAGAACTGACAGCCTTGTAATAATCTGTTTTGACAGTATTTTCCTAGAAATATTGTGTTAAATATTTTTAGACGTGAGGGATCATGGACATATGGATATAGTGGTGTGTGCCTTTCTAATTATATGCATTATACAATTTGCCATTGTTGGAGACTGTTGTACCATCTTTCATTCATTTAATAATGCTTTTGCAAATTGGCAGATAGCATTTGGGCTAAAATACACACGGGGTTTTTGCAGGAATAAAACATGCTCTGCCTTTTCTCTAGTGTAGAGCAATTTGTCAAGTAATTAGCCAACCTAATTAAATTTTTGTAGCACTAATCAAACGAATATGCTAAAATTTTCTTTGCACAGCCAGTTTGCTGTCTGCTTGCATTTAACTTGATGGTTTGAAAGAGGCCCTACTATGTCTGCCACTCCACTTAATCACCTCATTTGCATTTTATATTGGTAAATTAAATTAAGCACCAGTGGCTTTTAGTATGATTGACTATGGTCAGGGCTGTTCAGATGGGACTTTTTCACAGAAAATTAGGCACATTTTAATATAAGTGAGTCTGTGCTTTCAGCATTCAGCAAACTACATTCACTCAGCTAATTAAAAGTGCTTGTTGCTTTTTGCCAATGTATGATAGATTTATCCAGCTGGTGTGTCCATTTTCTTTTGCATAATTTCTTGATGGAAGTTTTTTATCTTTATACATAATAAGATTGTCTAAACAACACTTCAAACCAATTTGAAAGAACTATATAAATAATATTTTGCAGAAGCTATTTACTTTGAAAGAAATACACTTGCTGCTCAGCAAACTGATTAGGCTATATATCTTTGTTTTTACATCCTTCTAAGTATAATCCTTGACACTAGGAAATTTTCAGCTTTCACTGACCAAGAACACATCCCTTTCACAAAATCATGGTGAAAAGATGCTACCTCCTAACTTTTCTTTCATGGTGCAGAATTTGATCCTCCTGCAGAGCAGGTCACAATTCTGGCCCAAACTCTTACAGATGAAATTGCTTATAGAATAAATTTATTAAATCTGTAATGTATAAGTGTTCTTTCATTATTTATGATCTCAAAGAATACTTTTCCGTACGTAAAGTATTGCCTGCAATGGGAATTGATATTTTTCAGACAGTCTGAAACAAATACAAAAATGCATTGCCTGATGAGCTGAAGTTCATATATGTGCCAATAGCCACAAAATAGAAAAGCTAGCATATTTCGAAAAAATATATGTCAAGCTTTCATCAGGTTCTGGGAAGAGATGGACTGTCTCCAAATTGGCAGTGCAACAAAAATAACAAAATGAAGGATTAGAAGATGTGACCTCTTTTTCTATCAGAAGCAGGTGCATTGTGTATAGATGCCCATAATTCTGTTGTAAAAGGACTGATATTACAAAGAAATTCATGCTGCTGACTGAGACCTGACATGAAACAAAGTAGGTGACAAAAAGATCATTTTATTCTCAGCCAGTAAAAATATTTGGTACCATCCAAAATTACCTGGCCCCGAAGTGCTTTCAAAAGGAAAAGTACTCTTTGATGGGGTGGTAGAGAGCCATTGGTTTGACCAGAAGCATGAAGGTTGTGATGGAAGGACTGCATCTTCTTTAGACATTTGATAGACAAGATATGCAGCAGGTGAGATAAGGAATGAAAGATTCATCTGCTGAAACCTCAATGAATTTGTCAGAGAACTGAACAAAAATTTTAGCATGAAATGCAAGAGGTTTATACATGGATCCAAAGCAAAATTTTGCCCTTCAAATGGCAAGACTTTTTGCTGAGGTAGCTGCAGACTGCTCAGACAGTTCTGTCAATAGAACTGTGACAGAAGTAATTTAAGAGAGGGAAAGAGGGCAATCTTAAACTGTCATAGCTTTTTTTTAAGTAAGCATGTGTCTAAATCTTTAGTCATGCAATTAGTCTCATTGATCCAGACTAAGGACTCACATAAAGAAGGCTGAATTTTTTGCATCAGGTATGTTTGGACGAATTTTTTGGGGGGAGAAAGAAGAATAGTGTTAAAATAATATGATGGAAAGAGTAGAAGAGAATGGTAGAAATATAGGAAAACATTTTTTTTAATGTTCAGGTAAATGCAATACAGTAATGCACCTAACTGTAGTGTTCTAAAAGAGGGACTTCATTTAAAAATGAGATTTGTATCTGTCACCATTAGAGTCTGCACAGTGCTACGCATTTAACTTTTTGAGGACTTTCAGAAGATTTATCTGTAAACATTCTTCTGCAATCCTCAAATTATTGGAAATTATGGACCATATCATGTCACTCTCTGTAATGTGGCAAAGTGTCTTGGACATGGAAAGAGTGATTTAGCTGTAGAAATTATGTAGTGGGTAAAAAAAATAAAAAACTCATACAGGTCTCAGAAGAGAAGCTCAAGCTGAGCCCTTGGCACACAGAATGACAGATGTCTAAGAACCGTAATGCAGCTAAATTAAACATAATCAGAACCTCTTTGCTCTAAGCTCATAGAGATTATCACAATAAGAACTTGTACTTGCTTAAACCTACCTCAGTCCAAAAAGACAGTGGTAAATGCATTGTGTATTTTGGTACTGGGATGAAATAAAGAAAGTTATGCTATGTCTTGTAGGTACACCTTACTCACCTGAGGTGATAGGATGAATTCCCTTTCCTGTATCTTACTGTGCCTCAAATAATTTGATAGTAAACGGTCTCTTTTTTACAGTTCATCACAATCTATGTTTTTAATAGTGGCATGGTGGCACAATGTAGTTCAAAGGGGTATTCTGATTTATATTTATTAATTATATTCTCATTTATGTGTGCAAATGCTCTCATTTCAAAAATCCTCAGAGGTGTTCAATCACCTTGAAACAATTAAAGAAGAATGCAAATGCACAAAATCAATTTATTAAATGTTCTGAATTTGATATTCCAACTCTCTGGCCTTTTCATTTTGTTTTCATGAATTTAAACTCAATGAAATATTATGTTCAGAATGTCAGTAGTCAGGTTACTCTCAAGAATATATCCTGAACATCCAGTGCATCGGAACATCATGTTGATATAAAATTAACATTAAATAGAGCATATTATCATTATAATTATATCATTAAAATTCTGTATTATATCCTGAAGTTTAAAAAAAAAAACAACCAACCAAACAAAAAAACCACTATATATTCTTTCCCATTTTCAGATTCCTAAGTAATAATTCTGGCATTCACCTGTCAATTTCCCATCTCAAATAAATAAATAAATAAACAAACAAATGCTTCATGTAATTTCTATGACTGTAAAGAAGTCACAAAGAATTTGGGACCCGCTGTTGTTATTTTTGTTGATTTAATCAGGAAATGTCAACATATGATATTTTTACCAGATAACACACTTCCTCAGTTTATGAATTCGTATTAATCTGAAAACTTACGTAAAAATCTCTTTTGTTTTGTGCCAGTTCCTGTAGATGAGAATCTAATTCAGTAGGCTTTCCTCATAAAACCTACTAGAGTTTAAACCCTGATCTTTGTGTCCCAAATTTACTATAAGCATAGAAATGAGCTACAAATACTTTCTGCATGATAATATGACATTTATTGCAATTCTCTGCTACTAAACTCATATGTTAGAGTTAAGAAGACAGATTTCCATCTCTTAGCATAATTTGGAAGAAATAAGGATCTCTCTGAATTTGGTCTCATTTGCTGGCATTAATTTCCACTTATCCAGTTACTCATTTAATATGAATTGTGAACTCTTCAGGAACTTTAAAGTGCAGCCCTGTTGACTTCAACACAAGCTTATTCTGCATCAGATTAGCAGATCAAGCATTCAGTGAGAGCTAGCTGACAACTGGAAATTTGCTTCTTGTTCCCCACTATTTCCATGAAAACAACCTTCTAGTACAGTTTCCTGTAGTGATTTCTACCCCTCCTCTCAGCTGAGGATATGCTCATCTACTTTGGAGAGTTTTTTGAGTTTATGATGAGAAGAAAGAATTCAAATCTTAAAATGCTGAAGTTTTCTGCCTCTCCTTCCCTAAAATCTGTTTCTGTCATCTGTGTGGAATATAAGTTCAGCTCTCTGCCGTTCAGTGAATTCTTATTTCACAGTTACCATACAACAGAAAGTTTGTGTTTGTAAAATATCATAGGTCAAAGTCCTGAAAAGCCAGAACACCTTCATTTAAACAGTATAACAAATATCTTTTAAGTTTGCTGTGCTATGATCAAGGTTTAAATATCCACCACTGTGTCTGAATATTTCAGTGCTTGGAGGAGAAAGCTTTCAGAAATATAACCTCTCTTTTTTATTATAAAAGTCTATACTCAGAAAGCTAAAAATGATAGGTATGTTATTCATCAGAATGAAGTTCTGTTTCCTTGTAAAAACCATGTATTCTTACCAAGTTTTTTGGTCTCCTATCTTTGTGTCTGCCATCCAGGAGGAAACATTGCTTCCAATATCTAGAGGAAAGGATTGCTTTTATTTTTTTTTAATATAAATTTTATGCTGCAATCTTTATTGAGATTTACATCCGCAGTTCAGTATGTAGTGTGTAATTGCTCATACAGTTGCATGTATCTAAATTACAGATAAAAGCCAATTCACTTTTGCAGAAGTGTTGTAACTTTCTGAAAATGCCCCCCTTGAAGACTCAATACATATTGCATAGCATCCTGAGCTACACTTAACACTCAATCAGAATTAAAAAGGAGGAATTTACACAAAGCAACAAGAAGTGACTCCTATATGCCAAATGGCGTGGTTTAAAATGTGTATGTGTTGCAGCAGGCTCTAAGCTGTGTCAGCTGATCACACACAAACAGCAGCCACAGTAAGCAGCTGCTGTCAGACCTAAACAATAGCATTTCAAGCAGTTTATTTAACTGAATTAATTCTGCAGGAGACAACAGGTTTCTTCCTATTGTTAGAGGCTAGCAGTGAAGCAGAACGTCCGGCATGTCTCTCAGTAGTGAGGTTGTTTGGTCTCTTTGTGTGGTATTTATAGCGTGGTCTGGTTAATGTCAGTCTTCACTTTATTGGTATTCTCTTAAATCCTGAAATTTTACCCAGACTTTTACTAATAAACCAAATCTTCTCATAGAAGTGATGTATATTTTCCAGAAGGTCCCATGAAAACTTTCAAATCTTTTCTAACTGTGTGTGGCTTCATTTCATTCCAACTCCTTGTATGTACTATAGTCTTTTTATTTTTTATTCCTGATATTTCTTCTACTGGGGACTTATTCTTTTATGCACATATTTTTAAATGTGTTTTTATTCCATAACCTTTCTTTTTTTTATAACAGTCTTTCATAGACATGAGAAAAGACAGACTTCATGCATCATGTAGAGATAATAATGCAAGGATCAAGCACAATATTCTCATAAACTAGAGTAAAATGTGTCCACAATATCATTTATTAGATGGGAAAGCATAGCTACATTGCATAGCATCCTGAGCTACACTTGATTATATATTTATATATTTATATATATATATATATATATATATATTGATTATATATCTGTATATGCACATACCTAATTGATATGTTCAACATTTTAATTTTTGGAAATAAATGAATTTAACTCAAAGACAGGCTAAGGCACAGCCCACTTCCACTTGGCAAAACCAACTTTAAAAGTCACAGACAGTTCTGAAACTGACTGTAAAAAATGTTCTCAGCAAACTTAGTTGTTTAGTTCTACCAGAAATTTATCAGTAAGTGATTCTGTCTCTTTCCCTCAAATCTCAGGCAGTTTTCGTAGGGTCAGTACACCAAAAATGGCAGTTATTAAGTCAGCAGAATGCCCCAAATTTTGTATTTTTTTTGTACAAGGAAAATTACACAAAATTTGTCTGAAATATCAAACAAATCTTAACCAGTAAAAGTAATCTGAAAAAAAAAAATTGTTTTGAATCATAGGATCACCAAGGAAAAGATCTCTAAGATCATCCAGTCAAACTATCCACCTACCACCAATATTTCCCCATTAAACCATTTCCCTTAGTACCATATCTAAACATTTCTTTGGCGCTTCCAGGAATGATGACTCATCCATCTACCTATGCAGCCTATTCCAGGGCTTTCAGATAATAAATTTTTCCTAATATCCAATCTGAATCTTCCCTGGCACAACTTGAAGCCATTTCCTCTAGTCCTACTGTTAGTTGAGTGGGAGAAGAAGCCAACTCCCATCTCACCACAACCTCCCTTCTGGTAATTGTAGAGGGCAATAAGGTCTTCTCTGAGCCTCCCCCAGATTAAGCAAGCCCAGATCCTTCAGCCATACAATATTAATATACCATTACAGTATTTGATAAATAATATCAAAATAGCGTTAATAAGATGAAATTGGAAAGAGGGGGAAAAGAAACAGCCCAAACAAATATTGAAAAATAATGAGATAAAATTAAAGAATATCTTCTGAGAGACAGATTACTGTTCCCCATCTTTCCCAGCATTTCCCCCCTCCCTCTCTCCCCCCCTGCCCTACTCTCACCAGACAAAGGCCAAGTTGAACTGATCACAGTAGGAATGAGTCTGCTCTATGCTTGAGAGATGCTCTTAATGCATTGTGAAACATGGGTAAAAGACTAGATTCATCTTGGTAGTGTAGCCAATATTTCTGTACATTTACTGTTGATTGTTCAGCAAAGAAAATGTTTATGGAGGATATGGTCCCTTTTACGTTCTGAGTACTGAACAGCTCTTAAGAAGTTCACATCCAGTATATCTGTCCCAGTCTCATCAAGACTGGACCACAGTAGGAAAGGCTAGATTGGAAACTCTTGGTTGGAAGATGGGAGTCAGAAAGAGATTCTATACTACTTGACTATATGGAATTTGGCAGTCCATTCCAGGACTGTCTGCAATGTAGTGACAGGACAAGACAATGTAATTTCATGTTAAGAACTATTCTGGCTATTCATATATTTCCCAGCTCTCTGAAGTGTAAGGGCTTCTGGCTCTGAAACATGAGATAATATTGATACATAATCTCATGGACTAGGAAGGCTGAGCATCCTTCATTATAGCCTTGATTGTTCCAATCATATCCATATTAAAGTCCTGTACAAAGTGAGTAGGAATTTTGTGTCAATTTTTTTTCAAAAATCTACTACATTATTCTCTTTTTTTCATCTTCTCTTAGCTGCTGAAGGAAAAATTTTCCTCTTTCTATCACCAGATTATTATCTTATTCAATTATCAAATTCATACTTCTTAAAAAATATGCAATCTTCCATTCTAAGGCTTTCATGTGTCATTCCATTTAAACATATAAAAATATTAAAGATTTCCCAGTGTTAATATAAAGTATTTCCTGGTATTCTATACTTTGATATGATAAAGATTTGATAATTCTCCAGCTTATAAATCAATGACAGATACGGGGAAAAAAAAAAATAGAAGAAAGAAAGTGAAAAAAAATCAGTGACATTTTCAATTATTAAACCGTAGTGATTTTACCTTTTTTACTTTGGAAAATCACAGTAGAAGTGCTGAACACCATGAAATGCTGTGAAGCATATGTGAATTTAATGTACCTGTAGATATACAGTCTATATTCAAATGTGCATTCAGCTTCACTAACAATATCCTTAGATTTCAGCGTATTTAGATTTCTGTTTATTATCTTATTTCCTAAATGATTTTTTTTTTTTTTTTTTTTTAACAATTCCTTACAATTCTAACAATTGCAGATTCTATGATAGACACCTGCAAGGGCATAATGTGTAATAAGGCTCCAGGGCTGATCTTCCCTAAAGGGAGTAAGAGATGCATTTGCGATAATGAAGCCCAGATATTGCAACAAGCCCCCTCCTGACTCATGCAGTTGCAGGGAGAAGATTCTGGCAGTTAATAGATGTACAAGGTAGCATAGTTCATGACCAGGCAGAAACAGTAAGCTGTGCACATACAAGAAGCTTTGCTATGGAAACTATCGTAGTTGTTTTAATGCCACTATCCAACAAAGTTGTTCTGTCCACCTGACAAAGTCAGCTTAGTTAGTCCAGTAGATGATCACTTGACATGTTATCCTGTACCAACTCTTTGGCACATTGTATATATTTGGAGCCAACTAACATAGAATTATGAGGGCAGATGTAGCTTGGAAAATTTAGGATTAACATCAGTAGGAAAAGAATGATTCCAGCAGCCTTTAATGTTTCTTTCTGGACTTGCTTAAGAGAAGAAAATGAGATACACTGAATTATCCAAGAAAACAATCTCAGTTGAAAACTAACCAAGGAGTATTTTAGCTTTGACATAAATCAAGAGGCTAAGGCAAGCACAGACACTGGCAAAGCCTTTGAATGTTTTGCTAACTTGTGCAATCTATGAACTGCTCCGTTCTCACCAAGAGTCACCTCCTGAAAGTTAAATTAAGCCTGAATTAAACTTCAGGATATTAAATCCAATCAGCTAACTTCCTCCAAAGAAAACACAAGACAAATATCTGCACTACAATATTCAAAAGTAAGCCATAAAAATGTGGTTATAACATGCATTGATAAGGCACAAAAGCTAGGTCCAGGAATTAAAAAAGCAGTGATTCTCTGACATATGAACAGATCAGGAAGAAGTATTTTCCACAGGTGTACTGCCACCTCCACGACAGTATTTCCTGTCAGTCAGCAGGGCACACCGACTTAGCCAGGTCTTAATGCTGCTGCAGTAGTTCATCCTTTGGATCGGCCTGCTGGTACTTCAGGAGGCATGAAGTCATGCCCATTCTACAGCAAAGAAAAGCACTAAATGGTCTGTGTTTTCATCAAGAAGCCTAGGATAACAGTAATAAACCTAGAAAAATAATAATTAAAGAAATAGCTGTTTTCTCAGGCCACCTGTCTCATAATAAAAAGCAAAATTTTTTCAGTCCAAAATGTTGTTAACTGGAAGGAAGATTCAAAACAAAACAAAAAAATCTCAGAGTTAAATACACTACTTTGTTGCTTCAAAATGAAATACTTATTTGATAACTTTCTAAAGTTTTTACAGTACTAGTGGTCTGAATTTTAACTAGTGTTGACAGCTTTAATTTAATTTTTTTTTTTTCCAAACCTCCTTATTTCTTCTCATTAGAACTGTCTGGAAATAAGATTCAAATTTCAGGACATTTTGTATAACTGATTTACCTATCAAATCTGCGTACAATCAAAATAGCAGCTATTCAAAAAGAAAACTAGAAAATCATCCCATTGAGTCTTGGTCTCTTTCTCAGGTGACGAATAACAGGACATGAGGCAATGGCCTCAACTTGTACCAATGGAGGTTTAGTTTGGTTATCAAAAAGGATTTATTCACAGAAGGGCTGGTTAGGTATTGCAACAGGCTGCCCAAGGAGGTAATGGAGTCACTATCCCTGAATGGATTTAGACATATGTGGATGTGGCACTGAGGGAAGTGGTTTAGTGGTAGACTTGACAGTGACAGAGATGACAAAGCAGATCTTAATGCACTTTTAAAATAAATACTAATTATACCAAGACTGGAAATACACTTATGAGTCAGAAGCATTGGAAATGAAAACAAACGAGTGTACATAATGTAATTTCAGATTATTCTGAAATAGAAAGTCGTGTTATATATTGAAGTATGTACAAAATTACCTCAGAGTTATCTTTACTGTATCTTTACTGTTTTCATCTGGGGAATAAAAGCAGCGGCTAGTACCTTGTATAGTATCTTGTGAGAGACAATGAGGAGCTAATTTATACCCTGTGGAGCTGCATTTCATTCAGTTTAATTAAAGTATTGACAATTTAGTGATTACAGTGTAAAATTGAGAGAGATCAGACTCTGGAAGTGTTTACACATTTAGTTGCCTGCAGTTGGCAATGTGACTTTAAATAAGAAACTTCATTTACGCTGTGGTTAAAAAACTATGTCAATTTGTATTGTTTTGAGCTTACCCTCACAGGTGCACAGGTAGGGCAGAAGGTGGCCTGTTTTCCCTCTTATAAGAGTACTTGTTTTGTGACAAAAATATTTACCACCTGCTGCAAAACCCAGGCTGAGGCTGAATCCCAGACAGGTGGCCATAACCATCTCAGGTAGATGAGTGCAGCCAGACAGCCCTCCCCCAGCAAGTGAAAGAGCCATACAGACCTTTGACCGTGGAGAAATGTGGAATCTGAAAGTACCCTGAAGGCAGAGACAGCTGACCAGCAGCCCTGTTTTAAGCCCCTGCCAAGCTGCTTTTCAGCCTTGAGGAGACAAACTGCAACAATACATAAGATGAGGGAGAGCAGACCCTCATCTCTGCTCAGAGAAGGAGTTTCCTTCTTGCCCCCGAAGTGCCACTGTATAACTGGATACAGGGCTCTGGAGCTGGAAAGAGGAGAGTGTGTGGTTAACATTTCAGACTAGGGAACAGCAGTATTACATGGGTCCAACCAATCAACCATATTAGAAACAATGCCACAAAAAAATGGAAGGAGTGTTAGTCATTGGGGATTCCTTGCTGAGAGACAGAGGCATCCATTTGCTACTCAGATGACCCCTCTAGGGAGTTTTGCTGCCTGTTGGGGGCCAGCATTTATGATACTAAGAAGAGGCAAGCCTTGTAAAACCAGAGGACTACTATCTATTTCTGTTCCTTCAAGTGAGTCTCACCTCTGTACCTGGGAAGATCATGGAACAGATCCTCCTGGATGACATGCCTGCTCACATGAGGAATGAGCATGTGACCCAAGACAGCCAGCACAACTTCACCAGGGGAAGGTCATGCTTGACCAATCTGGTGGCATTCTAAGATAGAGTGATGGCATTGGTGGACAAGGGGAAGGTGACCAATATCATTTACCTGGAATGAGCAAGGCCTTTGACATAGTTCCCACCACATCCTTAACTCCAAATTGGAGGGATGTGGATTTGATGGGTGAACCACTCCATGGTTAAGGAATTGGTTAAAAGGCTGCAGAGAGTGGCAATTAATGATTCTATGTCTAGCTGGAGGCTGGTAATGAGCAGTGTCCCCCAGGGGGCTGTACTGGGATCAGTGCTCTTTAACATCTTTATCAGTAACATCAGTGAGGGAATTGATTGCACCTTCAGCAAGTTCCTGATGACACCAAGCTGAGTGGTGTGGTTGATACAGTGGAAGGAAGGGATGCCATTCAGAGGGAACTCAACAGACTTGGGCTCAGGTGAATCTTGTGAAGTTCAACATAACAAAGTGCAAGGTTCTGCGCTTGGCCGGAAGAATCCCAGGCACATGTACAGACTGGAAGGAGCAATTCTTGAGAGCAGCCCTGCACAGAAGGGCCCAAGGGTCCTGATGAATGAAAAACTTAACATGAGCCAGCTTGCAGCTTGCAAAGCAAAGCAAATGGGCTCCATCAGAAGAGGGGTGGCCAGCAGGGACAGGAAGGTGATTGTCCCTTTCTACTCTATTCTTGTAAGGCCCCATGTGGAGTACTGTGTCCAGTCTGGAGCCCCTAATACAAGAAAGACAGAGAGCTGTTGGAGAGGGTCCAGAGGAGGGCCACGAGATGGTAAGAGGGCTGGAGCACCTCCACAGCAAAGACAGGTTGAGGGAGCTGGGCTTGTTCAGCCTGGAGAAAACAAGGCTGCAGGGTAACCTCATTGCACCCTTTCAGTACCTAAAGGGAGCCTACAAACAGGAGGAGTCAACTCTTTACAAAGGTAGAAAATGGCAGAACAAGGGGAAATGGTTTTAAGTTGAAGGAGGGAAGATTTATGTTGGATATCAGGGGGAAGTTCTTTAATATGAGAGTGGGAAGGTGTTGGAACAGGCCGCCCAGAGATGTTGTGGATGCCCCGTCCACGGAGATGTTCAAGGCCAGGTTGGATGGGGCCCTGGGCAGCCTGGTCTGGTATTAAATGTGGAGGTTGGTGGCCCTGCCTGTGGCAGAGAGGTTGGAGATTCATGTTCCTGGAAGTCCTTTCCAACCCAGGCCATTCTGTGATTCTGTCAGGCTGCAAGAAGGAGATATGAAATATCAAAAGAATATCTTTCTTAGAAAGACGTTGAAAGTTTGGGGAGTGAAGGTAGTGTTCTTCTCTATCATAGAACTATAGAATATATGACAGAATATATTCTAATATCCACCTGGTTGGTGACTGGGACCCAGGTAGAAGGTAGAGAAGAGTTGGCTGTGTGATTGGTGCAACACTCAGAGGTTTGATCTATGATCTTGGGCACATCTTTGAAAGACAAGGGATGTTGATATTGGATGGGACACAACTGGATAAGTGGGACAAGACTGTTCTAGATAGCAAGCTGGCTGGACTGATAAGCAGAACTTTAAACTGGATTTGGTAAGGGAAGGGGAAGAGAAGGGAATGCTACTGAGTAACAGAGAAGGGACAGAGAACACTGTTAGGAATCAGCAGAGAAAAGCTTCAAAATTGTCTCAAAGGAATTAGAGAAGGCTCCCCCAATAAGATAACATGGCCAAAACCCCAACTGAAGTGCCTCTATACCACTGCATGTAGCATGGAAGATGAGCAGAAGATGTAGGAAAGCATAGTGCAGTTAGAAAACTACGACCAAATTACTATATGGAAAGCTGGTGAGATGAATCAAACTACTAATACACTGCAATCAAGAACTACAAGATTTTTAGAAGACATAGAAAGAGCAGGAGGGTGAGAGAGGGGAGGAAAGATTTTATGTTAAGAAATTGATAGAATGCCAAGAGCTGCCTCTGAGAAAAGCCATGAACAGGCTGAGAGCTTGTGGGTAAAATCTAAGGATCAGTACTATAAAGGACATCTGGTGATCAGGGCATTTTTATGGTTGCATTTCCAGTATTTCTGACTCATAATTGTGTTTCCAGTCTTGATGTAATTAGTGTTCACTTTAAAAATGCATCAGGATCTGCTTTGTCCTCTCTGTCACCTATTGCTAGGAAGAATAAGTGAAAGATCAAATTATGTCTTCAAACTGGACTAATTGCTAAACATTCAACATGGTCCTACACCACGTCCCTATCTCTAACATGGAGAAAGATGGATTGAAAGGGTGGATTATTCAGTGAATAAGGAATTGGTTGGATGGTCACAATCAGAGGGTTGTTGTCAATGGCTCTATGTTAAGGTAGAGGACAGTACAAGTGGTGTCCCTCAGGGGTCCTTCTTGAGAATGATACTCTTTAACATCTTTAGCAATGACCTGGGCAGAGAGATCAAGTGCACCCTCAGCAAATTTGCAGATCACACTACTCTTAGTGGTGGAGTTGACGCAATTGAAGGAAGAATCGTGAGGGACCTGGACACGGTTGAAAAGAGGGCACACATGAACTTCAGAAATGCCAAGAGCAAGGTGCTGAACTTGGGTTGAAACAATCCCAGATATGTTTACAGACTGGGAGAATTCACTGAGAGCAGCCCTGTGGAAAACAACCTGGGTGTACTGGTGGATGAAAATCTGGACATGAGCCAGCAGTGTGTGCTTGCAGCCCAGAAGGCAAACCATATCCTGAGATACAACAAGAAGAGGTGGCAAAAGAGGTGATTGTTCTTCTTACTCTGTCCACCTGGAGTACTGCATCCAGGTTTCTGGTCCTTAGCAGATCTCTGGATCTTTTAGATTAGTTCCAGAGGAGGGCCATGATGATGATCAGAAGGTGAGAGTACATCTCCTACAAAGACAGGCTATAAGAGTTGAGTTCTTTAAGCCTAGAGAACAGAAGAATTTGGAGAGATATCATTGCAGCCTTCTAGTACTTCAGGGGAGCTTATAAATGGGAGAGAGAGTGACTTTCAACATGATCTGATACTGACAGGACAAGGGAGAATGATTTTATACTCAAAAAGGAGAGATTTAGATGTTAGGAGAAAACGTTTTACTCAGTGAGTGGTAAGGCCCTGGAAAAGATTGTCCAGAGAAGCTGTAGTTGCCCCAAGGAGGCATCTGGAGACACTGAAGGACAGGTTGGACAGGGCCCTATCTTTAATGTCCCACCCAATTAAATCTATTATATGATTCTAAGATTTTCCCACACCAGCTTTGGATGTAAAGATCAACAGAATTCAGACATGGATTTTGCATATGATTTTATAAATATGAATACTAATAACATTCTTCCTGATCCTAGATCACAACAGCTGTGGAAACATCTACATATAAAAACATCAGATTTGTATGCAAATAACATTTACATACAATGGATATGTTGTTGTTTTTTTTTTTAATAGGAATATGAAAAATAGCAAAGGAAAGGTTAATTTATGGCAGTGATAATTTTTACAGTAGAGGTTGCAAATTTGCTACTGTAAATCCAAGTGATCTTAATAATTTTTAGAGGATGTCTACTGGCATGGATTCTGAGACGACATGGAAGTCAACTGACAGGAGCCTATTTATCTGAGTTTCATTCCATTTCTTCCAGTATAGTCAGGTCTGTGGCTATTGTTGCTATTATCGATCATATTAGTGTACCGTTATGTAAGGAGTGTTATATTATTATCAGTTACAGTATGAATTTCCACTGTCCTTCTCTCATTGCATTTTGCATCTTGCTATCTTCTCAATTTTCTTTCTCTTTACCTCTTTCTTAAGGTCATTATTTTCTCCTTTGTCTTTGCTGTGCATGTCTGTAGCTGCGGGGAGCAGAGGAGAGGAGGCAATCACCAGCATGGGCCATGGAATACTGCCAAGCCCTTGAATAAAAGCTGCCAGTGAATGAGAAGCAGTGTAAAAAACAAAGGTCTTTGCTCTCAGCAACTGGGCTGGGTGAGGCTACAAGGCATTGAAGACTGGAAGGCATTTTGTCTTTTTCAGTGTAGAATTTGCTGACTGAGGCACAGAGAGCCAAGATAGCCTGAGAAACTTTTGTTTATCCCTCAACTCAGAAAACCTGCATGATCTCTGGCTTGAGAGGTTGCACGCTGTATTCATAAAAGTGATATTGTCCCCAAAGTGTGTTACCTTTCCTTGGTGCTACTATCTCCCCCAACATAGTCTTTACCAGCTATTTACCTGTAGCTTGCATGAGCTCTACCATAATTTTTAAAAAAACAATATCTAAAAAATTTGCACTCTTAAAGTGAGATACTTATGTGGCTTTAACTGTACAGTGGATAACGTAGTACTGTAAGAAGTAAAAGCATAAAATAGCATTTTGCCCCGCGTTTTACAATATACATGCTATTTACATACCATGAAGTACTTCCCTATTGAAGTACATTGCCATCTGATGCAAAATGCAGCTTGTTAAATTTTATGGGCCAGATTCAGCTCTAAGCTACGTGAGCAAATCCAAAGTAATACCACTGTTTTTCTATACTTTGGATATACATCAATATAACCCAGCAGATTCTGGGGCTGTATATTTTAATTACATACTTCTGAAGATTTTGTACCTGTTTTTTAACAATTAAGTTTTATTTTTTTCATCTATTTCTCCTTATGTTGTGTTTATCTAATTCACTAGTTTTTCAAATAAAATATATACTACAGAAATATAGACTGTGTGTGAGAGACGTGAGGCTGACACATGGTATATATCTGTCTTAATACAGTTCTCAGTTGATACTATTTTGTTGCTTTTTCTAAGATGTAGAAAGGAGAGGAATTGTGTATTTCTAGTTGAAAACACATTTATATGAGATGTTTATGCTCAAGTACTATTAATACTTTATTTCTAACAAATATGAATGTGTCAGTGTATACATATATTATATATATTCTTTTCTTTGTGTGATTTCTCAATTAATCCCTAAAGTACAACTACAGTAATACCTTACACCTTTATCTGATCTTACTTAGTTCACTGTTTAACATCACTCTTCTTCAAGAGAGCATACATGTAAGTATGTTCCAGTTTGGCATTTGAACTTAACCTTTTTTTCAGCAAAGCTACTTGCAGCCTAAAGATGCCACTCCTGGAGATATTACTGTGCCTAATATAATTTCCTTTATTTTTTTTTTTCTATTTTACTATCAGTTACTTTCTTTTCTCTATAGGTAGATATCTGTCAGTACAACAACAAGCAATATAATTTAAATGTCAAAATAGCTATGTGGTCTGAAAGAACTGAGATTACATCCTAGAAATATATAAGCTTCCATAAAAATAAATAGATAGATAGATAGATAGATAGATAGATAGATAGATAGATAATAGTTAAGTACATAAGATAGGAAAAAATGCTTGCTTCATAATAATCCACTCCCCTTTGCATGAGTATTTATTTTAAGCATGTTTGATTCTTTTTTTCATTTTTTTCCCTTCTTTCCCATCCGACAAAAGAACGTATAGAGAATTATTTTGGTGACATGCTAAGAAACAGAATCTAGTCCAAATAGAACTCAGAAGCACTTTGTGGAGTCTCGGGTTACATAGGTGCTCAACTTCACCCAGACTGATAGAATTGTCTGTGCTGCCTTCAGAACTGACTAGCTGGTAGGTGTTCCCACAAATTTTAGATAAGTGTGAGTTCATTTGGCTTGACAAGAAATACACTCTTTGAGGTTTACAGCCTTGATCATGCAGATGTTCAAGCTGCCCAGATGTGCAGATTAGTAAAAGCCCATTTTCACTCAACAGACACTGACTCTTTGTCCAGTCCACTCTACAAGCCTTCAAAGGAGCTGGATGAGGGCTTTTACATACCAGCTCTCAGAGGGGTGAGCAAGTCATCTTACAGCTCTCAGTGACAAGAGGATTTTGGTTTGCAAGGTCAAGGAGGTTGGCCTCTTGTGAACTGGAGTAATACAAACCTGGGTCATGACCCTGTGAAGATTTGTGTACTTGCTTACTTCTAAGCATGCAATTAGATCCATCTATTGGAGTGGTGCTGTTTGCGTATCTGAGTTTAAGCACAAACAACTTTGTGCAATTTTAAGTTTTATTGTGTATAATGAAAGATATTTTGGAGAAGAGTAATATTTTCTAGACCTCCTTTTTATTTCAATCAAATATTTTTCAGTAATAGTAAATCAATTCAGATTTACACTGTATGTAGTACTATGTCAATCTGAAACAGAAGACCACACAATACCTGTATCTCAGCTTTAAATTCCAAGTTCAAGTTTGATGAATACCACAAATAATCTTGTTTCAGAGAGCACCTTAGAATTATGTTATTATCTGTAGTTTCAGCTCTGAGTAGATTTGGCCCTGCATTCACTTGTGTGTCACAGGTCATGACCAAGGTGCTGGAGCAGAAGTGTTTTAAGAAGTTCATTTAATCTTTGCCAACACACTATCTATCCCTAGCTAGTGTTCATACACAATTTTCTTGATTCCAAATTTCAAAAAAAAAATTCATCAAACCTCAGTCTCAGTGTGAAAGGAAAAATCTATATTTAGATATAATCTATATTTCAAAAAAAAAACCAAACAAACACTTGTTGTTTCTTTACTAAAGTTACAAATAAAACAAAAACAAAATGAAAGAACCTGAAAACAAAACTTCTCCAGTAGAACAGTTTTCTTTCAGAAAGATGGGTATACACAATTCCAAGCATGCCTTGTTACTTGTCTTCCAAGTGAGACTATTTATTTCTGTGGAGTTCCATGCCAATCAAATTGTACAGCTTACAAGAAAGAAAAAAAAAAAAAAAAAAAAAAAAAGGAAAAATAGAAAAATAATTTAAAAAAAAATTCCTTATCAATGAAAAATAGTGATAATATTGAGATAAGATTATGGTTTATAATTTCTATCAAAATTCCACAGGCAAAGGCCCTGTGATTTCTTCCCGCATAGCCTATGCTGCCTGTGATAGACTTGAAAGAATTTCTGATTCAGATGCATCCAGCCACCAGACAGCAGCTCAGTTTAGGAGTGAAGTTTTCTTTGGATGCAAAGCCGTAAAACTTGGACTGGATGGAACATATGTTGAGGAAGAAATGAATAAAAGTAAGTGAAATTTAATTTTCACCTGGTTATATTACCCAGAGTACTTTGTTTTGGACTTTATGTCATTTAATAGCTATTTAGCAGCATTGTAAAATGCAACATGAGCTGGAAGATGAGATGGAAAACCACATATTGTATGTAAGGATTACAATGGTTGAATAGAAATATAAAAATATCTACATTATTAAGGTATACAAAAAATACTTCCTAAAATATGAACCGTAGAAATAAAACTGTGTCTTAATGTAGCACAGCTTAGCTCAAGTAAAGGCTTATGTTCATGACCATGCCCACATTCAGATAACTGAATATCAGATACCAAATATACGAACTTTTATATATATATATATCTGTGTAAGTATGTGTTTCTGCTTGTATATAAATATATATGCATGCATACAAATACTTTTATGATTCAAGTTAAGACTACATTTAGCCCAGAGCCCAGATGACCAAGCTTTCTCAGATTCGGGTCCAAATATAAAAAAGTAAGAAAGTAAATTTATAAATAACAAAGTAACTGAAAGATTTAGCATGCTCCTTTGACAGATGTATAAATTGATATGTTCATGGAGGTGTTATCAAATTCTAATGGACATATTTTGAAGTATTTAGAAGATTAATTCTATTTCCATCTATCATTCATTTCAGGACAAGCCTAAATACATATAGAAAAAAAAGTTTGGTAAAGAGAAAGAATGCACTCTGCTTTAACTATATCACCTGGAATAAACTATTGTTTCATGTTTTTTTTTTCGAGAACAGAGATTTAATAAGGAGCTTCTGAATGAAGCTTTAACAGGAAGGAGGTTAAGAAGTTAAACCAAAGCAACAATAGCACTGCAATGAAAGAGGCATGTTCTTTTTCATGCACATTGTTTCCCCTTGGAGACCTGTCACTCATTAGAATAAATGTACTTTGACTCATGGGTGGCGATGTATAGCCTTAGCTTAGCTTGAATCCTCTCCTAAAGGCTGAATCCTGCAACTAGATCCTGACAACTTCCCTGCAGCATTATGGCATGTTTCACTAACATGAGCTGATAGGATTAGCAGCAGGCAGCAATTACAAACTCTTCTTTGTGAGTCCTGAAGAGTTTTGATTTCTCTGTCAACTGATGCTGTATTTCAGATATCTTTGACGGTAAAACCTAAACCTTGAGCACTGAGGTTAGATTTGCTACAGTTCAGGGCACCAAAACAGAAAAGGATACTAAAAGGTTGTTTAAATTGAAGTACATCTATTTTGCTTCATAGTGAAAGTAGCAAATTACTGGCACAATTTGAAGGCTTAAATATAGTTTGCTAGTAATATTGTTAAAAACTGCTTACAGCACTTCTGAACCTATATCCAGCAGTTCTGCACCCATGGAAAAAATTAAAGGGAAGATGAGAGTCTACAGAATGTGGAAAAGAGACACTGCCACTTGAGGGAAATAGAAGAAAGATGTCATAGGATCATAGAATTGCTTGGATTGGAAGGGACATTTAAGATCATCTAGTTCCAACCTGCCTGCTACAGGCAGGGACACCTCCCTCTAGACCAGGTTGCTTGAAGCCCCATCAGCCGGGCCTTGAATGCCTCCAAGGAGGGGTCACCCACAACTTCACTGTGTAGCTCGTTCCAGTGTCTCACCACTCTCACAGCGAAGAATGTCTCCCTAATATGCAGTCTAAATCAACCCTCCTACAGTTTAAAAGCATTTCCCCCAAATTTGACCTGCTGCTAAATTCCAGTAAAAAAAGCTCCTCCCCAGCTTTCCTGTAGTCTCCCTTCAGGTACTGAAAGGCCACTATAAGGTCCACTTGGTGTCTTCCCAAGATTGAAGCACCCCAACTCTCTCAACCTGTCCACTTAGGAGAGATGGTCTAGCCCTCTTATCATCTTCATGGCCCTCCTCTGGACACACTTCAACAGTTCAGTGTCCTTCTTGTGTTCGGGACCTAGCACTGGACACAAATTTCCATGTATGGTCACATGAGAGCAGAGTAGAGGACTAGAATCACCTCCCTTGTTCTCTTGATGTAACCCAGGCTATGGATAGACTTCTGGGCTGCAAGCAAACATTGCCAGCTCATGTTGATTCTTTCATCAATGGAAATTCACAAATCCTTCTCCTCAGCGCTGCTCCCAAGCCATTCTCTGCCCAGTCTTTATTTGTGCTTGAGAATGCCCCAGCCCAGGTGCAGGACTTTGCACTTGACCTTACTGTACTTCATGAGATTGTCACGGGCCCACCTCTCAAGTCTGTCTCGGTTTTGCTGGATAGCATCCCTTCCCTCCAGTGTGTGAACTGCAAACCACTCAGCTTGGTGTCATCTGCAAATTTGCTGAGGGTCAACATCCCCTACAAAGGTGTTAAATATCACTAATTCCAGGACTGGTTCCTGAGGAGTGCCACACATCAAAGGTCTTTTTTTGGACATAGTCCCTTTGACCACAATCTCTGCATGTGATTATCCAGCCTATTCCTTATCCAGTGAGTGGGCCATCCATCAAATCCATTTTTCTCGAATTTGGTGACCACGATGTCTGGTGGGACAGTGTTAAATGCTTTGCACAGGTCCAGCTAGATGACATCAGTTGTTCTTCCTTTATCCACTGATGTTATAATTCCATCACAAAAGGCCACCAGGTTCCTGGAAAGGTGGTGGAGCATGTCCTTCTGAGCGTTATACCCAAGCAAGTGAAAGGGAGGTTATGAGGACTAGACAGTGTCGATTCATCAAGGGGAAATCATGCTTCACAAGTATGATAACCTTCTACAATGTCATGAGCAAATGGGTAGATGAGGGGAGAGCACAGGATGTTGTCAACCCTGACATCAGCATGGCTTCTGGCAATGTCTGCCATGTTAAACTCTTAGGTAAGTTTAGGAAGTGTCGTATAGAGAAATGGACACTGAGGAGGATTTAGAGCTGCCTAACTGGCAGAATTCAGGTAATGATCAGCAGTGCAGAATCTAGTTGGTGTAGCTAGTGCTGCTCCCCAGGTGTTGGTGTTGAGCCCAATCTTATTCAACATTTTCATCAACGATCTGGTTCTCAACCAGTATGCTGATGATACAAAGCTGGGAGGAGGGGCTGACACATCAGAAATCTGTGCTGCCATTCATTGAGACTTTGACAAGTTTGAAGAGTCAGGCAGAAAGGGACCTTATGGGGATCAACAAGAGCAAATGCAGAGCCCCATACCTGGGGAGGAATAACCACGTGCACCAGTACAGATTAGGAGATGACCTGCTGGAAAGGAGCTCTGTGGAGAAGGACCTTGGTGTCCTGGTGGACAGCAGGTTGACCATTAACCAGCACTGTGCCCTGATGGCCTTAAGGCCAGTGATATCCTGGGGGGCATTAAAAAGACTGTGGCCACCAGGTCAAGGGAGGTGATTCTCCCCCCCTACTTTGCCGTGGTGAGGCCACATTGGAGAACTGCACCCAAGTCTGGGCTCTTCAGTTTAAGAAATGTAGGGAACTTTTAGAGTGAGTCCAGCGGAAGGCCACAAAGATCATCCTGTATGATGAAAGGTTCAGAGACTTGGTATTGTTCAGCTTGGAGAAGAGAAGACTGAGAGAGGATCTTATTAATGCTTGCAAGTATCAAAGGGATGAGGTCCAGAGAATTGAGCAGGGCTTTCTTCAACAGTGCCCAGTGACAGAACAAGGAGCAATGGGCACAGACTGGAATACACTAAGTTCCACATAAACATGAGGAAACATTTATTTACTTTGAACCGTGACAGAATACTGGAATAGGCTGCCCAGAGATGTGGTGAAGTCTCCTTCTCTGGTGATACTCAAAACATGCCTGGATACTTTCCCATGTAACCTGAGGGAACCTGTTTTAGCAAGGGTTTGAACAAGATGATCTCGAAAGGTTCCTTCCAACCCCAATAATTCTGTGATTCTGTAATATCCCAAAGTGAGAGTCTAATAGTCATGGAAGATCTCTGGACTTTTCCTTTCTATGAATAGATTTTTATCCTAGAGGTAAGACTTCATTCACACATGAGGCTTTGATATTAAAACAAAGTAATATTTATTAATAAGAAGAATACGTAAATAAACAACAGAAGCATTCAAACTGTTTTGATGCAAGCTGCATAAGAACTGAATATGAAACAGGAAAACCTTGGGCTGAAACATATGTTGTTATTTTTAACCTATTCCTGAAGATGGAGAATACTAGTTTGTATTCTAACTATATAAACAAACTTAATTTACTTTGAGATTTCTTCTGATGAAGAAGTGTCCACTGCATGAAAATAACCTAGGTATTGTCTACACACTGTGAGAGCCAAAAAAAAATTGCTTGATTGGCTTCCACTGGCTTCCACTCTAAGCCATTCACTTTCTGAAATACTGGCATTCAAACAGCCAAAAATTGACCTTTCAGTACTGTGCTGCACCCTGTGATAGACATGTGTGAACCAACCAGTTCCAAAAATACCCATGAACTGACACAGGTAGCTAGCTGCATATTAACAGTATTAAAATAAAATAGTATTCCATTAAGCTAGTGGAAGTTTGTGTATAGACCCAGCATGCATAGGTTTTAGAATAAATTAGGGTCAAACACCTTTTAGACACAGTCTGTCAAATGATACATTAATATTCCATGAATGCTTCCATATGACTGTCTGAATCCCATGAAAAAGTTTGTGAACAGAGAAATAAATTTTCATCACTCGTATAACTGACACTCCAGTCTGCTGTTTCAATTATATTTCCTAAGTCTTTGAGATTCTCAATTCTGTTGAGTTTTAGCTTTCTATTGTAAATTTCACTCAGAAATGAAGTGTGTTTGCCAGAATAACAGAATTGTGTTCAGCATCTTTGAGTTTATTAATATCTTATTCTTTGAACAGTAGGACTATTTGTTGAGAAAAGGTGTAAAACCTGAGCAATGAGTACAAACTGAGGGATTTAACCTGATGCACTTCAGATAAGTGAGTAATATTTTCTTCATTTTGCCTGTATATCTAAAGACAGTTATATCAGCTTACAAGAAGATCTGTAAAACAAAACCTCATTACATTTTCCAAATCTTGCAATTTTCTCTCTCAGATTTAAGAAGAGAATGATTTGGCAATAAATTCCTTGAATGTATAAGGTTGTACTCTTTGAACACTATTGTAACTACATGAATGATGAGTTAAAATTATAAGCTAGATGTAAAGACATTGAGGTTTGTACATGTAATTTCCCTTTAAAACACTGCATTAGTCTCATTTTGTACCTAAAATACATGACTTCATGTAAGTCTGTCTGTGTATCTGCCCATTTATCACTCGGTATCTTTTTTACAACAATAACAGTGACATTTGGAATGTACCAAACATACTTATCAGAAACTTAATATGGCTTCCACGTAGTACAGGGCTTTCTGGGACAAACAGGTTGTTCTTGACAGCTTGGATGTATGAGAAATCTGTCACAAATTATCCATTTCAAAAGGAAACCTAGCCATATCTTGTTGCAATTCCAGAAATGGAACAAAGCAATACTTCATGGTTAAGAAATGGATGTAAGCCAGCAGTCAGTACCCTAAGGTGAAAAGTCAGATCTGCCGAGCAACTCTTCAGTTTCCAAACAGGAGTCTTCCAATCCCAAATAAAGAATAAATGAAAAAAAATAAGGGCAAATTTAATTTTTAGTAAGAAGGCATGCTGATCTCAGCAAAGAACTCCCTGAGCATGGCATACAGAGAGCACTCAGTATAACAACTGAAGAAGCATGCAGCAAATCTAAAGTAGCCTCTTATTTCTATACAGCTGTAAAAGCTCTGCAGTAAGCCCCTGAAAGGGAACATTTATGTCTTTTATGTTAATTTAAAATGCTTGAAAGCAGTCAAAAGGGAGGCTTAGTTCTGAAAAAATCCTAGTCTTAAACCCCCCTTAAGCCAGGGCATGTCTATGATGCTTCTTTAAAAAAAAAAATTTAAAAAAAAAAAAAGCCACTTGCAGTTCTTTGTTCCTTTGGAAATATTAGGTATCTTTCATGCAGTTTTGTTTTTTTTTCTTTTGCCTTTTACAGACTGAGGCTCAATTTTCTCAGTATCTCTAGAAATTCTGATAACCTGTAATGCCTTTCAGACAGTAAAATTATTCTGTTTTTTTTTTCTGTGCAGAGATCCTGCTCCCATGAGCCTGTGCATGTGAGCATTAAATGCCAGTGAAAGACCTTCAGAGCATGTTCCTGCCTTGCTTCCAGTCCTTGCCAAGAAGCTCTTGGCAGGGGCTGTGCAATTTGCCAGTTTTTCAGAGGGAGCAATAGTAGCCAAGCTTTCTTAGGTTATCCCTTGTGCAAAATCCAAAGGAAGTCAGTGCAGGGCTACTGTGTTTCAGGGTTAGTATTGAGTTTCTAAGATCACTCCACAGGAACTACACTGACTGGAGACCAAGGGGTTTGTATCTTGTCTCTCGGTGTCTCCACCCCTTTTCCTCACTCCTGCAAAATTAAGAAATTATGTTTTGGGAAGATCTAACACCAGCTGGAAATCTGCACACTGAAAGACACAAAATTTCTGTCACCTTTGGAAAAAATGCTCTAAGTAGGAGTTTTGTTCTAAAAGTTATTTGAATTAGAGGAAATATTCTATGTTTTTTTTTCCTGGAAAATACCAGCCATATTAATGGTACTTCCCATGGAAGCAGTATTACTAATGAAAAGGATAGGACTCTTGACAGTCTTTTATCTTTGCTGCTGAAACCAATTGGTCACCAACTCCCGAATTCAATAGTTGATTTTATAACAATGTAAAGGTTAATGGATTGTTTCCTACTCCTTTCCAGAGCAAATGTCAGCCCTATGAAGGTTCATTGCTCACCAGAACTCAGTCTAGAGTCCTATTCTCTGGCACCGGAAGACTAATAGACTAATGCATTAATTCACTGAGTTTCTCTGCCCTAGGACTGCTTGCATATTTTTTAACATGAACTATAGCAGCATTGGCATTCCATCATAACTTCACTTACCCTCCAACTATGTTTTCAAAATGCATATAAAATCTCCATATCCTGATTATTGCCATCATTATAAATATAAGCTACTGCAGAAAGGCAAGAGAGGGGGTGGAAAAAAAAGACTTTTGGATTCAACTGATAAACATAAATGCATTAAAACATAAATATCCTAGTTGGCTGAACCTACGAACAAGTAATTAAGGGAACCTTTGTTTAATTTTTCTCAAGAATAATCTGCCTTATGTATATGCCTACAATAGGTAATCAAGAATTTATGGTTTTTTTCCATTGAACAGTTTGAGCTTCATAACAGAGCTCGTTACTGAATGTACTTATTTGACAATGCTCAGAATGTTACTATCCCCAAAAATTTTTCAACATCACTGGAAAAAGTCTTACTAACAGAATAGATGGTATCAGGAAAGTGATTATTTTATTGGAGTGAGCTTCTATTTTCCATATGCTAAGAAATACATATCAACCCTGCAACACACAGGAAATAGAAGAGGACAGATATACAGTTGTGAGTTATTAATGATAAGAGGATGAAATGGGAGATAAGAAGAAGAAGCTCCATCTATGCCATTGGTAAGGAAGATGAGAAATTATTTTAGTTCTTTGTCTTCACATCCTAGAATTCAGAGTTAAGTTGTTGCACTAGAAAAAGGATATTACATCTTTATTCCTTCTGAAGGATATTATTCACTGGCCTGGAGGAAGAAGGAAGCAGAGAAAGAACAGCTTCTTGTTCCAATGGTGCAGCAGTATCACTCACACAAAAGCTGAACTTAGTTTATGAAAATTTCAGGTCACATGGAGAAATAGTGAAAATTAAAGGAATAGATACAAAACTGTTTCTTACTGTATCTTGGCTAGTTTGTTTTAAGTGACATTTGAAAAATCTGAAATGTTAAAAAAGGATACATCTCATGAAGTCAGCATGTGACATTTTGCATTTGAATGCTTTCACTTTCAGAACAGCCCACAGCTTCAGTTGAGGTCAAGCTCATTAGCAATTGAGCAGCTCTGCTTTTTCACGTTGAGAGAAATACCTTGAGATGTAATTACATTATGAATAGCTAAAACAACCAAGGTATTAGTGGTGGGGAAAAAAATAGGATGCAAATGAGTACAACCTAATTGAATTGTTCATTTGCTTTTACCTATTCTATGGTATAAGAAATAGAGTAAATCCTCTTTTCTGTCGTGCAGGATGAAAGTTTATTTGAAGTTGGAGTCTATAGCTGCCTTTTCACAGTAAATTGACCTTGTTCCATGCAGCCAATGTCATAATGCTCTGCTTTATCTAGGCTGAGAGAGAGAAAATCGCAAATTGCTTCTGCATGATTAGTTCTGCCACTTCAAACGTGTTTCTTCCGAGTTGGCTTCCACACTTACTGCTAGAGATATGTGCCGCTGGGAAACCCTAATCTGTCTCCGAAGTCCTCTGATTTAGTAACCCTTCACCAGCCAGTGTGTTATGTCACTGAAATGACTCCTGTCGAGAACAATAGAAGCAGTACAGAAATAATGAAGTAACATTATAAATATCTTCTTGAAAATCAGACTAACTTTTATCCAGTCGTTTCTGGCTTAACAGACGGTGGTTGCTTCAAAGCAGTGGACCTTTCACAGACACATACTGTTTCTGCACTTTTACTTTTGCACAAAGCATTTTTTCTTTAGTTTATGCACCATGCCTTGATGAATAAGTAAATGTTCTTTTTTTCACTTCGTAATACAGAACAATATATATTTAGGTTTTTTTTTTTTTCCAAAGTTGGCGTTTGGATTTTTGGTGATTTGTTGATCTTCTTCACTCAAAATTCAGAAATCTTCATTATTCAGTTTTCTTACTAGATAGTGTATCAAAAATAAAAAATTCACACTCATCCAAAGAAAAAAAGAAAACCCAAAACAAAAATACCTGCTGTTGGAAAAAAATAAAAATGATACCCACTAATATATATACATATATATATATATACACACAAAACAAGATGAAATTACTGTATGTGGTTCCAGGAAGTATGGACCATACAGTATGCACCACTGTATGTGGTGCAGGAAGTAGCCATTAAAACAAATTTATGATTGATAAAATACATAGAGGTAGCATATTTTGCTTCCCAGGAGAAATGCCAAGTATACTACAGACAGACATTAGTACTAGAAACAAGATTGTCTTACTATGTGGTTTCTTTATGCATGTGATGTCGGCACAGTTGTAACTTTACAAATTCTAGCAACAATACAGCAAAAAGTCAGTTTCTCAGAATTAGAACGCTTTTCCTAATTAACTTTTCCCAAATATATTACATATGTCATACTAAGAGAATCACAGAGAGTATCCACTGAACATCAAGTTTGTGTTCAAAGTACTTAGAATAACGCCATAGGCATTGTTTGTATGATCTATTATAATTGAAAAATCTGAAAAATCTATATTTATAAATCAATTTTTAATGTGTTTTCTTGCTCTGTAACATGAGCACATAGAGTTAAATTTGTATTCAGACATATTAAGAAAGTAGAACTTACTCACAAAAGCTTTATTTTATTAGTACTGAAAAAATATATATACTTGTACACCATCATTAGCAAGCATTCCCATAGAAAAGAAATTTCAAGTATTTATTTTTTAACAGAAACCAATCACTGCAGTTTATGTCCTCCCAAAATCTCAAAGCCACTTACTCTATCACTTTATGAATTACAAGCATCTAGTGATCTAGTGATTTTTTTTTTCCTAGTGAAGTAGAGCAGTAGTAACAAGCTGAACATGACAGGTATTTAAAAATAAATTGCTTGATACAAAAATGAAGAAGAGGAAAATGCCAACTTCCTGTGACAAGATTCATGCTGAAGTGGTGTCTTCAGGTATTTTTGACCAAATCAGGATATAACAGTTTAAAGGTGAAAAACTGTGGGGAATCTGCTACCTGACAAATAAATCATGTATCAAAAGATTTTGCTTATCAGTCAGACACAAAAATGGCATATGATGTCAACTTCTATTAAAGGTTTTATAAATAGTGACAGCCTGAAAAACAAATAATTGTTTTCCTAGAAGAATTTCTGTTGAATTTTCTGTCTTATTCCCAAGCTCTAGAATCAGATAAACAATAAATCCAATTAGTTTTACAATCATTGGTCTTAGGGTCTATGCCTAGGACTGGGTGCTAGAAAGCAGATTTTAATCCTAGATGCACTTGGAATCTGATTGTTTTAAAAACACCTCAGATATATGCATATTCATAATGATATTTTTCTGTGAATTTGTAAAAGTAAAATAAGCACTGATGAACACATTACTTATATGGTGCATCAAGAAGAGACCGGAATTCAGAACATAAATCTAGCACAAAGCAGTTAATTTATCAAAGCTGTTGATTCACCACAGATCCAGAATTGACTTCAGAGAAGGAAGCAGATCAACCTACTGTGGCAGTTACAAACCTCTGAAAGACATTTCACTACAAATAGGTCAATTTTATTATTCCTTTGAATTTGCTAAACTGGGCAATGACAACTATATAAAATTTTAACAACTTTGTTTGTAAAAATCTCAGAACAAACTTATTCTGAAAAATCCTCATAAGCTTTTCGGTTTTCTCTAAGGAAATGAACTCATTTCTGAGTCTCACTCTAAGAATTTATTATTATTATTATCATTGCTGTTTCTATCACTTGCCAAAATATAATGATAGCTCTCCAATTCAATAAACTTTAATTAAGTATGAGGTACAAGGTGCAAACCTTACTCAAAGACCACCAAGTATCTTTTAAAAAAATCTTTTTCATCTATCAGGCTTAACTCGTTTGCCTGTACAACTTATCTACATCCCTTATCTGAAGTATGAGCGCAAATCACACGATCTCTTCCTACTAAAACTGAAATTAGTAAAACTAGCCAGTTATCAGAAAGAAGAGAGTAGCTTGAGTCAAATGTCCTAGCATGGGATACTATCTTTGTGTCTTCCATCCCTAAAAACTCACACACTGAGTGTTGAGGGGAGAAGTCAGGGCGAAATGTCTTGCTGATACCATCTGGGAACCAAATTTGTATCATTTCACAAAACAAAATATACCTCTGAATGGGACTTTCTTTTATGTTATTACTTTATGATTTTACTGGTAGCCTCTAAGTAACTTTTCAACTATCTCAGTAACAAAGATGTTAAACAGAATCTGGTCTGCACTTGACCTAAAGTTTAGATATTCAGCTAGCCAAACAGTTGGATTACTAAAAAAAAAAAAACAACCCTATACAGAGCTTTTGCAGTTTTTGATTTCTTGAGTGAAAAATTTCTGCTTTTTTCATAACTGTTAATAAATGTGCAAAGTACATTAATGGCCTGACATTTACTGTAGACATGTAGATATATACATATTAAAATAGATTCATATAATAGTGAAAAAAGAATTTCAGTGTTTAATTATGTTCATGAGGCAGCAGAATTGCACATTTTGATCGGGTTGTTTTCAGTTCCTGGGTGCATGGTTAGAGGATTTCTGATGACCTGTGAATAAATTCTAAAGTCTCAAAAGCAGAAATTGATATTTCTTATTTTAATGGAAG
Organism: Centrocercus urophasianus; assembly: GCF_019232065.1. Classification (NCBI taxonomy): domain Eukaryota; kingdom Metazoa; phylum Chordata; class Aves; order Galliformes; family Phasianidae; genus Centrocercus; species Centrocercus urophasianus. The sequence goes on from NW_024884811.1 coordinate 11,822,814, forward strand.
AGCTTACTTCATCCATAGTAGCATCATTTAAAATCAAGTTTTACTGATTTTTTCTATGTTAGAAACATAATCCTTAAATTCAGTACAGCATTATTAGTGTATCTCACACAGTTATTCACTGTGGACGTGCTAGCTGACTGGAAATGGAGCCAACATCTCAGATTCAAAACTGTTATCTGTTATTAGCACTGACCCTCCAGTCTTGTGCTCCAGGTTATAGGACTCAATAATGACCATGTAGTCCATATTCTGCTTACATATAGTTGTCTGAGGAGTTCTTAATAAGAGATTACTAATGGAATTCCTGTTCTCAAGTAAACAAAGGGGAGTAAGACTTCCACATCTGTGCTAAAGAAACTAAACACAATTGTTCTTACATACAAAAACATGGAAAAAATCACAGCTTCTGTATTTTGATTTGAAAATCTAGACTTCTGTGTTAGAACTGGCTGGGGTTTTCTAATTTTTTTCCCCCCGCACTGATGTTGCTCATCTTTGGAATGTAGACAAATTGACACAAAAAAAAAAAAAAGGAAACTCTACAGGATTTCCCAGACTGTGCTCTTTCTGCACATCGCCGCTTCTGTGCAGAGTAATTCAAGAATTCAAATACAGCTTGGTTTTGACTGGCTTAATAAAATGCAGAATACTGTGCAACATCTGTGCTGTTACTGGAAAACCAGTCATTTCAGTCAATGCAGAAATTTACAAATGTTGTGAAACCATATGACTTCTATTTTTACATGAGGAAATTGTGTCCTGTTGAGGTTAGCAGTGCTAGCAGGTAAAAATGCAGTGTTAACACTTGGCTATATGTCAGCCACTAGCAACTAGATTGAGCTGAAACTGGAGGAAAGCTGAACTTCTCCAAAGCTATTAATAACATTTAATAAGCATTTAGTATTTACTTTTAGTATGTACTTTACTTGATTATCATTAAAGACATCAGGTACATTATAGAGATCCAAATTTAAGTTAAAAATGTTCTTTACTATCATTATGTTTGAGACCCATTTCTGCTAACATTAAGTAATTAACTTTCAGTGTACAAGACTGGATCTCATCAAGTGATATAATTTCTACGCAGTTCAGCATCAGCAGATAAAGGAAGATCTGATGTCATCTACCTGGACTTGTGCAAGGCATTTGACACTGCCCCACCAGACATCCTGGCCACAAATTGGAAAAAAATGGATTTGATTGATGGCCCACTTGCTGGATAAGGAATAGGCTGGATGGCTGCACTCAGAGTTGTGGTCAATGCTTCAATGTCCAAGTGCAGTCTGGTGACGAGTGGTGCTCCTCAGAGATCAGTGCTGGGACTGGTATTATTTAACACCTTTGTAGGTGATTGGACATTGGGATTGAGTGACCCTCAGCAAGTTTGCAGATGACACCAAGCTGAGTGGTTTGCAGTTCACACACTAGAGGGAAGGGATGCTATCCAGCAAAACCGAGACAGACTTGAGAGGTGGGCCCGTGACAATCTCATGAAGTACAGTAAGGTCAAGTGCAAGGTCCTGCACCTGGGCTGGGGCATTCTCAAGCACAAATAAAGACTGGGCAGAGAATGGCTTGAGAGAAGTGCTGAGGAGAAGGATTTGTGAATTTCCATTGATGAAAGAATCAACATGAGCTGGCAATGTTTGCTTGCAGCCCAGAAGTCCAACCACAGCTGGATTACAAGAGAAGCATAGCCAACAGGACAAGGGAGGTGATTCCAGCCATCTACTCTGCTCTTGTGAGATCCCAACTGGAGATTTGTGTCCAGTTTTGGGTCCCCCAACACAAGGACACTGAGTTGTTGAAGTGTGTCCTGAGGAGGGCCATAAAACTTATCAGAGGACCAGAGGACTTACCAGAGCACCTCCCCTACGAAGACAGGCTGAGGGAATTGAGACTTTTCAGCCTGAAGAAGATAAGGCGCAAGGGTGACCTTATAGCTGCCTTCCAGTACCTGAAGGAGCATACAGGAAAGCTGGGGAGGGACTTTTTATTAGGACATGTAGCGACTGGATGAGCAAAAATGCCTTTAAAATGGAAGAGTGTAGATTCAGATTAGATATTAGGAAGAAATTATTTCCTGTGAGGGTGGTGAGGAATATGTTGCCCAGAGAGGTTGTTAATGCCCCACACTTGAGGTTTTCAGGGCCAGGCTGGATGAGGCTTTGAGCATCCTGGTGCAGAGGGAAGTATCCCTGCTCGTGTCCCCTCTCTGCATGGGGTTGAAACTATGTGATCCTAAATTCCCTTCCAACCCAAACCATTCTATGATTCTATGATCAGTGATTTTTCTGGATCTATTTGCATCTTCTCTATGTTTAAGCAAGCCTGAGAATCACAGATCCAATCAAATTCAATTTTTCTCCTATTTTCATTTCAATACCTTAATAAACAAAAACATATTTGTGATGAAAATTTTTTTTCCTACATTTTTTACAAAGTTTAAATGTTAAAATGGATGGAAGGTGAGCAAGGTGAGATAAATTCAATGCTTACATATTTTCAGCCTCAGCTTCATTACAAACTTTCTTAGAACTCTAATATTTCACTGATGACTTTTACCAATTGCAGCTCTCTGAAAAGCAACAAAGAGCCCTGAAAGTGCAAGAAGCAACTGCCATACCACATGTAACTGTGTACATACTGTACGTATACTTGAGACAAAATGTATCTGATACTTTTCATTCTTCAAACATGTTTAACTTTAGTTTATGTCTACATCTGAGCTTTTTTTCCCTCTCATATGTAACTGGCTACTGCAGTGACTATTGCAAGGTGATTTCTGCACTCCATATGCTGCCAGGCATCTGTAGTTGCAAGGCAAGTTAACATAGCTCTATTTAAGGAAGTTTTCAGATTTTGCCTCCTTTTCCACCAATTTCTGGATGGGCTTTGTTTTTCATGAATCAATGGTCATGAGCGATCCTTTAGCCCACAGAGCACTACTGCCATGCAGTTCACACAGCAGTGGCTGTGGATCAAATCAACACTTTGAAAATCAGCACTCATTCCTTAAGTGCTAAGTAGAGCCTTTATGCAAACTGAATAACTCTAATGGTGAGGATATCCTCAATGACCTAACTCCTACTTGTGAATTGAAAATTAGGCCTGAGAAGGCCAATTGCCAGATAATGTCTTTACATTGGAACTTGTGTACAAACTGAAAGGTTGAAGTGCACCCTTTCAGCACCAGGATCAATCCCAGCACGGACAGCCTACTCTCACAGCTCAGGCCTGAGGAGGCCCTGGTGCTGCAGACTCTCATCATTCTCAGCATTCAACAGGCACATGGGGTGCCTTGAGTGTCCCATTCACCAACACATCCCAGGCAGTCAAGTCTGGCAGGATAGGGTTCCCCTCTGACAACAAGCAGCTCAATTCAGGCCAAGGAGATTTAAAGGAAAAAAAAAAAAAAGAGAGGAGTGACATGTCATCTCACACTGTGCTGTGGCCACTTTAGTTGAACTGTGAAGCACAGCTCTTTTGAACACAGAAAGTTTCCCTGATAACCCTGTTGGAGGATAATATGGGAGAACAAGTTATGTTGAAGAAATGTACCTTTTTTAAACCTCTGGCACTTCAAGTTTTGCTCGCCATTTTAACCCGTGGTAACTGCTGCAATTGAAATTGCCTGTGTGCAAATTATAAATTTATGTCAGATAAAATTTCGTGTATCTCCAGGGGAAAAGGGATCTAGGCTCATGCTTTCAGAGTGACTCATGGTCTGAGATGCCTTTGGTTTTTGTTTCCACAAAAAGGCATGCGCTAAAAATCAGCACGTGCTGAGCACCCTTCTTCTGAAAACAGACACTAAATATCTGACTTTGGGCTGCCATTCGGAAAAATTATAACTTCAGTAGCCAGTTCAGCTGGAGTAACTATAACTGATGTCACTAAGGCAGCTAGACAGTATCCATACTTTTGTTTTAGAAACTTGGTAATTTAGTGTATACTACCAATTCTGCTTACAGGAAGTATTGAAGGGTCACCCATTTTACGTACAGTCTGACTGTTTTGTGGGAGCTATGCCTCTGCATATGCCAAAACAGCTGTAGTCTTCTACACAGAAATCCTGAGTGGGTTTGTAGCAGTTACTTTTACCCAGTGTGCTTTTGAATGTTTACTTAGAGCAGGCTGTTACTTTAAAACTGTTTACTAGAACTTCCTAATAGTCTCTGATCTATTAGATAGTCTCTAGTGTATTCAATTCTTAGTACTCATATTTTTAACACATCTAATTAGCTGCAATTCAGACGTCAAGGGTCTGTTCCATGGCAGACATGTCAAAGACAAAAGGACGGAAACACCAGAATGAAGAGTTCAGAGTATGAAGGGCAGATTTCTATGTCAGAACAGTAATAAAGATAGAAAAGCCGAGAATTGAATCTTGGCTTTTCTACCTTTGTTCTCAACTCAAATTCTCCTGGTATACTCTCAGTAAATCTTCCACATCAAGGGAAGTAAAACAATTAAATCAAATTGTCCTACGTTCAGATTTTGGATGATCCTTCCTGCACTGAAAACTTCTTCACATTCTTTCATACTATAATGAAAAACAGTTCTTTGAAGGAAAAGTCTGAATTTCAGATGCTGAAACACTGTGAGGAAACTGTCTTGTCACTGCTTATCTGGAATTGCAGTGTTTCCCTAAAATGAAAAAGAAAAATTAGAGATTTGGGCTGTATTTCCGTCAACATTCTCCAACACCACTATCAGCTAATTCACTGATCTTGATCATGTCACTTAGTGTCACTGATTTTCAGTTTCCTCTTTTTGTACAGGATAAAAGCATTGCGTTTAATGAAGTTCTTTTACAGTTTCTATGAACAAAATCAGTAGTGCTTAACAGTTTTTATTCATCTCTCTTTTAATAGATTTACACTTCACTACTTTAAGCTTACTTGAAGTTCTTAATTTGCTAAAACAGAGGGTAACAAAATTAGTTACAACTGAAACAGTCGTTTTTGCTCTGAACACTTTTTAGGCCTGTTATCAGTGGAGGCACTTATATTGCCTTCATCGCGATTATATCTTAGCACTTAGCAGTCACTAATGGTTTTTATCCTCCCACTACCTCTCTGTGATAGGGGAGGATTGGTGTTATCTCCTTTACTCAGGTGGAGAAGTGAGGTCCAGGTTAACAGTGAACAGAGAATCACATCACACATTTGTGCTTGAGTCAAATGTGTCACCGATGTGTGCCAAGACCATCTGTCTTGAATGGCTCTTGTGCATCTCAGAACAACACAGATCACAAAGTCCAGGATAAAGTATGTGACATCCAAGGACAAACTCCTCTTGGTCAAGGATAATATACTTCCAGATAAATCCAAGGACTAAAAATTGTTAGGAAATTCTGGAAAGCTTTCCTGTCAAAACGCTACTGCCATTAACATAATGATAAAGACCTTCCTGACTTTTAGTCAGTAAAACCAATTCTTGTGCTCTCTGCACCTAGGAACACAGCTAACATTGTCACTATAATGAGAGAGTAGCTGAGGATGGCTGCAGGGGTTTCAAACTACGGTGTCACTGGCTAGCCAGTGCTGAGGCAGTTAAAAACCATACCAGTTCATTTAACACGTCCTGATTTGCTCCCCTGACTCTGCAGGCTGATGAGAGTCTCTGTCCCAGGCTAGCTACAGAGGACAATTCATTGTGAGAAACAGTTCTTTTAGAGAATAAGGCAAGGATGTTTAGATAGTTAATTTGTTTGTTGTTTTTTTAAACAAACAAACAACAACAAAAAAAAAAACCTTACATTGTGAAGCAAGAAGCAAGAAATTGATGACACTTTGAAAAAAACACCCTTTCCATTTCTGCCTCTGTCTGTTCTCATTGCCTCTGTCCATGCTGTTTGAAGACCATAATCTAGCACAGTCCAAACCCATTGATACCATTCCATTGGCTTCAATGGACTCTACATCAAGCTGATCAATTGTCTTCTAATAAATATTATTACCTTTAGGGTTACCACTTAAATGTGTTTGACCTTAAATAAGATAGCATGTTTAAATGAGCAAACATTAAAATTTGTAAAAAAAAAAAATTATACTGAGAAGTAAATCATGTCTGTATGTCAGTGTGTATGGATTTGCATAGTTAGACGTTACACTGGCAGTTTCAGATTTTAAAGACAGAATTACTCAAATATTGTTTCTACAAAGAAGAAGTCAACTGGGAAGTCTGTGCTGCATGTAGTCTTGCGCTCATTTCATAATTGCAGACTTACTTGTCAGCTTTGCTGACATCAATTTCATGAATGAAAGGTCATTCAAAATGGAGAAAACTTTTGTGTTTCAAAGTTAAAACAATTTGCTTACACACCATGACAATGCAGAACATATGTTTTTTTTATAACAACCAGCTACAAAAGTATTTTCCACTAAAACTAGGAATGAATAAGGATTATGTGTGCATGGTTTAAAAGGTTTTTATTTTTTCTTTTTTGAAAGAAGCACAAAATGTCTGCCAAGCTTAAAAATGACATGGATCATGTTTCTATGTCTGTTAGGTGATGCTTACTGGACAGTCTGGCTCTTGTCAGTAATTCTTCAACTACTTTGCTGCAGTGGAATTACTGTACAGTTAGCAGTTGGGATTGGTGGGAGGGATTCTTTGTCCCAGTTGCATTTAAAATTACATCTAATCTTATCAAGGAACTTGTCATTGTTTCTGGCTGCCCATAGCAGGTACAGTACTTCCTTTGTTTAAGTCTGTTGCTTTACCAAATAAAGGCAAGAACTGCTTGCTTTTGTCGTACGAATAGTCCAATTGATTTCTACAGGAATACTTGCATAAGTAAAGCAAACATGATTTGGTAATAAAATTGATTAAAAAGAATCTGAACAAAATATCCTTTTAGAATACATATATGCTGACTGAAAAATGTTTAAAGAGACAGCAAAAATGCACGTATATAGTTAAAATGTAGATACTAAGTCTAAAGCAAGTGGAAGTGTGAAGGAGTACATCAAAGTCATAAACTGGAAATTTTTACTTTAAATTTGTCTTTGAAACTGCTGTATAGACAATAAAATATCTAGAGAGATGCATAACAGGGGTCTTCTCCAAACTCAAAACCTTCACACGTTCTCTGTAAAAATACTGAGTGCCACTAAAGTGGGAAGTTGGCATCTCTAAAATTGAATGAATATTTTCCTGTCTCTCAAGAAACCTCTGCACTTAAAAAGAAATATAAAGACAAAAATAATATGCAGATGTAATGCCTGTTTCTTGCACTGCTTAACAAGGAGACAATCATGAATCTCTTTCTGTATTCATTGGATGTTTAATCTTCAAGGGCTAGTTCCTTAGCTGGCATCATTTACTTTCCCCGGCTGCAATTGCAACAGGCTTAATAAGTAAGTAAGCATTCTGAATAGTATTAAAATGCCATCATTTTCAAAACTTGCCCTGACCAGTACTCAGCAAATTATTAACACTGTAATACTATTATTGAAAGAAATAATACCAAGAACATCCCCCCAGTCAATAAAGATTCCAAGTTAAATCAGACATAAATAATTGCTATTAAATTTAATTCAGTCTATTCATGTCATTTTATAATTAAGACGCAAACTTGTTCAAGCAGGCTCCATTTAATGTTATGAAAGAGATAGTGAATTAGCCAGAGTTGTTTACATATGTGTAATTCTTCTCAGCAACAGTTCTCTTCCCATGCAGTTATCAAGTATTTTAAAAGTGCTCGGGAAGAATCCAAGTCTAAATAAATTTACAGAACTTAAGAGTTTAGCATGTTGAGTAGTCTTCCCCAAAATTTTAATGTGTACAATTCATCAGAATTTTGTGATACGTTTCCTTAGAGATCAAATTAAACACTGGAGCTCCTATTCAGGGTCTCTGCAAACAGTTCAGTGACAGCTCTGCTCAATGTAACATTTAGATTAATTTTATCAAACATTGCTGATAACTGATCAGTTATGAACAGATGGGTTTTTCTCACCCTTGAACAACAAATTCATAATTTTTTATGTTTATCTGAGAGAGGACTCTTGTTATCCCACACTCTCATTACAAATAGTGTGTACAACACTGTACCCAAAAAAGTGTAAACTTTCCTAGCACTGAGGAATGTTAAAGTTGATCCTAAATCAAAGGTTTCAATTAGAAGCCTAAAATTCAGTGAAATAATTCCAGGTGTTACTGACAGAGACTAGGATTAATGAATTAGGAGAGGAAATAGAGAAACTGTGTATGATAGCAAACAAAATACCACAGGGAGAAATGGCAATGTAGTTTTCTTAAAAATAAATTACCAGTGAATAATACAGACAAGGAGCACTTGTCTCCATTTAAACATACTAAAATGTTTAAGGTAAATGATAATAAATTCAAAGAAACAATTTTCATACAATATTACCAAAATAAATATCTGAGTAGAAGTCACAGAGTACTAGACTGCATGTGGATCGTTAAAATTTCTGTAGCTACATGAAACAGAAAAAAAATATATATGTAGATGCTCTGATTTCATGTTATGAGCCAACCACTACCTGAAAAAAATGTTTTGATGAGAATTATAGAATCATAGAATCACAAGGTTGGAAACGACCTGTAAGATCATCTAGTCCAACTGTCTTCTCATTACCACTGCCACCACAAACTGAACCATGTCTCTTAGCTCCTCATCCAGATGCCTCTTGAACTCCACCACCTCCCTGGGCAGTCCTTCCAGTGCCTGACCACTCTCTGGGAGAAAAAGTTTTTCCTTAAGTCCAACCTAAACCTCCTCTGATACAACTTGTGGCCATTGCCCCATGTCCTGCTTGTTGTCTGCAAGAAGAGGACAAAACCCTCCTCACCACAACCTCCCTTCAGTAAGTTGTAAAGTGCAGTGAGGTCTCCCCTGAGCCTCCTCTTCTCCAGACTGAACAATTCCAGCTCCCTCAGCTGCTCCTCATAAGACTTGTGCTCCAGACCCCTCACCAGTTTCGTTGCCCTTCTCTGGACACGTTCCAGGGCTTCAATGTCATTCTTGTAGTGAGGGGCCCAAAACTGAACACAGTACTCAAGGTGCGGCCTCACCAGTGCTGAGTACAGGGGATGATCACCTCCCTGCTCCTGCTGACCACATCATTTCTAATGCTGGCCGAGATGCCGTTGGCCCTCTTGGCCACCTGGGCACACTGTTGGCTCATGTCCAGCCGAGTATCAACCAACACCCCAGGTCCCTTTCCTCTTCACACTCACCCAGCCACTCATCCTCAAGCCTATAACGCTGCATGGGGTTGTTGTGGCCAAAGTGCAGGACATGGCACTTGGCCTTATTGAACCTCATCCCATTCACTTCAGCCCAGCGATCCAGCTTATCCAGATCTCTCTAAAGGACCTCCCTACCCTCAGGAAGATCAACACCACCTCCCAATTTGCAAACTTACTGAGTATACACTCAATCCCTTCATCTAGGTCATCAATAAAGATATTAAACAAGATGGGCCCCAGTACCGACCCCTGGGGACACCACTTGAAATGGGTCACCAGCTGGACTTAACTCTATTAACTACTACCTGCTGGGCACAGTCTTCTAGCCAGTTCCTTACCCAAAGAAGGCTATACCTGTCCAGGCCACAGGGCCAGTTTCCCCAGAAGAAGCCTGTGAGAGACCATGTCAAAGGCTTTGCTGAAGTGTAGGTAGGCTACATCAACAGCCTTTTCCTTGTGTACCAGTCTGGTCACCCAGTCGTAGAAGGTGATGAGGTTGGTCAAACACGACCTGCCTTTCATGAACCTGTGCTGGCTGGGCTTGATCCCCTGGACACCACGTAGGTGCCACGTGATCTCATCCAAGATGATTTGTTCCATAAAGCAAGAAGAAGAGAAGTTATCTCCAGTATTTCACTAGGGGTAATTTTTGTATTTCTGTACAGTGGAACTAGTTAATATCTTGAGAAGCTTATAAAAGATGCATGGGTTCTATGTACTACGCCAGCTGCAATAAAAATGACAGTAAAGATATATAAGTTATGTTATTTTGTTTCATCTTTATCTCTGATAGCTATACTTAGCTTTGCTACCAAGAAAAGCATATGAGAATAACTTTATTTTGTATACGTGTCAAGCAGAAAACACAGAACAAAGCACCATGCCTTGTGAAAAATTTCTAGGACGTTTTGAATCAGTTTCTAAAATCTTATTAGAGAAAACAATTTTCCTGCTGCAAATCATTCTTAAATATCACAGTATATGTTATATGTATATTGGCAATAAAGAGAATTCTACAGATAAATATAAATTGCATGTAATATAGTAATGATATTTCATGTTAAATAACAGAATGTACACTACTAAATTGTTGTTATTTCTATGTTATCTCTTTTCTTTAGTTGTTTTTCTTGTATGTTTGTTTGTTTTCCAAAATAAACCTGTAGTGGCTTATACAATCTCATCTATTTTACTTTTGGAAACACTAAAATTAGCCAAGTTTGAAGTGTTCATATTGGGCAATCTATGAAAATAACCTATAAATTTGATGTCAAACGATGCTGGATCTATGAAATCAACCTCACTAAACATCTGAAATCAGAGCATACTTGTTTAGGTAAATAGATAAGCCTCTCCCTTGTGGCTTCCAATTTGAAATATTGACATGAGCTATTTTACCTGAGCGTTTGTGTTACGTATCAATTCTGACTAGAATTCAGGAATCCTGAACTTAATCTACTACTCTCTATGCTGCAGTATGCCAGGCAACACCTGGTTTATACCAATGTACTGAAAGAAAAATAAAAAATTATCATTACTTTATTTATTTATTTACTTACTTACTTATTTATTACTATTTATTTATTACTTTTTATTACTTTTGTTTTTGTTACTTTTGGCCAAAAGTTTTTCCATGCCATATCAGTTTCTCACATCTTTGTTCAATCTTGGTAAAAAATGTAGTGGGACCTTGAAGTAACATCAAGCCTTGGCTTACAGAGCATGGAGTTAAACCCGAGCCAAAAATTGTCTAATAGAAGTTAGAATTTTAGTAGCCTTATATTAAAAAAAAAGTGTTCAAAATACCACAGATTCAAACTTCGTACCATTTGTATAGGTGTTGGACAGGCATCCCCAGAAATCTGAGCTCATCCAAATTATGGACCCTGCAACACCTTGGACTTTCTGTATGTCTCAGTTACTTCACTCTCACGTACCCTCTGGAGCTAACATGCACTACCAGGACTCACTGCCACCTACCAACGGGTAATTTTGTCACCGCATTTAAATTCAACTGTACTTTTAACCCACTAGCCTAGAAAATTGAAGGAGAATCTGAATAAACTCAATTAAACAACATTTGTGAACTTACACATCATCTTCACATCAAGAAGTATTTATATCACTTCTTTGATGTGTTGGGACATTTACTGAGAGTTGCTCAATTTGGCGTCTTGAACAACTAGAGGACATGGAGGGTTCAGAATATTCTTCTTCTAACAGATCTTGAAATATTCTAAAGTTCTGTTCAATATTGAAAGGAAGTGGTATGAAAACAACACCTTCTTATTCTACACATCTGTTCTTTGTGAACATTTGGAGTCAGAGTTGTATTTGCAGCCTGCAGAAACAAATTCTACACTTACTGCATTTTTCTTCTTTTAATCTAATAGAGCATGCCCAGCAGAGAACAAGATGGATATTCTTACTTTCCAGTTTTCTAACAATAAGCAAGATTTGCATGAATCAGTAAAAATGTCAATAGTGTCCAAGAATAAATTAAGGCACTAATTTGAAGGAGAAAATAGTTTTACCTACAGAATTAGATTTCTAATGAAATATGAGGCAAATATTACAACCTAGTTTGAGACTATATGTATTGTTCCACTTAGCAGTGGAAAACACTGTACAAAAAAATACAGATTTGGCAGTTTATTAATAATAATTTATTAAGAACTGACCTTGCTTTGAACTTGTTTTATGTGAGAGGATGAGTTTTATATTCCAGAATAGTTGCGGGCATCTGAGAGTGTCCTGCCCAGACAATAAATCAATTCTAGATTCCAAAATGTAAACAACTAATTGTTATTGTTCATTTTTGTTTTTCTTTCTTTATTTATTACAGTAAGATGTTTATTATTAGAAAAAAGAAGAATTTCTTCATGTTAGTCAAGTTGCTGAAAATTGTTTTCATCAGTTACGCAAACATATATACAAAATTTACACTTAAGCCTACTTAGTCCATGTTCTGGTACAAGTTAGTAATTATTATCTCCTTTTATAATTGATATTTTTAAGATCATAGCAGTAACCATTATATAGGGTTTTTAAAGATAGCATTTAAAAATACAAATCCAGTACAAACGATGTATTCCCACTATTATTTAGTCTTGTGGACAGCCTGTACCCCTTCTAGAATGCTGGGTTTCCTACAAGAGAAGGAAGAGAGGAGGAGAGAGAAGGAGGGAGAAAAGAAGGGATGAAGGAAAGGGAAGGGGAGGAGAAAGGAGGAGAGGGAAGGAAAATATGGATTAACTTCTGAGCTTTGAAAAATAAGGGGTTCAAGTACCTGTTGGTTATCTTTGACATATCCTACAAATGTTTAATAACACTTTCCAAATACATGTTTTTCCGAAAGATAAGAATTCTCTTAACATAAAATTGGTACTATAATCTGTGGTTAACAGAAGGAAAGCCCTTAGCAAAAGCTCACGGTGAGAAGAACATAGCAATTAGTTATAGTAATGTCAACAGTATTTATACACTGAAATGTCTTTTGGCCTACAGTGTTTTCTTTCCCTACCTACAACCTACCATTATCTTAAGCAAATTCAAACAACATAAATTTTTACTAAAGGGTAAGTGCTGTACATAAAATTAAAGCAATTTAGTCTAAAGCCCATTGGCATGAACTTCCAGTTTTGTCCCCTTTTCACCAGCAAAGAAAGTGTCTGTGCTACCCAACATAACACAGAGACATCTGGTGGCTGATGGACAAGCTGCAAAGAGGTGTTTCAGCTGGGAGAGCTGGAGGACCAGCAGTGACTTTCCTGGAGACATTCCCCTATAACCCGCACTGTTATGTCCTGTTTATTTGCCTGTACATTAGGACCTCCAGCTTTGTATCACTTTCCTAGGATCAGTAGTTTTCCTTCAGTCATTTCATACAGTCATGGAAACACAGAGTGACTTGGGTTGGAAACACCTTAAAAATTGTCTAATTCCTATCAACCTGCCATGGGAAGGGACATCTTCCTCTAGACCAGGTTTTCTAGTTACCAGCAGGACTATTGGCTATGGTTGTTCTCAGTTTCTGACAAAGTTCATTGGTTATAAAATGGGACAACTAACACACAGCAGGCTCAGATTGAAGTCATCACACTTCAGTACACAACCACTTATCTTCCACTCATAAAGTCCTCACAAAATACACTTAGCAGATCTTTCATGATTAATTTCCATATGATCCTTCATCTCTGGGGTGGGTGCCTATGTATTACAGAACAAGCCAGATATCAAGAAAAATAATTTCAACTTATCTGTCTCTCTGAAAACACTCCAAAACTAACTCTCATGCATCAGAATTTAATCCCTAGATTCAGAGTTATATTTGCCATAAATATACTCATGTTAAAAGAAAAATCAACAGTTTTCAAGGCAGCAAAATTACTTTTCTATAACTTACAGAATGTAATTATCTTTCTTGGTTTAATGTAAAACAATACTAATGGTTCTTCTTGTGAATTCAGACTTGTGAATTAATTCTTGTGAATTAAGACTGTCTTATGGTTTCAGGCTGAGGAGAGTAAATAGGAAATCACTTAATAAGGTGGAACTAAAATATGACTCTATTACCATTCCTAAATTCACCATACAGATGTTACCAATGTCTTCCCCACCAAGTAGTTTTGATTGGGTTCTAGGCAAACTTCTCATGAAAAATGGTTTTCAAAGTACTGTCTTGCAGAAGACAGTGAAACTCTAGCATTTTCAGAAAATGATTCCTGAATCCTAAGCAACCCCTAGGAAATGGAGAGGTAATTTGCAGACAGCTGCCAGACCACAGCACTAATAAAGACAGGTGTTCACATACTGCACTGAACAGAAATGGAACTACTCTGGCCCTTCGTTATTATTTTTCACGTTTGAAACCTTGATTTGATGAACCAAGGTTTCATCAGAAGGTACTCATCAATTTGATGAGTGCTGAACATCAAATCCTTCTGGCTCACTCAAGGAAACATGCTTAACAAAATCATTACTCCTATTCGGTCTTGCCTTGGAATAATCTTCATAAAAGCATAAAAATGCTGTAATAGTGCTGCTAATAAGAATCTTGCTTTTCAAATAATTATTATTTCTTCCTGGTTTTCCCAACACTGGTTTTGAAACCTTTAAGCTATCCTCTGTGTGTTAGCTACTTCTCATTACTTGTATTACTTGCATGGCCACTACAAGCTGTTCAGAGTGATGAAGCAGGATCTGCCTCCTTTGTTTCATCCCTCAATTCCCCAGCCACTTCTCACCAGTGTAGGCAGATGTCAGGAGGAGGCTATAGGTGTGGTATGTACGCAGCCCATCAGCAGCCCGTCGGCAGCACACTGTGTCTGTATAGAAGTATAAGGCTGAAAACACAAACATTTCATAAGAGAGAAGAATTTAATTTCAAGAAACAAAGCCTGTAAGTCAGAGGTATGCTCAGGCTGTTCATCTGTAATCCATATATTCATACACAACAACTGTTCACCGCTTGCAGTGTTTCTTAATTTACCAATGAATGAATCACTGACGGTGATGCCCTTGTGCTGGGTATGTTGCCAGCCTACATAGAGCTCAAGCATCTGAGGCTCCATAGAACAAAGTGTAACAGAAAACAGAGACTTTGTGCCAAATTTTTATATCTTAGTCTCTCTTCAATGTCCAGGTTTGACTTATTTTTATAAGAGTGTATAGATGAAAAAATATATATTTCCAGATAAAAGTGTTTTGAGGAAATGGAAAGTAAAGATATTTCTGTATGATCATCTGTAACAATAGCGGATTATTCTTGAAGTCATCACAGTTCTGTGCTACTGATGGTTCTTTTTATGCAGGAAGCTATTAGGAAACCAAGGCAGATTTCTTTTGATATTTTCTTTGCTTTTTCAACAATTAGATCTGATCACCTAGTTTTTCAATCCTACTGATAGCCTTCTGTTGTTATAATTGTATTTATTTAGAGAGGACTCTTGAATCTTTCAGTATCAATGTTTTTGTTTTTTGTTTTTTGTTTTGTGTGTCTGTGTTTTCCTTTCAACTTTTATTCAGAAGATGGCGAGGCACTGGCATATTCAGACCAGAGAAATTGTAGATGCCTCATCCCTGAAGGCATTTAATGTCAGATTGAATGGGGCCCTGGGCAATGTGATCCAGTGAATGGCAATCCTGCCCACGATGAAGATTAGAACTAGATGATCTTTAAGGTCTCTTCCAACATAAACCATTTCATGATTCTATAATTTTCTTTTGAAATAGAGTAATTCAGATAATTTCACTGTGAACAATTTTGATAACATAATCATTACACTTCTTTTAAGTACAAAAAAAAAATTTTGCATTTAATCAAATTTTAATGAAATAAAAAGCAGGACATGTAAGGGTCTAGCATCGGTCCACTCACAAGCCTAAGGGAAAAAGTTGATCTTTCCCGAGTCTCTACATAGAATCATTAAATCATAGAACCTTTTGAGGAAGAAAGGACCTTTTAAGGTCATCTAATCCAACCCCCCTGCAGTGAACAGGAACATCTACAGCTCAGTGAGCCTGATCCAGCCTCACCTTAATGTCTTCAAGAATGGGGCATCCATCACCTCTCTGAGCAACCAGCTCTGGTGCCTCACCACCACTATTGTAAAAAAACGCTTTCTTTATGTTCAACCTAAATTTTCCCTTTTAGTTTGAAACTTCTCCCATCACAACAGACCCAGCTAAAGAGTCAGATCCCTTCCTTCTCATAGTCCCCTTTAAATACTGAAAGCCCGCTCTCAGGTCTCCTTCTCTTCTCCAGGCTGAACAGCCCCAGCTCTCTCAGACTGTCTTCATAAGAGAGGTGTTCCATCCCTTGGATCAATTTTTTAGCTCTCCTCAGGACACGTTCCAAGAGATGTACAACTCTCCTGTATTAAGGACTCCGCATCTGGACACAGTACTCCAGGAGAGGCCTCACTTGTGCAGAGGAGAGGAGCAGGATCACCTCCCTCATTATGATGCCATGCCTCTTTTGATGCAGCCAAGGACACAGCTGGCTTATTGGGCTGCAAGGACATATTGCTGGCTCATGTTTTAGGTTTTGACACATTTTTTTAATTAAAGACAGTAAGTTCCTATTGCAGCTATATGCACATAATTAATTATGGCCTTGCATTCTATTAAAGCTTACCTAATTGCTTCGCATTTCCACTGCAAATCATGAAAGTAACATAACAAGAAAGAGAAGTGTTACTGCGCACTACAGGCTTCAGTATTAATGAGAAACTCATCCAGGCAGTTCTCAGTGGTCTTTCACATTACTATAGATATCACAGAACACAGCATAGTCTTCTAGGATTTTTCCATTCATTTGTGAACCAAACACCTTTGTAGGCACTTGAATGAGTGCTTAAGATACACGCTGCAGCTGAAAACATCATACACGGAGGTCACTCCAAAAGTAATGTCTCCACTATACGCTCTAAGAGCTGCATCTTGTACATTTTCTTTGATGAGGAATTCACAGGTCACCACTCCATGGAGTGCTGTCACCACTCTGTGCCGTTTGACTCCAGCTCATAGTGGTGTCACCATGCCTCTTCTCTGGTAATAATGCAACCCAGGAAACCGTCACTTTCAGCCTCTTAATAGTTCAGTAGGACCTGACAAACTTGCATACGGTGTCCTTTCTGTTCCTGAGAGCATTCATGAGACACACCTGGCACAAGCTTTGCAATATTCCAGTCTTGTCACCATCACTTCCAACACAGTGAAGCCAATATTCAGCTCCACACACAGTTCCCTGGCCATCACCTTCCTGTTTGAATGGATGAACTGATCAAGGCACTCTTCATTTTGTGGTGTGACAGCTGTGCTTGGCTGACAAGAACGTGGTTTGTCTTTCACGTTACTGCTGAAACGCACCACCCACTCCCTCACTGCACTCACATCCACTCTGGTCTTCACAAACATTCAGCAGGCACTGATGAATGATAGTGGGTGCCATTTTTTCCACACGGTGGAATTCAGTGCCACACCTTTGCTTCATACGCGCTTCCATGTCAGAAGTCATTGTGTCAGACTGCCCCTCTGCTGCCATTTGTCACACAGCAACAAAATGTAATGGAATATTGGTGGGAAGGTTCAGCTTCTACAGCCATACCACCAACATATGCTTCTGATATTGTGGACCAACATAATAAAATAGAAGGCATCAACTTTAACTTTCAGAGAAGACCTTATGCTTATGTGTGCTGCCCAGCTTACAGATACTGATGTCATATAGTTTTGAAGCCTTTTAGAGCAAAAACAGATCATTCTTAGCAGGACAATTATCACTCATATAAAGATGCTTTGAGTCTGAAAAAGTGGCTCAGAGCTTTCCCTTTTACTAACTTTGAGGATGAATTAACCTTAGAACAAAAGTATTACATTTCTATGTCACCATAACTTATGAAAGACAGTTCATTTAGTGCTTAGACTGACCTGGGAGTAAATACGTTATTAAATAATTTTTACATGGAAAAAAAAAAAGTATGTTTTTTTTAAAGGACACTTGAGGAAGGAAGTACAGGAGGGAATATAAAAGAAAATATTTTTAAAAGGCTCCAGAATAAGTTTTTTGTTTATTTTTCTTTTTTTTAATGAGAGATATTTTATTTGAATTTATTGATTTAAAAAAATAAAAGAAAATGTATCAAATTAAAATATCAGACTAGTAAACATAACTTTTGGTCTGAATCCAGCCAATTTGCCCAGTCTGTAGCTCTTTCCTTGAATCCTTCTTTCACAGCCTGTCCTGGAGACTCAGTATATTTTGTTATTTCTCCAAAAGTTTTACAAGTCCTTATCCTAGCAAATAACTAGAGTTGAACCCATCACATAACTAAGCACAGCTCACTGTTACCACAAGGTGGACCTGCCTCTAGCCCCAGGCAAGGCAATGTGTCCATAAAGAGAGCATAGTCCAGCCAAAATATTGTCCTTGTGTTATTAAAAGCAGGTAGTTATTTCCTCGTGTGGGTACTTAAGCATGGCAGCTGTAGAGTCTTGGATTTCTGCCATAATTAAGAAATAATCAATCATTGAATAGTTTCTTCAAAATGAAACTAACATTTCCCTGTTTCAAAATTCAGACATGAGACAGTAATAGGCAGTTTATTTTAGTGCTGATAATTCATACAGAATACAGCTGTTAATTGACTGATCTGAAGTATCAGGGTTTGCTGATACCATGCACATTCCTCTTTGTTTCCTTTGGTTATTTTGTTTTTCATCATCTCTGAAGATTTTTTCCAATTCCATGTTTCATAATGCGAAGAAAGTGAGCTGAAGAGCTACAATAATTTCCATTGAAACTGTTATCTTTTTATCTGTACTACAAAAACTAACATCCCTTTGCTAACATTTGCTTAGACATTTTTGAAATCATAAGAAAGGAAATTATGGGAGTAAGAATACAAAAATGAAGCAAAATCCTCTTTTTACCATAAAGTGTGCATTGGAAATGAGTGAGTTTCCTACTGTTCAGACAATACATGTGAACAGTAGGAGACAATGAATGCTCTAAGCACTGTCTCCTGCCTGCCGACACAGGCAGTACAGCAATCAGAAGCCAGAAGTCTGTTTGCCTTTTCAAAAAAAGAAAGTATTTTTTGAGAGCCAGTGGCAGAGTTCTTTTATTTTCATTTCTCTGATAATGCTTCACAATCTCATTGGACTTAAAGAAGTTAAATATTGCTACCTTTTCCTCTGTTCCTTCTGGGTCTAGGATAGTTCCATTGCTTAGCATTTTCTCTGGAATACAAAGGTGTGATGATGCCATTAGTTGCACAGAACATGCAAAGACTACTGTAATTTTCATTACTTTTCAAAGAATAGTTTCTGCTCTTTTATGGTGAGGGGACAGATTTGCTTTTTCTTAACCACCTGGTATTTGCTAATGTGATTTTTGTGCAGAGCAAGGGTCAAAGAGGAAGAGAACAAAGTATGTATGGTAGGTATACAGGAGATAAAACTGATACAATTGGCTCACAACAAAACAAGTAGAGTTTCTGTGTGTGCTGGCATTACTCAAGAACGGAGATAGGCAAAATATCAAGTTCCAGAGTGCATTAATCTGAAGTACAATCCACAACACAATTAATGTTTAACCTAATCCAAATGTTTTGCAGTATTGCCAGCTCCAAACCTCCAGTAGGTGTGAGATTAAGCACCTCAAATCTTGAGGTTACTATTAAGAAATCACCAATTTTATTTAGTGAATACAGCTAGTTTCTTGGTGTTCACCCTCTGGTTCCCAAACTATTAGGCAATTTCCTTATCACAATTGTGTTTTTTTGTTTTTCTACAGCCATATGTAGTAGAACCTGAAGGCCTTTATGATTATTTGTTCAACTGATCAACTGATTGAATAATAAATAAATGTTAATGCTCTAGGGAAATCATCTAACACAACTAGAGTTTTAAGAAAATACTTGAATTTCTTGGAAGATGTATTGTGATTAAGAGATTTATGAAAATCCACCTTCGCAGTTCCTAAAACTTCTCTTCAGGGCTATACTTTATTGTCTTAAAGTGACAGCATTTTAGACTGACAAAATATTAAAATACGGCAGATTGTCCTTTGAAAATCAAATAATGATGAAGGTGGTGGTCTTCAAGACAAAGTGAGAACATTCTACAAAGAGACTGAAAAGAGTGGCATAGTTGTCAAGATGAACCCAATACAAAAAGCCCCTCAATTTTAAGGGCTTGTCTCATTTAGAAATCCACTCCCTATTCCACCCCTGAGGACCTGTTCTTCATACCAAGCTGCTGAATTCTTGAGTGAAATTCCGTCATAGGCAATCAGCACAAGACATATCTAGCCTTGTTTTTGCACAAAGCTGAAATGTAACAACCTGGTAAGCTAATAAATAATTAAATGAGAGAAACAAAACAAACAAACAAGCAAAAAATAGAAAAAAGTAGAAATTCAGTAGTTCCTTTTCTTTCTTGGATTAATTCTTTACAAAGACAACATGTCACAACAGCATCATTTCAAAGGTTGTGTATGATGACTTCTGCAATGCAGTAAATGCTTTTTAAAAAGGAGAAGGAGGAGGAGGAGGAGAGGGAGAAGGAGGAGGAACAGAAGGAAAAATCATATTTGAATTTAAAAGAAAAAAAAACAAAAACCTTCTACAATTCATAAATGAAACAAGGAAATAACCTTGGCATACTTTTTAAAAAAAACTCTTGGTTAATTAACTTTTCTCACAACAATGTTTGTTTTTCTTTAATTCACCCTAGACTTGGGAAGAAAAAAATACAAGGAAAGTATAGCCAAGGTTCACTACTTCTCTACTCTCACTTGGTTCAGATATGGATTCAACAGGATTTAGTAACGGAACAAAGAAGGGTCAAAAGATCTCCTCTGAGCATAAAGGGCTTGGTGGGTCACAGCAGGTAGGAGCAATTTTTGTAGCAAATGGAAGAAAAACAGGTAAAATAACTGGCATCACATCCAACCACATCTGATGCACCAGCAAATTGATTCTTTTTAAGAGTATCAGCTGAGAAAACAAGTGGAAGTAAGGAGGGATAAGAACTGAATTCCTGCCTGTGAGCATGTAAGTTCTGCTCTCTATCACACATCCACACCATTTTTTGCATTCTTAAACATAATCATGATACCTATTCATTGTTTCTCTCAACTCTAATTATGAGCTCATTGCAGTCTTCAGATCATATAAACTTTGCTCTAAATAACAAATTATTTTCTTCAAACAGTCTTCATGCCAAAACAGATATTTGAGACTATTTGACAGAATTGTATATTTCCCCCAGGGGGAAGTTGTTTTTCACAGAAAGCACTTCTTTTTTTCTTGGCAGAATAATGGGGGGGACTATTTCAATTCATTTGCTTACATATATTTTCAAGGCTTCAGAGCTCTCTTCTACCTCAAGAGAAAAGGCAAAAATGAGGACTAGGGGGAATGGTTTTAAACTGAGACAGAGGAAGTTTAGCTCAGATATTAGGAGGAAGTTTTTCACTCAGAGGGTGGCAACACACTGAAACAGGTTGCCCAGGGAGGTTGTGGATGCCCCATCCCTGGAGGCATTCAGTGTGGCTCTGGGCAGCCTAGTCTAGTGTTTCGTGACCCTGCACATAGCAGGAGGGTTGAAACTAGGTAGAATCCCAGGCCATTCTATGATTCTATTATGTTAATTGTTCACTTAGTTTTCAGTCTGCTTCAGGCCAGAGACCTGACTAGATTTTCTTCTTACACTTGTATTTTCACAGTGGATGATGATACATAATTTTGTTGGAGTTTTACTTTCAAAGATCATTACAGAACTGGAGAATATTACATGTGTATAATCAATGGATATTAAAATGTTACAATCACAAAATAAACAGAGAGTTAAGCGAAGTAGATTATGATAACAAAAAAGAATAAACGGAAGGCTTACCCTTAGTTGGGCTCACCACAAAACACCAGAAGGAGGAATCTCCTGACGAGATCCTTCCCTACTGGTAGCCAGTTCTTAAATAGGTCTGTGCTTCCTGCAGCACAGGTGAATTGCCTTCACCTATGCTCCTCTGGCTGACTCATTGCTTGCCTCAGGTGATCAGTCAGAGGTTCAGGCCATGACTCAGTAGTTCCCATACATACATACATGCATACATGTGAGGAAATGTTGATCTGACTGAATTTGTTAAACCTAGAGGACAGAAGATTCAAGGGAATCTGATGGAAGTCCAATAACAAAAATGGTTACAAAGGTGCAGATACCATCTTCACAACAAATCATGCTGACAGGACAAGATACAATGGGAACAAATTGAATTGGGATAAATTCCCTCTGGACATAAGAAAAATATTCCTCATTGAAGGAAAAATTAAACATTAGAGTAGGCTGCCTGAAGAAGTGTCACAAGTTCCATTGCTGGAGGTACTGAAGACTTAGCTTGATGGGGCTATGGAAAACCAAATGTTTTCACTCGAAATTTGGACTAGTCATTTTAAGGATATCTCTTCCCACTTTTTAATGGCTTTTGAATGATTCAGTTTTGCCTTGGATGTTATTTTTCACATAAAATTACTCTAAAATACTCTAAAATAATTTTTTTTAAAAAGTATTTTAGCTATGTGAGAAAGAAGATGTGTGTGATGTATAGGTGCTCATTCCTTCTGCTGAATTTGCAAGAGCATGAAAGGGATATGTGAAAGAAAAATGAGAAGTGGTCTTTATCTGACTCAACTGTTCATGTAATTTCCACAGGAGAGACATATAATAAGGCTTTGAATTTAAGCTACACAGCCTCTGGGTTCCCCCCCTCCAGTTATCAGGCTGCAACTCGCGTCACATTACACTTATAAAAGAGTGGGATTACATTCCTCTAATGGGACAGAATTAAGCCAAAGGAGGTGGAACAGCTTTCAAAGGAGTAACTTCAACACAGGGGGCCAAATTCTACTCTCAATTACACACATGTGACTGTCACAGTGATTTCAATGGGGATACTCAGGTGTAACGAAGGGCAGAGTGCCTTTGTCACATGGAGCAGATGTGAAAAATCCAAGCATAGACTAACGGTGAGTACCTCTTTTTTTAACAGCTACTATTTTGTGACTGGAGAGCAAAGGAGATTTAAATAGAAGCACGATCTACTGCACTTTATTCAGAAGTAAACTTCCCTTCCTACTAGATTTGTTTTCATCTTCTTTCAGTTTTTACAAAATACAGGCAATTTACAGCAAGAAACTTTGAAAAATGAAGGTAAGATTCTGGCAGATGAGATTCTCTTCTCAAAGAACTTAGAATTCCTCTGTTCTTTGAAACATTTGTCTCACTTTCATTACCACAGCATCAGCAGTGTTAGGCTTCACTGAGGGTGATTTTATGCCCTTCTATTTTAAACCTTCCAGCTTTAAAGGTCATTTTTATTTATTTCAGAGGACTTTTTTCCTTCTTATCCTTATGTTTCTGTTTTAAATGCTTGAAGCACAGTGAAATGGTAATGAAGATTTAAAATACAAGGATCTGGTTTTGCTTTAATACAAGTAAAGGAGACTTTAACATTATTTCATTTTGACTAGATCAGATAGATTTTGCAGCAAATTTTATCCATGTTTGTGCAAGCTTTTAAGTTCAAAAATTTTAGTCCCCACCAGCAATTTTCCACAGTAAGATACATTCACATAGACAGGGGAAAATATCAATAGAAAGATAAACAGGTGACTAGAACATTTCTATCCAATCTATTTTCTGACTAAGATTAGATATCTGATCTGACATACCAGCACATACAGAGTTTCACAACAGTATCCTTGTTATGTGACTAGATTAGCAATGCTGATGTGACATGGACAGTACAGTACAGCTACCAATCACCCTAAGTGCAGAGCTTTGATTGTATCCCCAGACTCAGAGAAAGTGTGTTCTTCTACCTCACTCACAGCAGGTATGGCCATGTCATTAGAGTAAACATGGAAAGGGAAAGGGGAGATACTGTACACTACAGAAATGTTTCCCATTGCTTTTTTTTTTTTTTCTTTTTTTTTTTTTCTTTTTTCTTTTTCATAGAAAGCTTCCTGTAGTTCTTCACCCAACTGATTTCACAAGTGTTTCGAGAATTGACCACCTCTACATCCTCACCATTGTACTATGGCTTGGAAAAGTGAGAAAGGAATCCAAAGCCACAAGAAAAAATAGATCATTCACACATCTTTGGGTTATTTGAGCAAGCTACACCCAAGCCATACTTGGAACGTATTCTTTAAAAAATTGAAATTGAGAAAAAAATGTCTCAGATAATACTATCTCAATAATTTCTATGAGCCTCCAGAGACAAGCTTCATCTCTCACTATGCCTTACCCTCTGAAAATTGTATATTTTATCAAAACTGACTAGGAGAGAAGTCAGGGGAGGTCAGTTAAAATTAGGACACTATGAGATAATCAGAGAAGATTCTTTGTTGCCTAATAAATATTTAAAATTAAAAATGATATAGGTTTACCTTGGAATGAAGCATTGCCTTTTAAGGGGCCAGGCTGGAATGTAGATGTGTAGTACAGGCTGACTTACATCATGAAGTGTAGAACATGTGATTTCTCCAAGAAGATATTGCCTCTTTGCTGTATTTTGCCAAAAACAAAAGTGGCCATGCAAATATCTAGAAAAAACAGAAGATCTAAGTTGTCTCCTGCGAAGCTTCAACATTTGCTGAGGAAGTCTGAAATTGCTTCTCCACTAATCTATGGAGAAAGTATCATATGCTTTCTCTGTAACATATGATGAATTCAGATTCTGGGTTTCATAAAAAAATACCAGATACAATCAGTAACAGCAGAAAAATTAGTACTGAATCATTAACCTGATAAGAAAAATAGCACTGAAAGTGTATAAGAGAAAAATTAACTATCATCTCACTAGAGGAACAAAGCAATAAATTCACAATGATGTATTCAGCAGAAGGCAGAGAAAAACCATTCAGAAAATAATTTCACAAATAATGTTTGAATAGTTCTCATCTTAACCCAGCTTCACACAGCTGTCACTAAAATTTACCATACCTGACTGACCTTTACCATTACGATTAAAGCTAATAAAAAAATCTACTGGTGTTTTATACCCTTGTCAAAAAAAAAAAAAAAAAAAAAGCATAGGGCAAGTGAGTGAGTAAAAATTTGCAATACTGACTTAGTGTCATAAATATTACTGATTAATAAAGTGTGATCCCTCTGATATACCTTTAACTATTCTTTATACTGTCTTATTCACTTGGGGCTTGTTGGTGCATGGCTGCAATTATTTGCACTGTGCCATAGACAGGTACAGACATATTCTCAAGCTCTTTTGGAAAAATTCTGAACAACCTCAAATCTCAATAATATTCATAATAAATTAAAATCATCAATGCCTTCTCAGATTGAGCAAAAATTACAAATATTTTGCTTTTACTTTTCTTGAATTTTTTAATACTATATCCTGTCATTTTCCATGATTTTTTTTAAGAAATGAGTAATTTCATCCAAAAATGTTACTCAGGAAAAATGACCAAGACTTTTTTTGGTTGGGATGGCACAGTACTATTCTTCTCAGCAGAGAATATGAAAAAGCATAAGCTCCAGAATCATGAAAGTACTTAATAGGATTCAATAACTAAAATGTTGAGCAATGTAGAAGACAGGGATTTAAGGAGACAGCATTTCTGTCATTTGTTCATATTTTGTGACAAATTCATGCTTTGTCTTGAGTGCTGTCCTCCAGTATGTACTTGGGTGATTCCTGTTACTCACAGGAACTTCACAATAGGGAGTACATATTAGTCTATAGATTTATTTACATATAATAGCTGAATTCAAAGGTAGTAAGTGTGGAATAATTTATCAACACTATATTTCCGTCAAGTCAAGTTGAATGTTTTGCAGTCACATTGGCTTAGAAATTCATATTAAACTAAGAATTCTTAACAGATCAGTAAAGGAACTAGTATCATAGATTAGCCATTATGTCACAAAAATCTAATGACAATACTGAAATTGTTACTTTTGGAGATGTTGTTTTCTTCTGATAACTATAAAACAATTCCAGAGACTTAGAATCCCAGGGAAGCAAAAAGATTTTGCAGATCAATAAGGAAAAGTCTGGGGGAATCATATTAAGAAGTAGCATGCCTTGGGAACAATCAAGTAAACTGTCTGCTGAAGAGAAATTTTATTAGGAAAAATATTGTACATGTTGGCTGTAGAATTTTTCCTAATCCCCTTCTTCTGCTGCTCAATCTTGCTACAAAAGAGATAATTATTTAAGAAAATTGACCAGTAGTTAAAAAGTCATGGAAAATATAATGCAAATAGTGAGCCAGGTTACTTAGAGAAATTTTGATGAAGAACTGGTATAGGAACAGGTGACGGGAGGAATTCTGTTCCTGTCTCTAAGTTTGCAACCTTCCCTCATTTTCTCAATATCAGAAAGGAAAGTACTGCTCCTCTTCTTAGCCTCTCCATATAAAGTGAGAACACAACAAGCTACATTATGAAAAAACTTAGAGATGAGGAAAAAATGCCACATGTCTGAAAAGAGTCTGGGATGGTTTGTAGTTACATTGGCCTGTTGTACAAATTTTACTAGTTGAGTTCTAAACATCATAATTCAATATATTTTCCTTTTTCTCCAGTGGTTGCGTTTGCAATTGTCTCTTGTCCTAGTGTTTTATTGCTCCACTGCATGAGAGCATATTGCTGTTGTGGAAAAATTCCTGACCAAATGTAGCATATCGTACATATCATGACAGAGAAGACACAGATCCTGGGATTCATTCTTCACTGAATTACTTCTGATCTAGTAATTCACTTGTCTTAGAAGAATCGAGTTAATTGATTTTGGTGACAAAATCCATCCAAACTCTTCTAGTTGCAGTCATATCAGCTTATACCAATTCAGTTCATACCTAAGTTCATACATTTGGACAAAATCCTGAATGATAAGGAGAAGGCGTTGCCCTTATCAGGGTATTTGAAATATGGTTTCCTTAGGAATGACCTTCACTGAGGGTACATTCTGTGCATACAAAGAGTAGAGTCATTAATAAATTATATACAATGTAGGACTTGAAAAATACATAGAAGGTAGACAAAGCTTTGTAGTTTAAAAGGGCTGCATAGAACTGTTAATATATTATATGACATGAATGAAAAGTTACCATACAAGAAGTGTTTTTATAAAATCCATTATCATTTGATTGGAAATCAAAATCAAAGAGATAATTCAACAAAATAACATTGCCTCCTGTTTTTTATGAGCTGCTGGAAATAGAATAGATTTTTTGAAAGTTATTTATATTTTTGGGAAGGGAAGGTAATAGCAAATTTTAGTATTATTCTCTATTTGGAGAGTTCAGACTAAAAATGCAGGACGATCTAATAAATATTATACTTTTTTAGTATGTATTTGAGG
Source organism: Centrocercus urophasianus (assembly GCF_019232065.1). Taxonomy (NCBI): domain Eukaryota; kingdom Metazoa; phylum Chordata; class Aves; order Galliformes; family Phasianidae; genus Centrocercus; species Centrocercus urophasianus. The sequence continues at coordinate 11,849,941 of NW_024884811.1, forward strand.
AAATATTTGAATGAGTATTGAGGCTACTATTTATAATGTTTTGGCATTATCGTTCATTTGAAAGAGGTTAGACATGTTTCACCATGGTGAAATATTAAAATTTAATTTCAAACTGAATGTCTAATCCCTTCTAACACTTGGATAACTTACTAGTAACAAATAATGAGGAATTGCGTGAACTGAAAAAAAATCTTTTAATGGGAACTTCCAAGAAAGTTCAAGAACTTCCATCTCCACTGAAGTCCAGAAGGTTCTGTCAAGTATCATCACTTCTATACATTTGAGTGAAAACTTTATTTTAATACCAATACAAGAGTCTATAAATACCAGTCACTCAATCATCCTGACAGTGAACTTGGTAAACTGAACTGTGCCATGCAGTGAGAAAAGAGTTTTGACCATGCTAAGAATCACAGTAACAGGTCATGAAAGATCCTTCTATTCTGTCTCTTTCAGGAAAAAATAAAAAATAAAAAATAAAAAAAACACAAACAAAAAAAACCTCATGATATATACAGAGTAACACATGTCTTAACACATTTCTAATTGATCCTTCTGGAGACCAAGATTTGTCTGGATTAACAGATTAACTGATTTTGTTTCTTTTGGAATCTATTTACATGCTGGTATCCATAGCGCCATGTGACAGTGAGTTCACATAGCTGTTAATTTTATGTTGACTGAAGAAATGCTTCCTTATACCCGCATTTGTACCTGCCTGATAAACTGGTGTAGTTCAAGAGACAAACAGACTCTTTAACTTCCCTATATGATAATGAGCACATCATTTTATGATAGAAGAGCTCTCATTGTCTCCTATAAAAATAATTTAGTAACTGTTGCCCTAATTGAGGTAAATGCAGTTTCCCTCTGAGAATATTCTGGATCTTTACAACAGATCTTTCATGATTTACCATTTCTTTTATACATAGCACTGTAGAACAGGATTTTTTTTTTTTTCAAAGTAAAAAAAGTCGAAGTGAAATAATGTTGTTACTAAATCTTCAATATAATAAATGTAGGCAAAGAAATGCACTCTGCTTTCACAGGTATTTCCAAAAAGAAACAAAATTAAGTACTATTTTCATTTCTCAAATTGACTTCAGAGCAGCATACCTGCTTGTGTTTTTCCATCTCTTCCTAAAGAACATTCAGTGGGTCCTATTTCCAGTGAAGTATTATTTAAGATCAGGTATATAACTGATTATCCACAGTGGAAAAACAATGGTGGCGATTCAGTGCTCTATCACTTTTATTAATAACTATAGCTTATGTTGAGTCTCATTGCCCACACAGAAGACGACAGATTGCTGAAGATGTATGAAGTGTAAGGGTAACTGGTCATGTCAGTATGTAACTGCTCTTTTTCAGTGACTTTCTTGTTTCCCTACCTGTTATCGGACTCTGAAGATAAAGGATTTATTATGCTATTGCTGCTGCATGGAGCTGAAGCCTGACTGATGCCTGCTCCAGACAGTGGCAGAAAAATGCTGCTTTTGAGGTAATCCAACTTCTAGTTTGCTTAATGAAATAAAAGTCTCCCTGGATGTTTGTTTTACATTGCAGTCTTACAGAGATGACTGAATCAGACTTAGACAGATAACAGATACTTTCAGGTCAAATTTTTATTTATACTGAACAAGTTGCATTCACACCAATGGAACTGTGCAGTATGAAACTGTGAGAGGTACATAACATCCCACATCTGCTATATCCCCAAACACAGGGAAAGTAGGATATATGTTTTTATATTTAAAATATGAAGAAGTGTTTACAATATGAAGTGTTAAAATAATATTTTGTCTTATTTTGTTGGTCCACAGTATCAGAAGCATATGTTGGTGGTATGGCTGTAGAAGCTGAACCTTCCCACCAATATTCCATTACATTTTGTTGCTGTGTGACAAATGGCAGCAGAGGGGCAGTCTGACACAATGACTTCTGACATGGAAGCGCGTATGAAGCAAAGGTGTGGCACTGAATTCCACCGTGTGGAAAAAATGGCACCCACTATCATTCATCAGTGCCTGCTGAATGTTTGTGAAGACCAGAGTGGATGTGAGTGCAGTGAGGGAGTGGGTGGTGCATTTCAGCAGTAACGTGAAAGACAAACCACGTTCTTGTCAGCCAAGCACAGCTGTCACACCACAAAATGAAGAGTGCCTTGATCAGTTCATCCATTCAAACAGGAAGGTGATGGCCAGGGAACTGTGTGTGGAGCTGAATATTGGCTTCACTGTGTTGGAAGTGATGGTGACAAGACTGGAATATCGCAAAGCTTGTGCCAGGTGTGTCTCATGAATGCTCTCAGGAACAGAAAGGACACCGTATACAAGTTTGTCAGGACCTACTGAACCATTAAGAGGCTGAAAGTGACGGTTTCCTGTGTTGCATTATTACCAGAGAAGAGGCATGGTGACACCACTATGAGCTGGAGTCAAACGGCACAGAGTGGTGACAGCACTCCATGGAGTGGTGACCTGTGAATTCCTCATCAAAGAAAATGTACAAGATGCAGCCCTTAGCAGAGAAATGTGTGTCTTCTGTCTTTTGGGACAGAAAAAGAGTGATCCTTCTGGATTTCCTGGAACATGGAGAAACCACCAACTCTGCTACGTCATGAAGCTAACTATGCTGAAGGCTTGAAATTCCAGAGTCAGGACAGAGAACAAGACAACCTTTCTCTTTCAGCTTGATAATGCCAAGCCCAGTGACAGTTCAAAGACAATGTTACGCACTGCCAGTCTTGGCTGGACTGTTCTACCAAACCTGTCGTACAGTCCAGATTTGCCACCTTCTGACTTCTACTTCTTTAAACCAATCAAAGATAGATTTGAATGGGTAACATTTTCCTAGCACTATGTTTCATAGTATCTATGAAATAGTGGGTCACCTCTACTGGTGCAGAATTTTATTAGTGTGACACACAGGCTCTTGTCCATAGCAGGTGAAAATGTGCAGCTAATGGTGTTTGAAATGAATGGTGTTGAAAAAGAGTGTTTTGTAACTAAGAATTTGCTCTATCAGTGTTATTGTGCTGTTTGTGACGGTTGTAGTTTCCATGGAAATAAATAGGAGATATTACTTTTGGATCAATCTACATATGTCATTTTCATCTGCATATTACAGCAAATCTTAGTCTAATACATCATAACAAACAATTAACAGCATCAGAACACTGATAAAGGGTAGAAATAGAAAACAGTTTAAGTAAATATCGTGTTCAAATGAGATCTCAGAAGTTAGCTGAAAGAAGATAAGGCATTTACTGAATGTTTAAAACCAGGAAAAACACAGTCAAGCCCCACAACAACTTTGCAGCTTTGAGGGGTAGAAGGGATGGGGTTGGGTTTTCAGTAATCCTTAAGAAATTACACAATACTTCACAGTCTAATATGATGCTTTATAATTCTATAACATGTAGAATCTCCAAATCTCAGGCAGACAGGCTTTCTATGGGAAAATCAGAAAATCCTCAATCTTTTCTTTACAACTTTGAATGTTGCTAGGGGCAAACAGAAAGAATGTTTTGGTGATTAAGTGTAGGATAAATTCTTTGTCTTTGGGGAGAGTTATCTTGGTCTTTAGAAATATGGTATTTTTAAACATCCTGAATCAGATCTTCAGTCATGCCACAACCATAGTGTTGTGGGTGCGGCATGAAAGACAAAAAGCTGTCCATTTTAGGCTTTGTTACATCTACATGAGCTCAAGCTTTGTGCAGTGTGCACCAGGACATAGTGTACCAAACCCAAGTAGAATGAAAACAGAAAATAAAAGTGCCCAATTCTTTATTTACTTTTAAAATTGTTTTTAGATGGCACTGAACTACTTTGTCACATATAGTCCACATGCAGATAAAAATATGATCAGAATGAACAGTGCTTCTGATGATCCTTAAAAACTCAGTATTCTGGGGGGGGAGGGGCATGAGAGGGAGCGGGGGGGAATGTTGCTTCTCTGTTTTGCTCCTCATTTTTGTTTCCTTAATTTTGAGTTAATATTGGTGAAAATAAAGCATTTATTTCTATATGGAACTGAAACTTTGTATTGGTCGTTCACTTCCCACCATCACATTATCAAACTTTAAAAGATCCAAGAAACTGATTATAAACCTTAGTAAGACTCATTTGCAGTCTGTCACAGCTTTCTATTGCCAAGAGATTTCTTCTGATATTCATGAAGGTTGCTTCATTACAAATTGCAATTGTAACCACAATTACACCTACAGTGTGCTTTTTGACAAGGCTCCTTATAAATAAGAGCTTCTGATGTTTGACTCACTCAGTAAAACAAAATAAAGCAAGGATTAATAAACTTAGTCTGAAGAGGCAAGAGTACCCTGGAGCTCTCTGTTTGGCCAATGGCTTGCAGGGGAGTAACTGCTCATTTATTCACACATGACATTGAGCAGTTGCATAGCAACTTTAACAATTTCATAAATTCTCAAAAAATAGTTGTATCTCTGGCATAAATAAAATGGGATTGGGGGAGAGGAGTAGGAATGCAATCTAAATAGCTCCAGAACAGGAGACCACATCTAGTACTCTAGGAAGAAATATATTGGTTATCCTCAGTCTGAAGGGAAAAATTGGAATTATAGCTATTAATGACACAAATATAACATATTAGAAAACCATACAGAAAAAAAAAAAGATCACCTCAAACTTAAAAAATTACTTCCCAAAGATGGATTCAAAACCTTATCCATTCCCATCTTTCTCAAATTAATCTCTCTTCTCTTGCAACTTCCTCTTTCTAAATTACCCAAAGGACTTGGTCATGTCCTGTAGGTCAACATATTCTGGCTACATTGACAATAGGAAAGGTCAGAGAATACACTCAAAAAGAGAAAAATTGAGAAACTTTCTGACAGGTGGTTCATTTCCATTTACATATTATGGCTGTTCCACTTCAGCATCAGTTGATACAGGTTGCAGCTACAAACTGCAGATAGATTCACATGCAGGAGACATACTACACAACTCTGGGAAGTCTGCTGCTGCGCTCTTAGTAAGATACTTAATGACTAGAAGTAGCAGCCTGGTTGAGCTCAGATTAACCTGTTTCTTATACTGAAGACACTTTTGAAAGCTAAGTGCTAGACGTGTATGTCCAACCTACCGGCTTGCCTGGGCCGCACTGAGTGAAGAGAAATTGTCTTGTACCGTACATATGTAAGTTATTCTGAAACTTATACCTCCTATTTATTTTCATGGAAACTACAACAGATACAAAGAGCACAATAACACTGTTTGAATAAGCAAATTCTCAGCTACAAAACACCACTTTTCTAGTCACCTCATTAGCTGTGCATTTTCACTAGAGATGAACAAGTCCATTCATTCTACACTAGTAAAAATCTGTACCAGTAGAGATCACCCACTATTGCACTCACCACTGCTGAAATGCACTACCCTCACCTTCATTCTGTTCATGTCCACTATTTCGTCTCCACAAACAATCAGCAAGCACTGATGAATATTAGAGGTTGCCATTTTTTCTACACGGAATAATTCGGTGCCCCACCTTTGCTTCATATATGCTTCCATGTCAGATGCTGTTTTGTTAGACTTCCTCTGTGTTGCCACCTGTCATACAGCAACAAAATGAAAGAGAATGTTTGTGGAAAGCTTCAGCTTCTACTGCCATACCGCCAACATCCACCTCTGATGTCAAGGGCTGACATCATGAAATAGAAGACATTACTTTCAGAGCAGCCCTCATAAACTATACATTATCATTAACATACAAGCGCACAAATAAGCACATACAAGAGTGATGGGAGCATGCCCAGGGCTACTCTGCAGTGAAGAGCCTCTGCCTTCATGGCATGGGGCAAATGGCAGGCTGCATTGTCAGCCATTTGGGGCCACATGTGGCTTGCAGGCTGTGGGTTGGACGCTCCTCTGCTAGAGAGTGGATCACAAGAGCAAGGTATTCAGAGGAAATAATAACGCACCTGGATAGAAAATCATAGAATCAGAGTAACGCAGAATCATAGAATCGTAGAACGTCTTGCGTTGGAGAGGACAGTTAGAGATCACCTAGTACTACTCTTCCTATCAAGAGTAGGGTTGCCATCCAGGTCCTAGCCACCCAAAGGCCCATCTTTTTATAATACTTTATAATCCTTTAAACACTGGAAGACTGCAATGAAGTCTCCTCAGAACTCTCCAGACCAAACAAGCTCATCTCCCTCAGCCTGTCTTTGTAGGAGAGGTGCTCCAGCCCTTTGAACACCTTTGTGGCCTCCTCTGAACCCACAAAACAGCTCAACATCTTTCTCACATAGTGGGACCCAGACCTGGATGCAGTACTGGAGGTGGAGCCTCATAGAAGCACAGAAGAAAAGGACACAGCCTCACTGGGCAACCTGTGTTGCATTGCCTCCCTGTTCCAGTGTCTCACCACCCCCACAGTAAAGAATTTCTTCTTGATATCTAGTCTAAATCTACCCTCTTCCAGTTTAAAAACATTTCCTCTCATCCTGTCGCTACATACCCTTATAAATAGTCCCTCCGCAGCTTTCCTGTAGCCTGCCTTCAAGGCTGCCTGGAAGGCCGCTATAATATCTCCTCTGAGTCTTGTATTCTCCAGGCTGAAGAGTCCCTCTCTCAGTTTGTCCTCACTGAGGAGGTGCTCCAGCCCTCTGATCATCTTTGTGGCTCTCCCCTGGACCTGCTTCCTCACAGTGTAAATATGAGGGCAATCTTCCAAAAAAGAATGGAATTGCCATGAGCAATTTATGTACCTAGGTCCAAAATTGAGTTCCTAAAAACTTTGTCCAATTCATGATCAGTCCAAGGCATATGACTCTACAGAGGTCTCAGTTTCCACCACTGGAATTCCTTAAACAGCTGCAGCTTTGGCTGATTGTTTGCTCCTAACAGGTTGTACACTTAGATGAAGACCTTCTTCCAAGGAAGTTCAGATGTACTTTCCATGAGATTGTGCCTTCATACCCTCATTTCCTTTTTCCAGCCTTTGCAGTGCTTCAGCGGGCAAGATGAATACACCTCACCCCAGTCACCAGTCTCTTTCATACAAGCTCATCTCTCAACAACCTACAGCTCACATATTACAGACCTCCCTTGGCTGTAGCCAAGATACATGCTTGCCTTTCTTCAGACACTGAAGAAATTTGAAATGAGCCCTGTCACACACAAAATAAATGCTGTAGCCACTGACCATTCATAGAATAGGGGGAACTACTTCCTGAGGCACCTTCTGAAAGATAAAAATAGTATCCTCCATATCTCAAAAGCACAAACAAATTTAAAAAAAAACATCCACAATAGAACATAAGTGCCTGCTATTAAGAATATGACTTCTGGTAACACTGAGGTTTACATCCTGAAGAAGGGTAGCATCTGCTATCGTGTTCAATCAGAAGCAGCTGTTTTTCCGTGAATGCCACTCAGAAGCACTTAACTCTCCCCATCCACTCTCTAAGGCATGAGATGCTTCTCGGAAGCCTGCATTCCATTACAGAGTCAGATGTCCAAAGTTAGCCATTATGGCTTGTACCCTGCCACACCAAATCTCACTCCCTAAAGCGGGCATCCCTTCCTGTGTCCTGGGCCTCAGCTATGGTGTGAGTGCTTGTGCAGACCTAACACAGTGACCTACGATAGTGCCCTCTGCTGAGTCTCACCTTTCAGTATTTTGGACAGAGATCACAAAACGCTTGTGCAGGCCCCATGCTGGCTAAGGAGACAGAAGGGGCCAGGCAAAGCCTTGCCAATACTGGCCACAACATCCTGTCCATCACTGGGTGTAAGGAAGGTGGTGCAGAAGGACTGCCAGGGAGAGTGAGAACTCAAGGCAAGAAGTCATTCAGGACTTTTCCACACCTGGAGGATTCCAGGTGATGAATGCAGCCTGTATGATGCAGGGGGAGGAAGAACAGCCATGCATTAAGATTGCCCACCTCCTGAGAACAGGCACAACTCAGCCCTTCCACACCCCACTGGCCTGCTGCCATCCCAGCCCCCCCGCTCTGGAGGACAGAGAGGGAAAAAGCCTACGCTGAATCAGAAGCCTGAGTCTTCCTACAAGCTCTGCAGACAATTGCCAATAGTACTTTTAGTACTAATAGTACAAAACACAAGGAAGTTCATCAGAGACGCCTGATCTCTATCCATCATTGAGAGATCGAATCTCCTCATGGTCAGTGCCTCTTCCTGTACAGATGTCAGACTGAGGCAGCTTCATGCTTAGGGAACTACTCTCCTACAATTCTTTTCAAGATTTGTGCTAGGAGTTAGTGCTTGTTTAACCAACTCAGCTGAGCCCAGGGCAAATCAATCCACCCTTCTCCAGCAGAAACGTTGCTGCCCCTTTCAAGCAGTGAGCTGAAAAAGCGAAAGAATGGGCTGGGCAATGAAGCCATGGCTGCAGCTCAAGAGAGCGTTATCAGGGTGTCACAGGCTCTGTGTCATGTCAAAGGTAGATAATCCTCCTCCATCCTTCCTTTCACTCTTGCATATTGCCCTCACAATTACATTTACCATGCCACAGCCCCTGGGAGTTTCACTGACCTAAATTTTGCATGGGAACACTAATTATTCGTTCCTTTTAGGCCCACATTCAGAAAGGTATAAAAGCATGTATCTCCACCTGACTCCATTCACTTTTATCACAAAATGTAACTTATTTCTTACAATATTAAAAAAAAAAAAAAAAAAAAAACCATGACCTGAAGGACAACTCAGCTGAACACCACCTGACAGGAAAACATGATTAAAAACTGGATGCAATAGCTTGTAATTTTTAACTGATTGTTAACTGGCAATATTTTTTGCCTTTTTTTTCTTAATCCACATTTACTGTATTTTGTCCAAAGATGTATTCAAATGTATTCCAAAATTTAAAATATTTTCAGAAATATATAAATTTCTCTTTCTAAATAGTTGAGGATAAACCTCTAAAGAATTAAAGAATGTTGTTTTCCTGACTGTAAGACCCAGCCAAACTTTTGATCCTGCGTTACAGGACTTTCATCTTCCAGTGCTTTTTCCTTCCAGATTTGATGCTTGCAGCATAAAACTTGTACTGCTAATTGTAATTCTGCTGCTTGTCATGCAATTTCATTCTTAATTCCCACTTTTTCTTTGAGGCATACTGAATGAAGAGACCAAATTCTCCTGTGAAAGTTAACAACATTTTTGCCATAGAAACAGGAATAACTGCACTATTGAAAGATTAGAATTTTTTGTAGTTGTTGTTGGAATTAAGCATATAAAAGAAACGAGGCTTTACATGGCCATTTATTAGAGTGTGGTTGTATTGCCATGTATTACCACGGTCTTTTACTTACTTTTATTGACCAGGTTACAGCAGAGCTCTAAGAATCTGAGAGAAGCCTGACCCTTTGTATTGGGTGCTGCACAATCATGGAACAGTTGTAGACACCCCTACAAAAAGTCCCTGACATTCAGAAACTAATATCTTTTTATAAACAAAATATTCACAAAGAAAATGACAAACTTAACAATCACCTTGATGTACAGAGTACTATCTGCCTTTCTTTATTCCATATTAGAAAAGCAGTGAACAACAAAAACAGTGATTTAGAAACCTGGCTTTTAATAAAATCTATGAAGACATATCTATCTTGAATATACTGTCTTACACAAACACCAGATTTGGGTTTTGTTTTCTTTGCCTCACAGTTACAGCAACTATTAAGACACATCAAGGTTTCTAATAAATGATGGACTAATATACTTAAAGTGACAAAATTATTTGAGGTCTCTGGCCACTGAGTGGTCAGTTTTGTTTGTTCTGATTTCATTATCAAAACTACCTGTAGTTTCCAGTGGCAAATAACATTACTTGAATGGCTAAGAAATCTCTGGTCCTTCAAGTGCTGCATCATGAAATTCTTGCTACAGGAAGAAAAAAAAAAAAAAAAATGTATCTGAATCATGTAAATACATTGATTTACTACATTCATTTTCATTAAACAAGATCCTGCATCTTTAGCACACCTGAAATCCCACTGACTGAGCCATATGTGAAACCTGAGGTCATTCAGTTCTAAATTCCAGCCATGCTAATGGACACAAATCCTGTATTTTCACCTTGCTTCATATCATGAAGACAAAATGCAAGTAAATTAGGATTGCAAAATGGTGCAGGGTTAATTCTGTTCATTTTTTTTCCAAGATTGCTCTTCTGTAAAATGTTGTGCAAGTAATTTGTATATTGCGCCTGCCCTAAAAATTACAAGATATGAAATTTCTCTTTAGAGACTACAAGTGAGTTGGGCAGTGGTTTTATTTTAAAATATTCTGTACATACAGATGTGCTATTGGCTTATATTTCGAATTACTCTACCAAGCAGTAGAGTATTGTGATTATTATTGTTGGGTTTTTTAGTACTATAAAAAAAATATGCAGCCATTTAAAGTCAAATATTAATAAAGCAATGGAAATTACTAAACTGATAAATCCACACTGGGTACTACAAAATAGCACCACTGCACTGATTCTATACTCACATGCCAGAGGATCTTTCCCACTAACTTAGAGAACATTAGGCTCAACCCTTCAGTGATATGCATTCCTGCTTCATGAGATATTAGCAGCAAATCTTCCACTACCTTCACAAAAGCTTTCTGTAACCTTTAAAGTTTGCCCCTGCGATTCCTGAATCACCAGAGTTGTAAAAATTGCTCCAAGATTCTTGCAGTAAGCAAGCAGGAGTTGAGACCTCACTTTGCATCTTCAATGTGGGGTAAAAACTGTTTGGGCTCCTAATACTGGGGTATTTTGAAAGTGTTATATATATTGTAAGATCTCCTGTATATCATCATATCTTTGCTTAAAAAAAAAAAAAAAAAAAAAAAAAAAGTTAATTTATGGGCTGTAGTTAAAACTTTCATAAACTTTTCTAGTTAATTCCCACTATATTTTACTTTATCATGCACAGTGACACGTCAGTATTATCTCTATATACCTGCTAAATTTAACACATTTCAAACAACACTTTGTATTTGTGACAGATGAAAATAAACACTAAGTTTTACCCATGAGAAAGAAAAAAAAAAGAGAGAGAGAGAGAGAAGTACCGGGATCATGGTTAAGATTCCTTTGCTAGGAAAATGATGCTCTGTTGGTCCCAAATTCCTTGAGTTATTGAGAGTTTAAAATGCTTTAATTGTATCTGATGGAAAATTATTACAAAAGCTTTGCCATATAATTTCCTCTGTACACAAGGACATTTACAACTGGTAAATCTAGAAAACAGCACTTATCCACAAACCACAAACCTTCTAAATTGCAGAGAGAAAGAGTCCTACCCAGTGGCAAATTTCATAATTCCACATTAGCAGACTCAATTACAATATCTGCTGCAAATAGCATATCTGTACATCATAGTTACAGTAATCAGCTTGCTTTCTTCCAAAATGGAGTATCATGGCCCTGAACTCAACTACACTGAGAAACAGCACGGGTTTTGGAGAGGAATCACACGCATTTGCAGCAAATTGTCTTGTGTTATGGTAGACAAACAGCAGAGATGGTAGATTGGCTTGAGCAAAGCTCGGAAACCTGGAAATATAGCAGGCACCCACCCAATATGACACAAGATTTGGAGGCACTAAGAAAACAAATGAATAGGAAAAGGGACGTCCAATGAAAAGATGCACCTTTCTCCCCACTTTCCAAAATACTTCTTGCTACTGAGCTAAATGCTTTTATTGATCTGAACTCCATTTAACATGCTTTATTACTCAGTGTCCACAAACCCAGCACAAAGGAATAATATAGAGGGCAATTTTCTACCTCCAAAGAAGATATTATATCTAAACAGACTTCCTCTGTCTTGATTGATTTGCTTCCATCAGTCTCCAGTGTTGGTGAACACTGGCGAGTTTGGATAGTTGTTGGTTTGGGGTTTTTTTGTTTTGTTTTTTGTTTTTGTTTGGTTTGGTTTTTTTCCACTGTCTGCAAAACTCCAATTGGAAAAAAAATAATAATAATAGTAAAAGTAGTGTCATGCACAAAGGGAAAGGGGAAAAAAGAAAGAAAGAAAGAAAGAAAGAAAGAAAGAAAGAAAGAAAGAAAGAAAGAAAGAAAGAAAGAAAGAAAGAAAGAAAGAAAGAAAGAAAGAAAGAAAGAAAGAAAGAAAGAAA
>NW_024884811.1:11912138-11956559 GCF_019232065.1 Centrocercus urophasianus
CTTTTCCTTTCTTTTCCTTTCTTTTCCTTTCTTTTCCTTTCTTTTCTTTTTTCTTTTTTTAATAAGATTACAGTGTATTTTTTCAATCTGAAGACAATGCAAATGTAATGGGGCGCAGGTACATGTTGCCCAGACTCCTTGGAGATATCATACAACCCAGAAGGCAGCTAAGCACTGCGCAGCCTTCCACTCACTTCTCATTCTCCCAGAGGGACGGGAGAGAGAATGAGAAAATAAAATTAAAAAAAAGACAAGAATTAGAACTCACAGATTGAGATTAAAATTATTTTCTAAAACACAAAGAGAGAAATAACAGTAATGAACTAAAGTATATGCGCAACTCAATTACTCGCCACCCACTGACCAATACCATTCCCCAGCCAACAGCAGCCCCCTGGACAACTCACCTCAGTCTTGTAGTTATTTTACATTATGCCGTATGTTATGGATTATCCCTTTGGCCAAGTCAGGTTAGCTGCCATTGTTCTGTTCTCTCTCAACTCCTTGTACTCCCAGTCCCTTTTCTGCCAGGACAGTGTGAGAAGCTGAGAAACTGAAATATCCTTGGCTCTGTAGAGCAACATCTAAAACATAAGTATGCTATCAACCCTGCCCTTTCTCCTAAAGACAAAATATACACCATGAAGGAAAAATCAACTCTGTCCCAGCTGAAACCAGGACAGGAGATCTTCAAAAGTGTGGGTCATGGGCGTGAGCACTCTGCTCTGAGTGTCCCTGCTTGAATATAGTGATCTGATCAGATGCATGCAGAAGTCCTTTCCAACTTTGTTCTGAGATTCTCCGCTCTACTTGAAAAGACTTTCAACTTGGCCTTGTGTTTTACTGACAAAACTACATTATACATATGTTGCAGGCTGTTCAGACCACATGGGTTTCTGCTTCTTCCAGCCCTATCCACAGAGATCTGTGCAGATATTTTCAGTCTCTGGGATCAAAGTGCAGACGTGACTTTTCATGTTGCAAAATTATGCTGCTACTGTCAGTTAACTTCCTGTCCAGTGTTCAGCCAGCCAAACTGAAAATCAACATGTCTCTGAGGAAAACAATCCCAGGTAGATGGTCCCTGATTTATTCAATATCAGACTTCTGTTTTTTTTTTTTTTTTTTTTTCAATGATAAAGTCCGAAAACCCTGCATATTCTTTTATGTCTGCATCATCCTACCTGTATTAATCTTGAAGACGCACATGTTCTGCCAGTGTTTTGGAAGCTGAAATGGTCTGCAAAGAAAAGAGCAGGAGAGTGGAAGAGGATTCAGAGGAATTGCTTTTTGCTCACAAAGCCCTAGATTGTCTTTGTTTTCCAGTCTTACAGAACACTCTATACAGAGTTAAAAGCTATTCAGTACTGTGGCGGAAAAACAAAAAATTTCATGTGATATATTAAAAATAACATTGAGATTTTCTTTTCAAAAAGCGTGGTTCTCTGTTTACATGCAAAAAAAAAAAACATAGAAACAAACAAACAAACAAAAAACCCCCAAAAACCCACAAAACAAAACAAAACAAAAAAACTGAAACGAAGTATGTACGTTACAGTCTTTTAAGTGAGATATCTACACACCAGATGAAGATACATGAAATTTACTACTATTTCTAGGGTGCTAGCAAGCTTAGCTTCTTGTGGAACTTTATTTATTTATTTTTTTCACAGAATGTAACAATGAACAAAAGAACAAGGGCAAGCTGAGCTAGACATACAACTACAGCTAGATTTCCATAGAACAATAATTCACTGTTTAGATGTTGGCTTTCACAACATTTTCAGTCCTACTTAACAGCACTTTATAGCTATCCTTAGTGGCATGCAGCCCTGAATTTAGTATTTTCTGTAAAAGAGCAGAAACTTTTAAAGATAGAAAAGTAAATGATGAGAGATTCTTGATGCCAACAACAGACTCAGAGATCTAAGAGGCTGAGGACCATGGTGGCTTGGGATATTACATAAGGCAAAAAGAGTTTTTGGAGGTCACAGCATAGAGATGAATGAAAAGAGAGAAATGTATATAGCTTTAAATATTTTCCCCAGAATAGCATTAGTTAAGTAAATTCAGAACAACTTAAGTGTCCCAATCTCTTCCTTCCCCCCCTTCAACTGAACATTTCCTAGGTTACATCTTGTGTCTACTAATCATTATGTGATTTCTACACTCTGTGAATATTCATGAATATTTTCCTTTAGATATCTGTATTAAAGGAGTGTTTAACTAACCACTTGTAGGAGTCCTGTTGGTTCATGATTGAAACTAGTAGATATTTTTATGCTTTTTTACAGAAAAACTATAAACTACATTGACCATCTTAAATGAATCACTTCAAAACTGCCACAAAAATTTGTCCAAAATGTAAAAGTAATCATTTATACTTCAGTGAGTCTTTTTGAAATAAAGTTTGAAAAGTAAATGTTAACAAAGAAAATATTGTCAAAAATAGTGAACACCTAAGATTTATTTTTTTCAGAGTTTGTGCTGAATCTTTCTATCAGTACGGAAAATGATGATGATGAAAACTGGTCTTTGCACCTACATTGGTATGGCAAGGAATTTGGGAATTGCTAGGGTTTATTTAGCACCTCTTTTCAATATCAACTTTGGTTATTTAGGCCATCTATATTTTCCAATAATGAAAAAAGTCAGCAGCAGGATAAATGCATAATACACTTTTAAAATCAGTGGGTCAGATGCATTGCATAATGTAGTTCTAAGCAAGTGCATCAAGTTTTATTCTTACTTACAAAGGGAACATCATCACATTTTATTTTGAAGTAGACGTCAATAACATTTCTGTGTTGCTAATATATCTACACACTGAGATAAGCATGTCTTAGGATTGCTCTCTTTGTGTATGTTTTCTTAGGGGAGGAGCAGAGATCTGAGTCTGGAGGCAGAGTCCAACACAGGCTTGTGATAGAAGCTCGCCTGCAACAGTGATTGAAGGTTTGGATTTCTTCTCCAGAGTACTTTTTAAAATACACCTGTCATCAAGAAACCCAAATGCAAAGTCAGGATGGAATAACTGCAGTCAGTATACTTGCCTAGAAGTTCCAAACATTCCAAAAGCAAATCCTGATAAAAAAAGTAAATTCAAAGTGTTTTGACTAGTATTAATATGTCATATACTTGTTGAATACTCAGCAGAAAAGTCTATCTTTAGAACAATTAATCTACTATTCTTACATTTTATTTAGTGCAATAGTTGCACATGACTAATTTTATGGGCAAGCGTGTTTCTGTCTGTGAACTCACAAATCTTTACCAAAACATTTAGATTCACCTTATCCATTATTTCAACACACAGAGAGCTAGGTATTTTATATGTTGCTGTTGAAGAGCTCTTGTTTATATTAAACTGGAGATGTATACCATTCATTAAGAGGCTTGAAAGAAATTATGCAGCCATAGGGAATGCCTTTCTAGCTTCATAATCAACTGGGGAGCACTCAGCATACCATTGGTTATGAACTCTGTTACCTTTATACAATAGATGTAAACAACCACATGCAAGTATATGGCTATGCAATATTGTTTTAATTGATGCAGTATTTATCTCATCCTATATTGTTCCTATTTTAGGTTAAAAAGAATGTGAAGTGAAGCAACAACAAGAGGATATATACAAAATCCAGGATTTCAGATTTTCTATTGCTTCTGATAATTTTTATTTGCAAGAGGAAACTGAGTTAGAAATGAGGTGAGCATTACTATACTTTTTGCCTGAAGACGTTTACGAGAATCTGAGAAATCAGTAGATTACTGAATACTGAGGATATACTATTCTCAAGGTCTTTGAACTCAGTGACAGCTAGAACAATTGAAAAAAAAAAAAAAAAAAGGACAGAACTAACTAATATTTCATTTATAGTATATGGATGGTCCTTAAAACTTTAATGAATTCATAAATTCATAGAAGCTGATGATTTCAAAAAAGAAGGATGAGGGAGAGGAAGTGAAAGACCATCTTTCCCTGCACCTATCTTTTGCATCCAATAAAGACTCCTTGTGGAATTTTCTGATACTACAGATGTATGACCACATGCAGACTATCATTTCAAAGACAGTTTGGATCCCCTGGGCTTTAGCAGTGCCTACAGAGCAACTACATTACCCAGCATGATGACACCTTGTCTGCTGTTATTTAAGTTACATATTTCATCATTCAATATCTATACTCAGAAATTACTTTTTTAAATTTTTTTTTTTTTGTCTCTATAGATGCATGTTCAGTGAATACAGTCTTCATTCTAAAGAACTGATCTTTTGATAAGTGTATGAAATAGTCTTCAACATTATCACAATACTAATATATCCATACACTATACTACATTTTTTATTACAATGTCTATTAATCACTTTAAAAAGAAATTACCTTATTGTTAACTTTCTAAATAGGAGATTAGGTGTTTATTTATTTAGCCTTCTCTGGAGTTATTCAGACTCTCAGATCATAGAATCATAGAAACATAGAATCCTTAGAGTTGGAAGGGACCTTTAAAGTCCATCTAGTGCAACTCCCTGCATTTAGCAGAGACATTCACAGCTAGATCAAGTTACACAGGGCTTGATCCAGCCTCACCTTGAAAGCCTCCAGGGATGGGACATCAACCACTGTTTCAGTGCCTTACCACCTTCATTGTAAAAGACTTTTTCCTTATGTCCAACCTAACCCTACCCTCCTTGAGTTTGACGTTATTTCCTCTTGTTCTATTACTTCAGTCCCTGCTAAAGAGTCTGTCGCTCTTCTTTTCTGTCTCTTCTGTGTATTTATTTTCATGTATCTGTACCTACTTGATGTCTCATGTTTTCTACAGTTACTAGCTTTCTGGTGCATGAATCATCTTATTGTTATTAACTTGTATAACTTGTTTTAAGTGCATTACTTTTGTACATAGGCATTACTGAAGTAGAAAATCCAGGTCCATTCAGCCATAAAATGGAAGGCCTACCCAACCAGCATGGCTGAAGCATGCCAATAACTTACATAATCACTGACACTCAAACAGATGGTTGCACATGTGATTTATATTTATTCTGCTACATCTTTGATATCCCAGCCATGTACTCACATCTGTGAAAATCATTTAATAACATTCTTTACCATCCTAGTGTAAAAAAAGTGAATCTCTAGCACAGTCTCATTTTTGGATTCATAGTGTGAATCCTTAAGTCTTTTATCAATATGATCTTTTGGAGTACAAATTTAAAATAAGCAACATGGCTTCATTATACCTAGTAATGGTTTGAAAGTAAGAACCAGTCCAACCTCTTCAGTGAAGATTCAGTATTAATCTAAAAAGTTCATTGAGGGAAAAACTGCAGTGGGTTTAATTGCCAACTGACAGCAGGGGAGTAGAACACCAAATGGTTTGGTGTTTCAAAAAAAACCACAAAAGCTTTCCACTTACGTTTAAAATGGCCGAAGAACCATGAAGAGGGTGTTCAGAAAGCCCCTCTGGCATCTATATCATTAAACATTACTTAGTGACATCACAGTAATATTTATGTATTTATTTTTTTAATAATATTTAATATTTCATTTTCTGTTTGGAACTTGAGCTTGAAATGTTTGTATTGAGTCAGCTGATAGTTGTATCTAACATAATATTTTGATTTTAATGATTTCTATATACTATGTTAGACATACCAGTTAGAAGACTTAGTGTCTCCTCGGAGCTTACCTTTTATTTTATGCTTTGCTTCATCAGAACTAACAGACTTGTACTCTCCTTAGGGACCTTGGGAGCTCAGAGATACTCAGTCAGTGCTTCAGCATTCTCCATTACTCAGTAATGACCATTTATCAAATTCCTTCCAAGTTACAAAGCAAGAAATCCTTTCTGCTCTTTGTGCAATAATTCAAAACTAAAACATTGATCAGGAAAGATGTGTTCAGTTTCTTCCTCTTCCTCAGGAAACTCAAGCTTACATCTTCCATCTTAAGGAAAAAAAAATAAAAATCACTGTTAGCTATAGGTTATAATGATAAAGAATAAAGTATTTCTCAACTTCCCTTGAAAGTGTTCCACTCTGCTTTCAAACTAAGAAAGAAATAAATACTCAAGCAAAATATTTAACTAAGACATTAAAAACAAACCTATGTTTGAACAAAATCCTCTGTTGGTAGCCAAGGAAAATCTGTTCACTTACAGATTTTCCATCAAATAGTAATTGAATTAAATATAAAAGTGGTCATTGAAATTGGTTTTGGCCTTTTTTAAAATTATTTTTTCTCCAAGGGTAATATTCTAACACCTAAACTGTAGAAAAAATACTCATCTCTTGGTAAATCATTTTGGCTTGCTTCCAATTCCCTTGTCTAGATTTTATCTCTACTACTCACAGAAATTAGGGATGCCAACCAAAGGGACATGGATAGGCTTAGTAAGTGGGCCCACATAAATCTAATGAGGTTCAACGGGGCCAAGTGTAATGTTACCCTTGGGTTGAGACAATCCTAGATATCCAGCGTGCAGACTGGGAGAAGAGCCCCTATGGATAAGGGGGTTCTGATGGTTCTAGGGGATTCTGATGGATGAAAAATTTGGCACAGTTCAACACTGTAGACCAGAAGGCCAACAGTATTGTGGACTGAATCAGAAGATAGGTGGCCAGCAGGAGGAGGGAGGTGATTGTCCCTCTCTATTCTGCCCTCTTGAGGCCCCACCTAAAGTACTATGTCCAGGCCTGGGGCCCCCAGCAGAAGAAACTAGTGGGGATGTTAGAGCAGGTCCAGAGTAGGGCCACAGAGAAGATCAGAGAGTGGAGTGCCTCTCATACAAAAAAAGGTTGAGAGCATGGTCTCGTTCAATATCCACAGCAGGAGGGTTGGTACAAGACGATCTTTAATGTTCCTGCCAACCCATGCCATTCCATGATTCTATGGTACTCTTCGGTAATTTACCATTAATTCCCAGAACTGTAATTAAAGCTGTAATTATGAATCTCCTCTAGTTTTATGGAAAATATGAAAGAAGCATCAGTACTACATACAAAAACACAGTTAGTTGATAAGACATTGCAGCTGGCTGAAAATTCTGAGACAGAGAAATCTTAAATATTTTCCTGAGCTGCAAAACGTAGCACAGGAATTACCACTGTGTTTACTACCATATTATTTTAATGTGTGAGCTTTCACTCTGATTCATCAATCATAATACCATACCTCTAGTAATAGTACAATGTTCGCAATTTAAAACAGATTTCTGCTCTCTGACCCAATTCAGTGTTCTACTTGCTGGTTCCCAAGCCTAAATAAACAGATGAATGGAAGATTCAAGTTAATAAAGACCCTGTCCAGGAAAGGAAGGAAGCAACCTTCCCCATAGCTACTGATGTTTGCTTATGTTGAATATTGCTGAGGGTTGAGTTCTGATTTCTATGACTGCTTGTTCTTGTTGTCGGTTTGCTTTGGGCTCACCAGATGAATCCAGCTGCTCCAAGCTCCAAACTTCCACACTGCTCCTGTAAGTCTCAGTGTGACATGTTCTGGTTTCTGTCACCAAAACATTTGAAATATGTATGTATACATACACAGATATGCCTATATCTAGTTGTGCACAAATATAAATGTAAATATATGCATTTATTTATGCATATTTTTCTGTTGAAGCTAACAAAAAGGTGCTGCTTTCAGCAGAAAGGTTTCCTTCTTTCTCTTTTCCTTTTTGTACAATGTGCAAGATGCTATCCACCTTTCAGAATTTTTGCATTAGTGATTAGGAGTAGCTTGTAACTGGGCAAATGGATTAACTATATGAACGTTTCATAGTTTATCCAATTTTTATTCTATAATTTAGTTTTAAGAGATCTGGAGTAACAAGATATGAGCATCTTATGACTATGTCCTTATTCATTTTTAAAAGTCTATTGGATTGCTGTGTTGTATTATGTTTAGATCTATCCACAGTTGTACTATTGACTTTGACAGTAATGTGATCTGGACATTTCCATGACTGGCCTTAAAGTGCACTATCATTATAGTCTGGATGTGCTTGCATAAGCACTTCTGTTGATTAAGTGGTATGATTATTTTTTCCTTCTTTCTTTCTAGGATGCATATGATCAGACTCAAAACTTGCCTATTGGCTACCACTCCCCTCATGTGTGCAGTGAACAGGCTTTTTGCATCACTTCACAGATTTATGCTATTATCAGTTTAGTGATGAGAAAAACAAACATACAAAAGACTACATTCAAATTTGCCAAATTCCCCATAGAAGTTTCTCCTTTTAACAAAAAATGGAGGTTTTGGATATTTATCTGAAAAGAGGATGCTCTTGAAGGATGAAAGTCATTTAATTCAATATTATGCTGAATGTTACTTCATTTGAATCAAAGATATCAAAGGGGAAAATGATACCTGCCAAGAAAATTGCTTACTCTCCTCTTTGATTTTGGATTAAAAATGGAGATTTCTACCTTGGCCTCCCATGTTCAAGCACTGTGCTATTCTACTGTTGCCTCTTCAGCCCAGGCCTCAACAGGCTGCTATGGAGGATGTTGCTCGCCTTGCAAGGAGCGCCAAAGTTTTTGTTATCTTCTACCTTATGTGCTTGTTGCAGAGCTCCATGTTCAGTTTCATTGACTGACAGCCATAATACAAAATCTATAGGTCGTCTATAGCCAAGCTGAATGTCCCAGTCATTGGACCAATGAATCAGCGTCTCTAATTTTCTGGCCCAATGTTTGTGTTAAATTATTTAGACAATTCCTGACCTTTTCTGCCACAGAAGAACATAGCTGGTGATCAGCACATTTAACTGTAATGAAGGAAACTCGGGTTGAAGACCTTTTGTTCGGCTTATATCTGCTCGGCTTATACCTGCTCTTACTTACCTGCTCTTGGAGGTTCTGTGTTAACCTCTTTCCACCTTTGTGTCCATAGGTACTTCTGTCTTCCCCATCTTCAACTCTTGAGCTTTTGTCTATATAAAAATATTATTTATTTTATGGAATACTTTTTTGAAGAGTGGGAGAATTTCTGCCTCTTTTAAAAATCAATCTTTGATAAGCAGTGTTTTGGCTTCTTGTGAAGGGTGTTCATTTCCTTATTTGTGTTACATTCTCTGTTTTATAGTACAGTTTTTCAAGGGTAAAATGGAAGAACATCTTAGGTGCTCAAGACATATTCTTCTTCCACATAATAATTTCTTGAGTTTCTACTTCATATGATGTCTAAATTATACGAGTATGATAAAAATAATTATTTTTAAGTGTTTTAAAATCGCTTTTCTTAACTGGAAGTATTTTGACACAGAATTTATTGCAAAAAAATTATTATGCTAATGTTGCTATCCTCAAGAATCTAAAACTCTGGGAAAGGCTCAAAATAATGAAATGTTCAAAAATATCTTTTGGCTTATTTCATACTCTGTTTTATGTATTTTAAATCAGTAGAGCGCACTCAGGTTGTATTTTCAAGCCTTCTATAAAATACCTGCAGTCCTAGGAGTCCATGCTTATTAAAATACCTATTAGAATTACATACAAACAAGAGTCCAGAAATCTGGACAGAGTACAGAATTCCAAATTTCCAAGGCATGTAATAAAAGTGTATAGAAAGTGTAGTAAAAGTGTATAAAAGTGATATCCAAGTGTGCAAATTTCAATTCAACTTTCCTTGCTTTTCTTCATACTAAAAAAGAAGCTCTCACTAAATTTACTAAGAGCACTGCAAGGCCTTTCAAGTCATCTGCAATATTTAGAAATGAGCAATACAGGCTTTATTCTATTAAGACTTGATTTCTCCCTGTTGACAACCGAAGAGTAGTCTGATAGAGGAAGGAAAAAAAAAAAAAAAAAAAAAAAAAAAAAGTGTCATTCTAATTTTTCTTTCCTTGCTTGTGCACTAACATGAAAACTTGCCAGTCAGCTCTCTGCCAGAATTTCCATACTGGACATGTCATTTTCTTGTTCAGTTAAAACGACAAAGCATCAATTCTGGGATTTTGGGTTTGCTAAGTCGTTAACACCATCTCAGCATTAATTGTGTCATAAATATTATGTTCTTAATCTGCCTAATCTGGAAGGTCAAGCTGTGCCCACATGGTGCCTGCTTCTATGGACTCAACATCAGGAGCATTGGTTTTGTCAGAAGTGATAAAACCAGCAAGAATTGTTTGAACTGCTCCTTTTTAGCTTTGTATCTATCTAGCAGACTACAGTATGTACCTAAAGTATCTATCACTATAGCGTCACATTGCTAAACTTTGTAAATTGTAGAGTCACTCAATAATAGGAGACCTCGTGCTCATTATTTCAAACTAGATTAATTTCTCCTCTCCTGGTTTATTTCTTTCAGGAAAATAAGATAATGTGATTAACAGATTTTATAACGACTGCAGGATTTTAATATAAGAAAATAACTTCTTGAAACAGAATGGACTGTGGTTTTGCTATTGTGTCTTTCCTACTAAATCTTTTCTGCTGGGAAGGAGTTTACAAAAAGCAGTTCGCATTATCTCCTTGTGGAAGATCAACAATCAGATAGAAAATATGACAACAATAAAAGCAGTTCATGATGCCTTTTGCAATAGAATTTTTTCTTGAATGAAGGTGAAATCTTGTGCAAATGATGTTTTCAAACACAGCTTTCACTTTGAAAGAGTTGTCTTTGTGAGGATTAAGCAAATAAACATTCTGTGCAGGGGACTAAATGAGATTATATATGTATTTTATTTTTTAAAAATTGAACAAGTATGTTGAAGGAGCCTTTCTGTGCATTTGTAATGATTTTTGTAAGTATAAATCTCTCTGCAATTTTATGCAAAACAGCTGTTTACTTCTGCTTGTTTAAAGAACTATGGACACTTTTTTAGTCATTTGGACAAACAATACACTTCCACTTCTGATAACCTAATGTAAATCTACCAGGTTCCATTCCAGAACTGGGATGCTGACTGAGATACACTCCTTGAATGCTTTATAAGTAATGAGGATTTGAACTGAAAATTTTGTAGGACAGACAGGGCTGTGCATAAGTACACTCAAATCTCTGTGCGTATGTGAGCTTATTAGGCAGCAAAGGTAAAAGACAGTAATATCATTAAGCATAACAATATTGTGCTTTTATTATTAAGATATTATAGGTAAGATAAGAATATTCAGTTGTTATGATTTGGAAAATAGAACAAAAATGTCCATTACCTTGGAATATTTTCCTGTGTGTCTATTTCTGTGCTCAGCCTCAGTTGCATTTGGCCATGCTTGTGACCCCAGCTGCAGCCACACAAATGCCCCTGATGAGCGCTTAGGCAGGCACTCCCTAATGTGTAACAAGTTGTTACATGTCATTCTTGATACAGCAGGTTCAACTGAGGAGAGGTAACGCTCCCCAGCTATACTGCTGTGGCGTGTAATTATTAAAACAGATCCATAAAGAAAGATTTGCTGAGGTTTGTAAAATTCTGTAGGAAATGGACCTCTCTGTCATCATAGCACAAGCCAGCTTTGCATACTGAAATTGGAATGTAAGAAAACTTTGTGATAGACTTTGTGCTGATAAACTGTTCGAAGAAAACTTGTTGCACACAAACACAAGATTGCAACACAACCTATGTTTGTCTAAGGGCAAGATCCTGACCATGTTCATGTGCTATAGCACCAAGAAATGAAGTATGCAATCAAACTTCCCTCCCATACACTCAATTTTGAGTATGTCTTCATCTGCTTTTCTAATCTGGGCTCTCAATTTTATAAAAATCTGGAGTAATTATTCAAAATTAATTATACTGTTACAAATAGAGCTTTTCACAGTTCCAACATGTCTTTTTGTTTTTGTCTTAAATATGTGTTATAAAATAG
Source organism: Centrocercus urophasianus (assembly GCF_019232065.1). Taxonomy (NCBI): domain Eukaryota; kingdom Metazoa; phylum Chordata; class Aves; order Galliformes; family Phasianidae; genus Centrocercus; species Centrocercus urophasianus. Next base: position 11,923,956 of record NW_024884811.1, read on the forward strand.
TGGGCTCTACACAGATTAGGGGTGAGAATTTCCCTCGTTCTTGCACAAGAGTGGTAACAAAACCCATCCCTGAAGCATTCACACTGAGATTAAGTGAAGTCTCAGTTCTAGTCATGGCACTCATGGCAGTGATGAGATGATTCCTTTTATTTTTCCTTTCACCTTCGCAGAATGACAGCTTGGCAAGTGCAAAAAGTATGCTGCTAGGCAGAACAACCCATAACCATAGGCTAGTTGTACAGGCAAAAGTACTTTGCAAAAACAATATTACCTCAGGGTGTGTGCTGCAGCATTTTATGAATTGCTCTTTGCTACTTTTGAGTAAATTTGCATTTAAAAGCTCCAAAATTTCACTATTACAGTGATTTGAAGAGAAATATGAAAATTTATAAAATCTATAAAATCTAGAGAGCAATCTTCGTTATGTGAGAAGATAAAGGGCTGGAGATCTGTGTCCTGGTATATTAGGTAAAAAAGATGTCTCACAGTATAAGTAGCACTTATTCTGCTAAGTTAATGAGAAGCAAGATACCAAGACACAGAATGCTGGTCTTTCAGGCTTAGAGATGAAGTGTGCCTTAGTGTGAAGGCAAATATAAGGGTGGTTGTAGCATTGTGCTTTTTTCCAGTTTAAATTAGTCTGACTAAATAAAGCAGGGTCAATGTGTAGAGAACATAATATTAAAAATCCCAAGTGGTAAGGAACTGTAAACGTATACATTTATGCTCAAAAGCTGTCCTACAAGCCTTATACTGACTATATTTGAACTGTTTTTCAGTAATAGACATAAGTTGCATAAGTTACAGTCCAGGTGCAGATAATGAAGTGACAATATCACCCATTCCATACTGCATGCAAGTATTCATACATCTCTTTAGAGCTCTTAAGAGAAAAGACAGGGCACTATAGCTGACTGTGCTTTATGATGGAATGTTCTAATAGAGATTTAATGTATTTATCTGCCTTCTGAATCCAGCAGCTATGGCCACTGCAAATGGCTGGCTGGCCACAGTTATTATCTGAGCAATCTAAGTAGTTATGTTTTGAGCTACAGAGTGTTGAAGGTAATAGATCAGTCTAGACTCAGTGCTTACACAGTGGTAGATTGCTTTCTCCTTTCCACTTGATGGTCAAACCCAGCTGATAATTGACTTAATGAGAGTTGCTTTGCTCATAAACTAGGGAATGAGAGGACTGTTTACACAAAAGAACAATATTATGCTCCCTGTGGGAATTTGAGAGATTTTGTTAGCTTGGGGGCTGTTTAACAGTTCAGACTACAGTAGTACCTGTCAGTTGATAATGGTGCCTTCCATGGATTAATGAAATCACTTGTATATTTTGCTCAAGCAAAGTCAGTAATAAGAAGTACAATCAGACATTTGCAATTGTGATCCTTCTCTTCCCCTTTCTCTTTCCCTATTTGTTTTATTTCTACTTGTGTTCAGCCTATGTCTAAATTCTAATGATTATATCCTCACTGAATAAAGTTCCTGTTGCTACAAGCAACTCATGCATATGCACTTAATATTTTAGTTTTGTCAGTGCATATTTCAAAATCTAAACAATCAGGTACATTTTCCTCCTAGGCTCAAGCAAAGTAGCTATTACTCCTTTAAGGAGTCCCTCCCCCTTCTTTGTTTGGCAGAAGAGGTCAGGGAGAAGAGGCATCACCTGAACTCAAGGGGCTCAGGTTAGTCTTTCTGGGAGATTTTATGTAAGCATGACTAAAATGTTTAGCAACACTACTCAGGTTTGCATGGAGCAAAGAAGTCAGTACACTCTCTACACCATGGGGAGATGAAAGAATTTATAAAGAGCCAAACACAAAGAAGGCAATGTTTGTATGCTTGGTCAAATATATCTGGAAATACAGAAAAATAAAGGGCTACACATATTTTTCCCTTAAATGTAACTTCTTTTCTGCAATGACAATTCATTCCACACTAAATTTACATAAAACAGCCTCCAATTAAAGTATAGTTTAGACTATTCAATACTAAGTAAATGTAATTGTATCTATCTGAAATGCTAAAAGCTTAAAACAGTTACATAAAGCCTTCCCTCCTCTCTCCCTCCCCTCCAAAAAAAAAAAAAAAAAAAAAAAAAGAACACCAGCATATTAAAAAGATAGGCTTTGAACATAGAAACCATGTGATTTGACTTCAAAATATCCTTATGCTAGATAGGATGTTAGGGTATTAGGGGCCACTACCTACAAGGCTCTAACAAAACAGATTACGTATTGATAAAACTAAATTGACTATGATAACTTAAAAACAGGATGAATTTAAACAAACACTTTTTTTTTTTTTTTTCTCCAGAAAAAGATTATTTTGTTAAATATTATCCATGATTAATTTTTCTTGCTCTGAGATGGCTATCTTTTTTGCATTCTCATTGAGATAGAGAAATATTCTTCTTACCACTGGAACTGAATATAGTTTGTCTATGTAGTGAAGAACATTCCTGATTTGCCACTGTTTATAGAAAAAAAAAGAACAAAACAAAACATTCTTTTCCTCAGTTCTGCTATGTATTTCCTGATTTCAGCAATGATCCCAAACCATTTTCCTCCAGGAGAGTCCGGTCTTCTCTCTCCGTGCTTCCTTTCAGGAAATTATATTCAAAATTATGATCAATTCGGACATATTTTTCTGGGATCTTGAGGTAATATTTAAGGTATCTATACTGTACTTTGCTTAATTATGTCCTCATGTAGGTGTTCCAGATAAATGGAAAGGATGGGATGTTGTAGTGAATGTGTTTGGAATAGCCAGCAACTCCACCAACACACCTGAAAGCTGTGGTTAATAATGTGAACTATATATATATATGATCTTTTTTTTTTTTTTTTTTGGTTAGCTCCTAAGAGGGCTAAACAGTTTTGCAACAGAATTACCTGAATTCTCATCCTTTTCTTTGCTCAGTACTTGAATATTACCGCTTAAAACTATTTCCATTATTTTTCTTTATAAGAGAAGCTTTGCAATCATTCCTCAGTACAGCAGGACCACGTAGTCCATAAGCAGATCCATCTTTTCAGGTGGTGCTTTTCTTTTCCTTTCTGTTAGCTCACCAGTGGGAAAAGGATGAAAAGATAACTCTAAGGATGCTAAGTATTGATCTCAGACTAGAAAGAGGCAGAAGTTATGAGAATGACATCTTGAGATCCCTTATCATAGGTTATAAACCAGATTGTCAAAAGACAAAAAATATTGACTCTTTGATTTATTACTTGAGCATAAAAATACTAAAACACTTTTGCTTTTGTAGAACAATCATTCATTGGCTTATTTTCCTTCTGTGCTGGGGAGGACAGGTAGTCAGAGTAGAGAATACAGATTGTTTCAGTCGGCTCCTGTTCAGCTGATGATAGTATACACAGCTGTATGAGCCAGTGCCTGCCAGCAAAGTCCTGACCCAGACAATTAACCTTATATTAACGCTCCTAATGGTGATCATCTGTTACCATATGCCTGCAGACTGAATACTAAGTCAGCAACGAGACCATGGAGTTCTCAAGCCATATCTGATCTTTGATCACAAGCAACTGAGCTTGGGTTTATTTTAAAATGGAAGTTGAGTTTAAAATCTTTACTTGTAACCTGACCATTCTATATGAATACAATGAACATCTCTGAAAACAGTAGTAATTTATTCAGGAAAACTGGTGAAACTCTCTTGCCTGGAGTCAAATGGTTAAACAGATTACCTGAAATACATTTTTTTACACTGTGGCAGACCTCACGTTCTCCTTGTCTAGAATCTTGATCTATCTAAAACCACAGAAAAGCTAGAATAGGAAAACACATTTCCTCGCTTATTTTCTTTCTGATCTGAATCTGCTCAGTGTCCCTATTAACCAGTACTGTTACTGTGCTGGGAGTAGCTGTTGAATGCAAAGTAATTTGAAATACCAAGCATGTGAAGTAATTTTTCATGTACCCAGATTGATATTTAAGCATATATGTGCTAAAGCCATTATTTGCTGCACAGCTGCTGGTGTTAATCCTTATTTATACTATAAATAAGGATTTATTTATGGTAGGTGCTATATTTTTTATTTCAAAATTTCAAATCAGCTGCTTTCTTGGATTTATTTTCTGTATCCTTGTCAACATAAACAATGTTTTTTTTTTTTTTTTCCCAGTAGCTACTCAGCTTTGAATATCAACGAGGACAGTCAGAGTGGAAAAGTACTACAAAATACCAGCCTTTTCATATAATTCATACAGACAATAACGTAGTATTGAAGCAAACAGGAAATTTATTAGAAATAGAAGATAAATAAGTATTTTGATAGATATTTTAAAAGGTGTGACTTTTTTAACTTCCAAAATCAAATGGAGCCTTTTTTCCTATCCTGAGTATTATGCTTTGTGAATGATGCTTCCACATAACTCTTTTCTTCAGTCAGTATGTATGCAATGTATTAAATGTTTGGTCAATGTATACCTAAAATTTTGCCAATTATTGCAGCATCCAGAGGGACAGAGAAGCTATTATATGTTTGGATGTGTCCTTGTATTAAAGCAGAGAAGCTTTGTTGATGATTGCTCTATTACTTATTGGATGATCAGTAGAAATTATTGTGACCTGCTTGATACGACTGAAAATTGGGCCACACAAAATCACTGCATGTTAAATTCTGAAAATAATGTAAAATGCTTGCTTCCTCCACTCTTCAGCTTACCATGTTCACCACTAAACAAAAAGAATATAACACATGATACAAATAAGACAGCTTCACAAATTATTAAGTAGCAATATTTCATATTTTTTCAGCAGTGCATATAAAGGTAATCCACTGTATATTAGAAGATTTTGTAAATTCTTTTTGCAGAGAAAAAAAGAGATCAGTATAAACTAATCCAGTAAACACTTACTTCTGAGTGCAGTCTTTATTATTATGAATAGTACCGAAGGAACAGTAATCATGATGTAAACAAGAATTTTAAAGACTGAATCCTTATATCACTACATTTTCTCTTTTCCACACACACACAGCATTCTCTGTCCAGATCTGATCCTGTGAGTTATATCATGTTCTCTCAGTTCTTGTCATTTTATCTGGGAGAAAACGGTGCTCAGTACCTTGTAATTCCCATTAGAAGAATCAGGGTTAAAACCGCGTTTTCACAAGATTTAGTGGCAACATTCCAAGATAACATTTCTCCATTGATGAAAGTCTTCACTGCAGAAATAAAGCATTGTGGAGCAGATTGCTCCCATCATCAGCATAGACTGTAAAAGTCTACTCTTAAGTCCATTCTAGAATATAAGCCAGAGAAGCATACAATAGTTTAATATGAAACACAGTGGATCTGAAGAAAGTTTTCTTCCGTTGAACTCAGCCTTTCACTGGAGCATAGAAACAGCATTTTATTCTACATAAATAATTTTTTCTCTTCTGAAAACATTTTTTTCTAATTAAAATTAAAAATAATTAAAAATATGATCAGATGATCATTAAAATGATCAAATTGATCTGTAAAATTGAACTGGAATCACTTCTTAACACATTTTTGAGTGTTAATTCCTGAAATACTAACAGGATCTCCTTCTTAATTTATAAAGAAAAGTAAATATTTATTCTTTGTATCAAAAGCTCAACTCAAAATGTGTTGGTAAGAAGGAATATCTTGGACTATCATTTGGCTATTTAATGTGTGTGACAGAATATCACAGGTGACTACTCAAACTGGAGAATTACATCTCAAGGAAGAAAATTGCAGAAGTGAAAAAGTTTCTGGTAAGTTTAAGTATTCCAGAAAAGTACATCTGAAAACATTATAAAAAACAGAATTGAATGTTGCTTATTGTATTTTGCACACTTTGGAATTGTAATTGTATGCAGAATGCAATTATGGAAATAGGAAAATACTTAATTAAAAACAAAATTATATCGAAAAGCTGACCTGAAGTTTTATGAAAAAAAGAAAGGCTTTCCAATTAGCGCTCAGTTTTAAAAAATGTAATTCTAATGATAAATGATCATTTTGTGAAGAGTAGAAAACTGTATTTTTATTGGATCCATCTGATTCCATGCCAAAATTCAAATTAAGGCCTGCTGTATTTCCATTGTAAAAATCAATTTTATAAATATTTAATTTTTTTCAAATTTAAATTCTGAAATGCAAAATATTTAGACCAATAAACAGTTTCCATAACTACTTTCCTTCTCAACCTATAGCTATAAATCTGCAATTGTATTTTTGGCATTACCTTAAAATATTTTTTGCTGCCATGCACCTCAAGAGACTGTCAGTGAATTACAGTGAAATCCACTTCTCCCACAAAGACCTTAAGTAATTCAGATGTATAAAGCATAGAGACAGTTGAGTTTTACAGGATGAAAAAATAGCAACAGTCCCAGAACAGGAGCAGGGCTAACATTTCTCTTCCCCTCCCCCCCCCGCCCACCCCCTGTCCCAAATACTGAACAAGTCAGTGGGAAATGTTTATACCTTCACTGTTTCACTTACATCATGAAAGGTGTGGGTTAGCTTGGAGCCCTACTGAAAAAAAAAAAAAAAGTATCTTCAAACAGTTGATCCTATGGTTGCAATATAGAAGTTATGTGGAACATCAAACCCTGAGCAAGCCTACTTGAGCAAACCTCTGAGATTTCAGAATGACTTCCACTTTCATAACTTTAATTTTTTTATAAAAGACCCTAACAAACTGTAGAACACATTGAATGAAAGCCCAAAAGCATCACCAAAAGTACTACTGAATAGAATGAGAAAGCAAGGAGGAAGCCAGTATGAAGCCAGTATGTGTATGTAAAACTATTTTTCTTTTTGTCATTGGCTCTATTTCTGGAAAGCATCTTTTACTCCCTTATTTCCCTTGATTTAATTCTGGCTTTAGCAAAACCAAATCTTTCCAGATTTTTCTTATCCACTGAGGACTGTTTTAATATGGATTTCAAGGTTCCAAACCTGGCCCCTTGAATCAGGCAAACAGTACTCTGTCTCCACTCGAATAAAAGTGGAGCTGTCCATCTGGTTTGAGCTTCTGGAAATTTTATGTTGCATGATTTGAAGGTAATATCTGGATGACAGTGCCTATAAAAGATGGGGCATGTTACAGAATGAGTGACCATCTGTTTCCTTTCACTGACAGCTTGTTTTGCAAGGTAAATTTTAGCACATTGTTTTTGTACTTAAGAGTCTGGATTTCAGAGAGAAAGTGAGGTGAATTTAACAGATGTGATGGTGCTCCTGAAGGTACTGAAACAAATGACATTCTGATCCTAGTGACTGGGATCCTAAATATATTTGTGTGTAGAAACTGTAATTCAAAAATTTGTTTTAGTTTATAACACATCCACATGTATGTTTTCATCTGACTTTGGCTTTCCACATGCATTTTTCTACAGTAAGTGTGCATCTGAACCTTCGTAGGATTTGTCTTAAAAGTAAAACCAGCTGATCCAGATGCAAGTGGACTTTTGTTTTCCAAGGGCTGGGATATAATTAAAAGCCAGATCGCTTTCTTGTATATCACTGATGACAAAAACTGGCATACAAGACACGTAAGACCCTGATGCACCAAAGCCCTGCACTTCATCCTTTGGATCTTCTACAGAAATGGCATCACTGCACACCGATATGGTGTAATATATCATCTTCTGTCATGACCTTCCTTTAATCCACAGACTTAGGAAAAAAAAAAAAAGGAAAATGAACACAGAAATGTATTTACACACTGAAACCCTGAAAAATCAACCCTGTGAAAATGACTGCAAAAGCTGAAGTTTCGCTACTAGTATGAATTTGGCTACGTGAAACAGGCTAGCTTTTCTATTTCTGCATGTATGTACACTACAGAATTTCTTATTCACCTAAACTCAAACATACAATGTGCATTTAAGTGAATGTGTCTGCACATGTTCAGTATTACAAATTTAAAAATGTGGTGAGCAAAATACTAGAATTTTTCTTTTGTCTTATGCAATGAAATTTGGAAGCATCATTTGTTATTGATTATCAGTAATTTCATCAGGTGTTTGCTCACAGAAGAGCCTGCAAAACCTTCCATGAGAAATACAGCAAATTCATTCCAACAGTTTGCTGTTTATTCCAGCTCTCTCTCTGATGCTCTGTTGCTTATGTTCTGACACTATTTCTTGTCCCCCAACAAATTTGTTTACTGTTTGGATTTATATTTTTTCTCAGCAGAAATCCAGCATGTTTATGACAAATTCAAAGAGCATTTCTGGAGGAAAATACTGGAGTCACTAAAAGCTCACAGAAGAATTTTTGCTGGGTATCAAAATATTTTTACTGACTTGAGCATGTGACATACTGTTTTTGAGGAAGAAAATCATAACAAGTTCTTATTATGTTTTCATTAAATTGCATTAACAGAGTTTTTGCAATAGACAGTTCTCTCTTAAGACTTGTTTCTATTAGCAGTTCTCTCTGTCACTGAGGGGATATTGGGTGAAATTCTGTTTTCCTCAAAGTGGAAAGTTTTCACTTCCTCAAAGTTTTCCTGAGCACACCCACTCTCAACATCATTCATTCTGGGATTAAACTCATCAGCTATAGCGAAGATATTTCCAAGACAGAGAATAGCCATACCTAAGGAGTCCTTCCTGTAAATGCCACTCTTTGACTAATGGTCATCCTCATCACAACAGCAGAGAAATTTAAGTTCACATGAATCAGAATTAACCCTTATGTTGTCTTCATTGCACATGAAAAAATTGCTCTAGTAAATCAATCCATTTTCTGCAGAATGATGACCATTATTTTTACTCTGTGGATATTTTTATTCCTAATCAAAATTGCCTTTGCAAGTTCTAAATATTTAGATGCTACTTTTCCTCTCTGAGTTCTTAAATAACTTCTAATATGTTTCATTCTGCTTTGGTAATTAAAACAGTCAGACAATTAAAAAAAAAAAAAAAGGAAAAATTATCACTCAGAAGTAAAATAAAGCAACCAAGTATTTCTATAGCTATATCTAGAGCATTATAAGTTGTTAAAAAAACTTCATAAAGTCTTATATTTTAAAATACCGAACTCAAATAAGACTTTCCATTGACTTCAGTAAGCTTCAACTCAAGTCCATATGGAAAATATGCCTCTCTAAAGAAAACTGTCATGATGTTGTAGTAGTTGCCGTACTTTTTTCAGACATTGTTTGGTAAATCTTGCTATAATATTTCTGTCTAAGTAAGTTCCCATTTTAGTCTAATATTTAGAGAATCTTCTCCTTTTCTATTTGCAGTGTATCACATAAACATATATTATGCTAGGATACAGGCTTAAAGGGTCAGCAGTGTTTTAAAAACAGTTGTCACTCTCAAGTAAAACACCTGGTCTGAAGTTCTGTTTTTCTCCCTTTCTCCTTTCTTGCTTTTTTTTTTTCTTTACTAAAATAGTTTCAACATCAGTGCCACAACAATACTATGGTTTCTTTTCTTCTAACTATAAAATGTTGCTATGTAGGACCATAGTCATTTAAAACTGCTAGGCTTCAAAAATAAAAACTGAACTATCTTTCCAACTCACATTTCCATTTTCAACTAATCTTCCATCTAGAAGAAATAAACACAGAAAAAAAAAAATGAAGAGGTAGCTTTAGAGAGCTGTAAAAGGATTTACACTATATTAATAAAACTTCAAGGATTGTTTAGAAAGCAAAAACAATAAATGGAGCTTTATAGCTTTAGAACCATAAAGACTCACAATGAACAGTTCTGAAGTTCTTTGCATTCTTAATAAGAGTTATAAGAAACCTTCAAAAAATCATGAGCAAAATAGCATTCTCTCATGAACAGTTGAGATTAAAAATATACAGTGTTTACTTACTGAGCTATCAGAAAATTTCACAATCTAATTTGGATCTCAGAATGAGCAGCTTCTGAAACAATGCAATTATCATCAGAAAGAATAATGAGAGAGCTCATTGAAATCTCATTCAAATAACTGTTATGTGAAAAAAAAGAAAAAAAAAGAAAAAGCATAAAAAGAATATGAATTAATGGCTGAGAGAACAAGTGGTTTTCTTTCCTTGCTTGGTTGGGAGGGAAATGGGAAGATGCACATGGAGGAGAGGTGGTGAGACTCTTAAAAATTGTAGGTGTTAGGTTATCTGTAAATAACATATATTTGTAAGCAGAGCTAAAAAAAATTATCAGGCAGCTGCTTGAAACTTACCTTCCAATCAAAAATATATCATTTAGGTAATAAAATATAAAGTGATTGTGACAATAATAGTTCCTGAGCTATATAGTGAACTCAGAAGATATTTGGGTTACCTCAGGTGAAGTTTAACATGACAGAGGAGATTTTATTGACCATACAGTGACTATCCATTCTTTAATTCATACAGCAAATCATGCTCCAAAACAATTTGCAAAGCAGTAATCTCAGAAATAATGTCAGAAAATACAAGTGGTTTGATGGTGTGACAGGTAAATTTTCTTCATTATCATAAATGTTTCTTAAATGAGGAATTATGAGTGCCTTTTTTTTTTCCTACGCTGAGAAAACTCAGTGGAATGGATTTGTTCCCGTGTTGGCTAACCAATATATATAAAATTAGGAAAAATTTGGTGGAAAAATACGTGTCTGTATTAATAATAATTTCAAATATCCCTCTCCCTTGCATCACTTTGTCTTCCCCATGTGAAAATGGAAAGCACACAGAATTAATAAGATTTAACTGTAATGTTACCCAGAAAGTAAAATCTCCAGGAACAGCCAAATAGGTCAATATACAGCATAAAATCCATTTTGTTAAACTGTTGTGGTAGTACTTAGAAGGTTCATAATTTTTTTCTGATACATGTATGTTCTGAAAGCTGTTATTTTAATTATGCTGCATCACTTTAAAAAAATTGGAGTGTGTATATATATGTATATATATATTGCTTAGCTATATATATATATATATATGTACTCATATTGCTCAATATAAGAACAAAACAGGTAGGAAAAGAATATCTGTGTGGCTGTCAGACTATAAATCACACATTACCTAAAAATTTCCTATGTAAAAAAGAAAACAGAGAGAAAAAACTTCATACTGGAAAAGAAACTATCATTTATTGGCTGGAAAGGCATGTTTTTACTAGTTGCAAAATGGAGAAAATTATTGTAAAGTCTTCAGTGTGTATTTTTTCCCTTGATTTTACATAGAAGACAAATGGAGAGCTGTTCACTGCACTTGGGGAAAAGCAAAGTTATGTCAGCTTCTGAATCCTTCTTGGCAAATCTTTGTTCTGGCAGTTTTTTAAATCACTCAGTCAATGCATTAGAAATATATTAGCAGAAAAAAGCAAAGCAAGATGCTTTAAAGATAAAGCAGATATCTCTTGAATCCAAAGTTGATCTGCCAGAATGAGTTTAACATCAAGAACAACAAATATGCAGTTAACCACTTTACTGCTTTATTGACAGAAGATATATGTCTCCTAGAAGCAATGACTACACCCATAATGCTCTTAACATATTAAAAATTTGTCCTCAGAGTTGAAGCTTTTTTAAAAACAATATAATGATTGTTTGTAATTTTATTAAATGGCACATACTCAAAAAGACCATACTGACTGTTATAATTACTTACTATCCATATATCGCCAAGATCATATTGACTTCTCTTGAACTAGAATACTCTTTGTTACATAAAAATAGTTCACATATATGTTATTTGTTAGATTGTGTCTTAACATGTAAAGTTACTATCAATCAGTGATGAATCTGAACTGTGCTACATTAAAACTATAATACAAGCCATAAGTTATGGCTAGAAAAATTATTTATGAAAAGAAATTCAAATGCCCTTGAATAGAATACTGTATACGGAAAAAAAAAAAAAAAAAAAAAAAAGAAGTGTTTTCTTTGTATTTTATTCTGGAGTAAACTAACTATTTACATGCAAAGACATTCTCTCATCTCACTTTAACCAAAATTTCATATATTCTGATATATACTATATACTCTCTAGATAGGCATATGCATTTCTTATAAATCAAAATTACGAGTAGTTAACTTTTCTTTCTCTTTCTTTCTCTGTTTTTTTTATTTTTCCTTTTTTTCTTTTTTTCCTTGTTCTATATATGGTTTGAAGAAATCTCAATCTGAGGACTGAGATTTAGGGATGTGGGGAAAAGTATTCTTTGTCTTGTAGCTTGATCAGCTTGCACTGAATGAAATTTTTAAATTCTTTCTCAGAGAAAGGGGGACTTGATGGCCAGCATAAGCTTTAAAATTCTTTCTTTGTCAATATGACTGCTGTACCGCTTTATTCTAGTTAAGAGTATGCCTAGATTTTAGATGTCTTGTGAAGTGAGTTCTTCATTACAAATCTCTACTCGCTGGTGAGACAATATAGCTTCTTAAGAATTCGTATAGTGTTAAGAATCTTTCAGAACTGAAAATCTGTTCTCATTCTCATTGCTAGACTCCTCTACACATCTGGGGAAAAGACAGACTATGAGCAATTTGTGGTGACTAGATTTTTTTTCATTTGGTCTGCTTTTCAAATCCAGTTTATATTAGCAGTAACTATACCAATATAAAATTGGTAAAAGCAGGTAAAATAAGACATTTTTATTGGAGAGTAGTCACTCTTGTTAGAAAATGTTGTATTGATTTGTGTAAATGGCTTCTGAAAAGTATTTCTGCCAGAACTGAGATTTTCACACATATAATATGGTGCAAGTCTGTGCAGAAGTTGAGTTGGGACTTTAAAAGGATGATGAGGCATCTAAAATTGGACAGTGGTCCTTACAGAAATTGCACAGGAATTTCCATCAGGAAGGGAGCTTGGATGTAATTTTTTTGAGTTTACATAGAAACTTCATAACTTCATGTTGTGAAATAAAATACTGACCTGGTTTACCAAATGCTGTCTGAAAACAGGCTTACTGGAATTTCTACATCCATGCCATCTGTATTTTAATTCCAGCTGATCATCACAGCTGCAGGGGCTTTCTGAGAGGAATTTTTGAGGTCTTTTTCAGATTTAATTCTTACCCAAACTTCAGAAAGGGAGAAGGATTCTTGTGACTAGGTGTAAGTTGTAGAGCACTCTTAATGTCTACTCATAGGAAAGGTCTTATCAATGTATTATTAGATGGCTACAAATGCCATGAGCGCAGGAATGGGACAATGGCTAGTATAAGCAGGGAATTCCCAGCCCAAATGACCACATTTGAAGGAAAGCAGAGGACAAACTACTTGAAAAGACATGTCAGCATGACTTCTGGACACGAAGACAGAATGCTGAGAATCCTCCGTAGAGATTTTTAATCCCAGTTTGAGAAACACTTGTGATTTAAATGGCCAGTACTACTGAAAGGAATCAAACTGCCTCTAGCAAACCTTGTATATATTTCAAAGGGTTTTTACCACTGTCATACTAAAAGGAGAAGATTTTCCATCCTGAATAGTGAACTTTTCTCTTTAGTCCTGTTGGGATTAGAGAGCTTAATTAAGATTAGAAACATTTCACCTTAATCATTCAATTACATTGTTTTTTAGCTGAGACAGTTGTCTTCTCTCTGACACCTGTACTTATTAAACACTCATTGGCAAGTTTTTTTTGCAGAATTTTTTTTGCAGAATAGTTTTGGGTTTTTTTTATCCAGAATTTATTTTGCAGAATAGTTTTTCCATCCTCTATTCAGCATCTCTCAGATTTGGAAGTGAACCGTTTTTTAATTCAAATGCCTGCAACTGAGCAAAGAGATGTGGGTTGTCGATTCTAGAGATGGAACACTGAATTAAAGCACCAGTGAATAAGTGAGATTTTCTTGTTCTCCACATATCTTTTTCCTTTTAGTGACGGAAGCAATTAGAGATTCAGTAATAGTTTCCTACATGGGAAATTCATAAGTTCTAAGAGGATCTAAACTCAAGCAAAATAAATTAAGAAAAAGAGATTTGGTAGAAAAATAGAAAATAAGAAAAAGAAATCTACTAGACCAAAAAGACCTGGCAGAGACATTAGTTGCAAAGACACCCTATTGACTTAGCATGTCCTGAAGCTGGAATGATACACCTCAGAGAAGTATGACTATGAAAACATTGAGAATTGAAAGTGGCTACAAGGTTAGTTCTATTCTTGGTCCCAACTTGTATGGAAATTCCTATGTCATGGTAATGTCTGAAAAGTGTGTTTTGTACAGGCTAGTACTTAAGAATGAAATCTTTATACTGAAAGAACAATTTGAAAGGAGACAAACAGGATATCCAGTTGAAGAAATCTTATGCCTCTGTTTTTTTATTATTCAAGGAAACAGGGATTATGTGCATAGGAATAATTACTGTTGAATAGATTGCTGATACTTACTAATTTTTTATGACCCACTTATCTGTATGCCCATGCATACAGTGTTGTGAAAGCCAGTTTTGATAGAATTAATGTCCCATTTATCACATGAGGGAAGAAATAGCTACTACAAAGGTGAAAATATAACATAGAAACATTTAAAGGATTCTGTCTGAATCCAAAGAATTTACCACTTTACCACCATATTGAAGAGCAGATTACCAAGGTTTTGGGGGCATTTGGACCCAAATTCAGATTGCATCAGAAGCCTCTGTTTATTCTTTTCCGCCATTAGCCCTTTTCAGGATTTTTCCCACGTAGAGAAGCTTTTCTGTTTGATAGTGATCGAAGCACAGAAGCCTACTTCTGTAGGTAACAAAGTCATATCCTATTCATTGCATCATCCCAAATATGCCTTTGAGATGTTACCTGTGGCTCATTGCTGAAGTTCCAGCTTTAGAAGCCAACTCTAATTTATCTTTTTTTTTTTTTAATCAGCTAGAATGTAGATTTTCTTCTATATAATAACTTATGCTTTATTCATTAATATATTGGACATCCATATCTGTTTGTTATAATTGTGAGGAGAGGTCAGGACACATCTGGTTCCAGCCAGCTCCAATGGTCCCACCACAGAGTCTGTCTGGAGCCAGCTGCCATTTGTGAAAATGTACATAAGAAAAGGTAGAAGACACCAAAGAGAGACATAAGGAGTAGATCAAATGAAAGCATTGAGATCAGTGGAAGAGGAATGGATGCCCATGACAGAGCAGCGTGGCCCAGAAGGCCTGTGCCAGGTCAGAGGGGCAGAGTGAGAAGGCAGGAGAGAAAGATAATCTTCCTTATCTCATTCCTACCTTCTGTCTAGTAAGACTGGCAAGGCTTTGTGAGTGAGTGGCTATGCGGAAATTTGGCTACCCATTGGCACAAGCTTCATTGATCAGGATTTGGGGAGATAATTTTTTTACGCAAGACATGGAAGCACCACTGAAAAAGCACGCTAGCTTCTAGGCTGATTAATATTGGTGAAAAAAATTTGCTATATATAATTTTTAAAGCTTTTAAACTATAATGAAATTACACTAGTTCTTCATGAAATTCTTACAATAATTTGAATTTGCAAGTAATACCCAGCAAAAGTTGCAAAATTAATCAGCTATCATCATAGATAATTGTACCTTTGGAGAAAATTAGTATTAATTCCTATACTGGTTCATTGACATTTAATAGTAAAATGGTAGGGAAGGTGATCTGGGTAGGTATTTGGTTAATAAAGCTTAATATAAACACTTGACATCTTTTTTTTTTCCCCTACCCTGCTACTCATTCTAAATTAGCTATCATAGCAATTCCTGCTCCAGGCTCTCCACAGGACTTTGCCCTGGTTTCCATTTGAAAAACTTTCATTTCAATAGGTGGGCTGAGAATTCCTGTACTTCCAAAATTACTGCTGTTCGACTTGCTGAGCCCTGTTAATGGGCATCTCTCTCCATTACTTAGCACGGCAACAATCAATGAACAGAAAAGAAACTACACAAAGGAGGCAAAATCAGGGTGATTTTCTAACTCCAGATGAATACTCATTTGGTTAGCAAAAAACTACTTTTTTTTTTCCTCTAAATTTGTATTCTAGCTGCTACTATGCAACTTTCTTTTCTTTGACTCAGGGTGAATAGCGATAATCAAGTTTTTAATTAAAGAAGTGAAAGACTTGATATGATGGTTAAAGACAAGCTACAGAAAAATCAGTGCTGACAATTAGATCTCAGGTATACTTTTGTATATTGATAAAAACACAACATTGGAAAACATGAAAATAATTAAAAAAAAAAAAAGCAACGAGATTACAAAATCTTAAAATAGGAAAATGAGAGAAAAGGCCTCAATCAGAGGCCATAGAGATATATTAAAAAAGTAAGTGGTGAATGGTTTGAATTGGTTCAAAATACATTTGTACCTATCTGTTAAATGCTTTCTTTCTTTTTTCTTTTATTTTTAATTGAAGAGTCACCTTCAGTTTTCAGACTTTGGACTTGCGTGCATATTATACCCTAAGACAGCACAAAATCTAAAGATTTCTCTGAAGACTCTCACCTTTGACAAGCAAGGCATGGCAGAAGACTACCTGACAGTAAAGACATGGATAAAAAATTATACTGTTTGTCTTTCTGTAATTTACTTGTGCAGGGAGATTTCCAAACCGAAACTGTTTGAGTGGCAATCTAAACAAAAGAGAAATTCCTCTCAGAGTGTTGGATTGTGTTTGTTGTTAATGGGAAGAAATATACTCAGACCTCTAAAATCAAAAACTAAAGTGAAATCAAAACAACAACAGAAATCCTCAAAGGCTTTTACAGAAACAGAATGATTGAAGTTGGAAGGGACCTCTGGAAGTCATCTGGTCCAAACTCCATTCTTGATCAGGGCCACTTAGTGATGGCTATTAAAGACCTTAATATTAGGAAAAAAAATTTTCAATTTAGACTCAATTTATACACACTTCTGGATTCAGTTTTATTTATGTATTTATTGCAAAACTTTGGATAAATTGCAGTAATTGAGACATAACGAAATTTTGCAATAATAGAAACCTAAGATCCCTTTAATTATAGAGCTATTATAATTTAAACAAATGATGTCATTTCAGTGTCTTCTATATCAAATGAATAAATATCTGTGGCAGTGCTGTTTACTTTGATTTTATTTCAGTACAAACAGCAGGTATTTAAAGGGCAGAGATATAAATCTGAATTGAATCTCAGCTTTTACCCCAAAATCTCAGAAGTTCTCAGTAGCAGCCCACAGCAAGCCTTGAATCGTAACAACTTGCATTTCATGATGAAAAGCAGAGATGATGCATAACCAGGCATTCTGCAGGAAGAAGAGAGTAAAAAATAGACCTGCCTATCAGCTTGACTGAGAAATGTTTTGTATGCATCTATACTTACCGTAATTTATTGATCTTGTTCACATATATGTAGGTATCCAGGTCTTCTTTTGTTCATTCTCTCCATTCTCTTTATTTAAACTGGATCTGATTGACTACAAATACAGTGCAAATTTTCATTAATAGTCTTGTAAAATACACATATTTATACTTGAGCAATTTATCTGCAAACCTGTTGTAATTTTCAGATCAATGTGATTTAGAAATAAATTGACTAAAACACACAAAATGATTCTGAACTAAAATTCCAAATAAGTTTCCTTCACTAATTTTCCTATATAATATAGGTGGAGTTATTTAATTATTTAGTTATTTATTTATTCGTTAAACTAGAATTGTAAAACATTTTTTAAATTTTAATTGTAGCAATTTTCCAGAGGAATAATAAAATAGGGCAACTTATTTTCTCCTCTGATTTCTTTTTATCATCCTGTAGTCTTCAACAACAAGCAAGCAAACCATTACAAGAGACTGGTCAAGGAAGATTCCAAATTTCCTAAGTGAAAGTCTTGAAATGAGATGAATGTTATTTATTTTCTTAGCACCTCTCATATAAATACTGATGCAAAGATATAACCAACTTTTTTCTGTGTAGTCAAGTGCAGTTGCAGTTTTAACACAGTTTTCATTTTTAATTACCTTTTCCAGTACTAAATATCCCATCTTTCTGCTTCAGAGTACTGCTGAATTTGAGTGAGGCTAAATACTTAAAAACACAATGTCAATTTTGCTCTTCCTTTAATGTCTATATTCACAAGAAAAATCATATTGAAACACAAGCCTACTCAATGATTTGTCACAAAACCATTTAAGAAATATTATTTTATGGACACAGTTGTAAAGGTCTGATCATCCTAGCAGCATTGCTGTGCTTTGTAGGGGCATTCTTGAAGCTTACGGGCTGGGAAAACAAAATTCACTATGGCATACATTTGTTACAAGCTGTCTGTTCTATTCCAGTCATATAAAATTGTGAGTATTCTTTGTAAATAAGCACATACATTCATATTATATGTCTGTACCAAGTTAGTTTTTTGGAAAGATTATTCCAAAGTAAACGATAAAAGTTCTTGGTGGTTAATATTTTTTAAAAAATCCATTATGCCATCATTTGCCTGAAACTCTTAAGATTAATGAAAAAAAAAAAAAAAAGCTGTGTTTCATTGTAAAGGCTTGACAGAAGTAGAATTTTTTCCCGTACCAATTTAGGTTTTGGAAGTGCAAACATTTCAGTTCAGCTTTGCTACAGAATAGACAAACATAAAGTAACACACACAAAAAAATTGAAACACAAAACACCTTCTTGAGAAGATTGTGCCTCCTTCTTGCTGGACTACATTGGTGAACTGACAGTCTTTGAAAGCAGGTAAGAAGTGAAAGCTTAGCATGGCTGAGATAACAAGTTGGGGAGTGCATTGTTTGTCTACTGGCGCCAAGCAGTGTTCTTAAGATTAGTGGTCCTAAATCTTTCATTCATGGCATTACAAACTGACCATCATAATCCATTCATTAATGACATACCAAGAAAAGGATAGAAACAATACAGCTATGTTTGAAAAACAGAAAACCTTAAAATGACAATTTAAGTGTTTAAATGTGCACAAAGTCATATTAAGCAAATCTTAGGATGTTTTGGACTAGAAAGAGTTTTCAAGTTAGAATCATTTTATACAAGACCAGCTCTCCCCCCTCCCCAACCCTCTCTCAGCATCCCACTATGCATGCTCCATAACAAAAGGGATTAGCTAAGAAATCTAAAGTTATTCCACTTTAAGAAACATGGTTAAACTGAGGGTAACCACAAATCACTGTCAGGGCATATCATTTATTATTTTTGAAACTTAATTAATTTTTCCTTGATTTCCTATATTATAGTAGGAAATAGTACTGTTAAAGAAGAAACAAAAAAGAAGTTCCACTCATTTAGGGCTATATAAACTCTACTCTTTTTTTTTTTTTTTTTTTTCTGTATTCTTTTCTCTTTTTCTTACCTGGCACAACTTCACTAATAAAATGAAAATGAATTGTCTTGTTACCAGAGTAAGCGGGATACAGGCATACAGGCATGTGTCTGCATGTTTATGTACAGCAATGGGTGCACAGCAATGGGTGCAGTGGGTGACTATATACTTAGGCAGATCTGTGAAGGGTACTCTGTCTGCATTCAGTACACAACAAATACAACAATAAATATCTAATCAAGACTCCTAGTCAAGTCCTCATTTGGCATTAATCATTCTCTAAAGAAGTTGTGGCTTTGTCTACCTTCAGTATATTGCTAGCATGCAAGTGGTGTTATGTTCAGCCCGTGCATGCCTGGACAGTTTACAAAGACTTCCAGTGAACTCCCTACGTGAGCAGGGATCAGATGGGTTATGTAGAAAGTTACTGTTATTTCTACTATTAGAAATAGTGCAGTCAGAGGAGCAGGGAAATGGCTGCCCCTACTACTCAGATGTTTTAAGGCCATGTCTCAAATACTATGTTCAGTTTTGGGTCTCTCACTACAAGAAAGACATCGAAGCCTTGGAGTGTGTCCGAGGTCAGTGAAGCTGTGAAGGGTATGGAGCACAAGTCTTATGAAGAGCTGCTGAGGAAGCTGGAATTGTTCAGTCTGGTGCAGAAGAGGCTCAGGGAAGACTTTACCATTCTCTACAACTACTTGAAAGGGGGTTGGAGTGAAGTGGCAGTCAGCCTCTTCTCTCTCAAAAGGAGCGAAAGGACCAGAGGGAATAGACTCAAATTGCACCACAGGAGATGCAGTTTGGATGTTAGGAAAAACTTCTCCAAAAGAGTGGTTAAGTGCTGGAATGGGTTGCCTAGGGAGATAGTTGTCACCATCCCTTGAGGTGTTCCCAAAACATTTAGATGTTGTACTAAGGAGTATGGTCTAGTGGGAAATACTGATGGTAGGTGGATGGCTGGACTGGATGATCTTGGATGTTTTTTTCAACCTTGGTGATTCGATGATTCTTTGATTATCCTTGGGGAAATAGAGTTACAACCAGTGGGAGCTTAGTTCTCAGCTCTCAGTGAAATCTTTATGAGCTGGATATTAATGATATTGATCTTAGAAATTAGCTTAAGCCTTCATGAAGTTTTGAAAGTAAGATGTATTTTACAAAGAGAGAAGAGGCTTACTTAGAAACAATTACAGTGTGCTAGTGTTAATTGTAACTGCATGCCTGTTATGGATAGTCTTCCTAGCTTGATGACCATCTTAATGGCCACTCAAGGAGTTGGACAGTTAATTGATTTGTCAAACTACGAATGTTTATGAAATAATTTTTGCTGTTCCCTAGATGAGGCAGTCCTAGAATCTCTGTAAGAATTATTGATAAATATCTCTTGTGGAGGACAATAATAAGAGTAACTAAGTACATTCACCTGGCAGCATAGTTTCATCATCTTTCTCAGTTCTTTTTCTTTACCCTTTAAAGATCAGATTTGTACCTCTTTTAAATGCCCATATAATTCATTTCAGGTTCATTTATCCATGTCAGCAGGTGCTCTGCAATGAGGAAGAAACAAAATGGAATTAAATATTTAGATTTTGGGATCTTCTGCTCTTTGTCAAAAATCCGCACAAGACAAAAAATATCTTCTGTATGGATAAACACTATGTGCATTTGGGATATTTTTATTAAGAAAAAATATTACTAAATATATTACCTGCTGAAAATTGACTGTTATCTTGAATAGGGAATTGAGAAATAGAAATGACATTGGAACATTGTTTTACTTCTTTGAACCTGGAAAATGACATTCTTTTCTTTCAATATAGCATTTAACTTGAAATTATGCTAATTCCAGTAATAACCTATTAAAGACTTATTAACTGATTAGAACTAAAATATTTTTCAGACAGAACATTTGAGTAAACTTCTGAAATTTGGAAATTTTACTAGGATTGATTATTAAAGACAGCCAAGCTCTCCAGCCTATAGAAAATGCCTAAAAAATATTCAAAATTCAGATTAGAAGAAAAAAGATCTTCAAAAACGAGCATGTTTCTTCAGCAGTATTTCAGGAAACTTAGAAAAGATTACAGTCTTTTTACTCAACACTGCTGCTTACTGAATAATTGTGCTCATTCTTAGAGAGTTTTCAGTGCTAGTGTTTCTACACCAAATTGTTTTCTTAAAAGATTTTGGGCTAATGAGCTGATGGGCTTTAGTGATTTCTAAGTCTGATAGTAGCTAACAGTTATTATGTAGTTATCCAGTTACTCAGGATAGATACAGATTGAGGTCCAGGAGAAGATTAGCATAAGAAAGAGTAGACATCTATTTACAAGCTTATGTCTTTTCATTTGATTCATCCTATCTTTTTGGATATACAAGCAGTGTAGCTAGATCCAAGGACAAGATGGATGGACAGATATAGCGTATGTAGAGGTGATAGCTACATGATAAATTGTAGTACAATCCCATTTATTTATATTCACCTTTGACCATCTCACCTGCCCTTTGCCTACCAATTCATCTTCCCTGTGATGAATTATAAAATTTCAACTGCCTGAGAGTCTTCAGTTCATTCTGTCCTGCCATTCTTTGTTTTCTTCCAATTTATCCAGTAATGTGAAAGAAGATTGTCACAGCCTGTTCATTTGTACAGAGGCGACAAAAAAAAAACAAAAAAAAACCCACAACCTTCACAGATTTTAAATTTGAATCTTGAGTACTCACCTTTCTTTACTTTAGAGAACTTTTCAATAATTGTTGAAAATGAAGGTGGACAAATTGACCTAATTTTATTTAGCTTTAACTATTAGAAGTTCTAGTGTTGGGCATTTTATCTCCCTCAGCAACCAGAAAGAGAAAGGCAGATCTAGTACAAAATCAATTGTGTCCATTTTAGACTTCCAATTTAAAGCATAAAAACAGCAAATCATAACCACAAAATGCTTGTATTTATATAATTCAGGACTACTCTAGTCTTCCCTTTATTTTGTTCTTTGGGGGCAGAATCTTCAAGAACAAGAACAAATCACATAGTTGTTCTGTGCTACTGAGATCCATATTCTGAGGTCTGAAATATCATGGAAAGCCTTGACTATATTGGTACTGCAGCAGGACTTAGAATATTAAGTTATTTTCATCTTCCATATGAGTATTACTTAATGTGATAACCAATACCAAAATGACTTGTTTGGTTTTTTATTAGTGAAGGCTGCAGGTAAAAGAACACTCTAAGAGATGTTTCTTCTAAATGTCTCAATCTTTCATTGAAGAATAAATGAAAAGGCTGTGAGTTTCCAAGGCCATTCATTGGTGGTCCACAGCATAAGGGTTATGAAAGCTTTGAAAATGGATAAATTAGATTTTATTTATTTTTATTTTACTTCTCATTTCTAAAGAAAAATATGTCAAATTAGTCACATATTTCTGGGAAAGATGCTGATGAAAATTCATCATATTTTATGTTTTTAGACCATGAAGACTTATGTATTTTAATCCCATCCATTAGTATTTGAATACAGGCTTTTCTAAGTCATGAAAGATGCATGGCTTGTTTCCAGAGAAAAATTTTATCAGTAATATTGGTATACTTCTCATTGAGAATGTGAGTAAATACTTCTGTTTCTTAAGATGAAACAACAAAAACTGAAAAAGATTATCCCTGAACAAGAAGATGCCATTCACAAAAAATCGTACACTGATAAAACTATACAGCTTAAGTACAGATGATTCTCAGTGTAACAGCTTAAGCTGTCTATGAAAGCACAAAGTGTAGTAATGTTCTCTGTTACACATTCCCTAGAATAGCTGGATTTTTGCAATGTTTGTCATAGCCTAACATTACTCCTCTCAGATATCATGGAAAGAAAAAATCTTGCTAATTTAGATGTTAACTTTAAGCAATGAAAAATGAGAAAAAATTGGCAGAATTATGCAACATTGTTCAGATCAAAATAGGACTTGAGCTAAACAGAGTTGGCTGTTTTACTGATTCTTTCAAAATAAAAGCAGCATATTGAAACTTCAGTGGAAATAATAGATTGTCTTCATTTTCTACAGAGGGCAAGGAAGATGCAGTTCATATCATTTTCTCTTATGTGCTTATGTTACTACTCATATGGGCAGAACTGCATCTCTGTCAGGGATGTCAAAGTTAGAATTTTGCAGATGACCATCACATGTACAGGAGTAGGCAACTCACTGAATATATAAAGCACCATTGTAGCATTAAGTCCTGGGAAGAGAAGACTGCCATGATGACACTGTGACTAATGCAGCATCTCTTATGGATGTGCTTACTCCACATCCACAAATAAATAATGACAAGGAAAATACCTTGATGTTATGCTGACCACAGCCAGTCCATAGATGATCTAGACAAACACAAGTTACTAGAGCTGGGAGGGAAACAGCATCATCCCACAGTGAGACTGTGGCTGCTTTTGCGAGTGCATTAGATCTAAAATATAATTATCAGAATTGAACAGGATGAGGTGTCATGACTTGAATTAAATATATCTTAGCTAAACTTGAAGAAGATTTTCTTTTCTCTATGTTCTGGGATCAAAGGAGATCTGTTGCATGAGACCCACTGACTCTGCCTTTACAGCAATAGAGAAGATATTAGCCCTAAAAAAACTCACCAACTTTCTTAAACATAAAGTAGTCTTTGACATTTAAAGTAATTACTAGAACACATGAAGATCCACAAATAGTGTAGGATCTAGGTAGAGACTGTGTAGCAATCAATATTCTAAGATGTGTAGGAGAACTCATTTTATTATGGAGAAGGAAGTCAGACAATGCTTTGGTGATACTAACATCCCATTCATTTTGAGTATGCCAGGAGTTCGAGTTCTTCAGCATCCCACTGGGCAAGCAGTGTAGACAGACAAGAGACATTTCCTTTTTAAGTTCCCACTTGTTCCCATATCACTAATAAGAAATGCTTTTGAATAAGACCTAAAATGTAGGGCAGAAGCTTTTTCTTCTTTCTTTCCACTGAGAACAAAGTTTCAGAGCGATGGGTCCATCATGTGCAAGTGGGAAAAATGGAACAGTCATAATATCAATTAAGTGCATGTACAGTTATATATGCCTAAAATACAAGACTAATTTTGCTTTTTTATCTTCCCCAGACACTTCCCCAGAGTAAATGTATCTCACTCGGTTTGTACAGTAACTATTTTGAAGTGTAGTAATGCATCCTCAGCTACACAAAAAAGTATTTATTTACATTGGCAAGAGACAGGGAGATGAAGCCAATGCTCAAACATTTGTTTTAAGCATTTGTCTTAAACCCTGCCTTTTAGGAGATAAACAACAACATTTAAATCCAATTGCATACCAGACAATCCAAAAAAAAAAAAAAAAAAAAAAAAAAAAAAAAAAAAAAAAATACAGTCCAAACTGATGTCACAGTTGGTAGGATTTCCACAGAACCGGAAATAACTACAAGCAAAACTGAATGCAGCTCACCAGGACTGGGGCAGAACCTGTGCTAATGGAGAGACAAGGAGGTGGGAAGGAAAGCTGCTGATAGACTTGGGCTTTCAACTTGAAGAAGTGGGATGGCTGGGCTGGTGCTACCTACTTAGCACAGCCACTGTCCCTGCTGCACTGACTCTTCTCAGCAAAAATCAGCCTGTCATTCCAGGACAGAGTAAAAAACAGAGCCTGAGAAACTGCTGTTGAACCACCACAGAGATTAAGCAAATGTCAGTTTTGTTTATGCTAGCAGCACAAATATAACATCAGGGTACATCCTCATCTGAGTCGTATTTGTAAAATTCTATGAAATAATGTACAGTCATTACTGTGAACCAAAACCCTATGTGCCATGCTTACAATTACACTTTTCCAAATGATTTAATACTATAAGAATCATATGGGAAAAACTCGGGTCTTTCTCAGCTAGAAAACAGTTCCAGTTAGAATAATGTAATTTAGATAAAAACATAAATTGTTAAACAATTTTATTTGTAATAGATGGTTGAAAAATGCACATAAATTAATATATAATATAAATATATACATACATTTAGATGATGTGACTGATTAATGATATACATGGTGGGATAATTTGCTTTCATTAACAAATATGCATAATTCATATTTTATTATTATAATTAGCATGAGGATGTAAACTAAGAATCAGTCTTAAGCTTTTGGGAAATGGCAATTCAGGAGGACTTCTAACAGGAGGAGCAGTACACCAAGAGAAATCCTAAGATGAGAGTTGCTAGCACCGTGACTACCGCTCTGTGAATTAATTTGAATACATATATATTATAAATTGAATACATCATAAATGCAGTTCTGCTAGGTACCAGTGTTCTTAAAACCTGGTAAAAACATTAATGAAATGATTAGGCATAGAAAAGAATGAATTTATTAGTGTATTTCCTGATGAAACAGAGATTTTTGGTTTGGCTTTCACTAAAGAATGTAGCTTTGTCTTTCCGAAAATTTTCTCCCACCCAAAGAAAGGAAGTCATGGAATCAAAACTGGCCGAAAATTTATCTCACACCTGGAGGAACTGTTCCCTTTAGGCTGCAAAAAGGGTGAACAAGAAATGCAAAATGATGATATTTTTCTGCATTCTAAAAGAAAATTTAAAATGAGAGTATTAATTTGCAAATACATAATAAATGTTTGTAAGTATTACTGCTATATTTTTTAAACTTTGTCTGAAAGTGAAGTAATCTGTATGAGTCAAAATGAATGATTTAGTTAATTATAAAACCAGATCACACTGCTACGTCTGGAGCAGAGATTTATCATTATTTCCAGAGTTTCCTAAGAGTTATCATTATTTTCAATACAAAAGGATGTATATTTCACTCATGATTTTTCCCCTATAGCAGCAAATCAGACTCTATTCAAACTCAGCTCTATGTGTAAAGTAAATAAATTAACAGACCATTCAGGTTTCAGCTGCTAGGCTCCCAGGAACTCCTGGAAAGAGAAGTGCAACTAACCTTTATAAACAAGAATTCCCATTCACAGTTTATATGCTGCTATTTCTTTATGTTAGTCTTTTCCAGCTGCCATTTCATGGTGAGTATCTGGTCTTACACTCGCTAGAAATATTCTGGGACACTGCCAATACCTTCAAGCAGTTGGAAGAGATTTTGTAACTGGTTATCACAGCTCCCCTGGAAGAAACACTTGTGGCTGAGCACAAGAAATGCAAGCCTTTTAGAAGAGTTGGGCTATATTAATGACATTAATCATTATTTTTCCTTTTCTCATATTAGTGGATGTGGCCACTTCACACTTTTAGCTGGATCTTTACTTAATATTTGCAACTGTTATCCTTTATCAGAATGTGAATCTGAAGAAGACCTAATTTAAAAGGCTCATCTTTAGGTTGCCATTAAGAAACATAAGCTGTTTTTCAAGTTAATAATTTGGGAAGTGGCCCATTCATTTATGCTGGAGGCAATTGGTGACATTCATCATCTCAAGATGCCAGGGCTGGGCAGGTGGCAGCACTCCTGACACAACAGCTGAGCTTTAGCTGACTCAGGTTCTATGCAAAATGGCCAGAGTTAAGTGAAAGCATGACTACATTAAGGCAAAGGTATTTAAATTTCTGCTGGGAACCCCAGCTCCTCAAATAATTTGATCCTGCCACAACATCTGCCTGCAATAAAATCAGAAGAAAACTAAGAGACAAGAACTGCAAAACAGAAATCAAAAGACAAGAGGAAGCAGTAAGCAATGCTCGAATCTGCAAGCAGTTCAATACAGTAGTGCAGAAGGATGGACTATGTTTCTCTAAAATGGCAAGTCTGGTGTCCATTGCTTCACAGAAGAGTTGGAAGTGAATGGTCATCCCCATTCTGAAACTGAACTGTGATGGAGATTTAGCGTAGATTCCTCCTCACTTCTGGAGAGAGATCATGCATACAGATAGGAACTGCTCAAGCTTGTCTCTGGGGCAGGAGGAGAGAGGTTGCTGCTTTCTGGGATGAGCTGTTAAGAAGAAAGACTCATCAGAGAGTCACTTACAATGGAGGCAACCCTCGTGCCTGGGGATTTTTCATCTCTAAAGAAGGTGATCATTCCAAAGCAAAAGGCAATGCTGTGGAATAATTCCTTTCTTCTTTATTCGTAGAATTTGTTCCTGACATAAAGTGGCTAAATTCTAGCACAGACATTAAAAAACACAGCTTTTCTGAAGATAGAAACAATTCAGTTGAAAGCAATTCATAGCCAACATTATTACATCCTGTTCCTGTTTTAGTATTTGTGGCTGAAAACAGTTTTTTCAGTTGTTTTTGTTTTTTAATTAAAGCCATGAGTAGCATGATGTAGAAAACATATATTTCCCAGGCATTTTCATAGAAACTTCACTGAATCACAGAAAACAGAACAACATACTTTTGCAAACATTGGCACTGATCCTCAGCCTCTGGTTCCATTGCTGAGAGAAAAACTGCCAGAGAGCCTAAATTTCTGCCAACAGTACAGTAGAAAAAATTGTCAAAAAAGAGCAGACTTGTAAATTAGAACAGTAAGTATTAGCTACTATGTACACTTAGATAGTTAATGCTGTACAGATTGAAGGCCACCCTCAAAAGCAAACTGGCCATCCCTACCCACACAGGCTACCAGATCTGCATGAAAAGGCCACCTGAACTCCTGAGCATAGAGGTGGTGACATAGCCAGATGACATGGAACAGTCTGGACAAAATGAACATGGGCTGTGCCTCAAGCCCACTTTGTCAGCATTTAGAAGTCTGTTCTTCCAAATGTGCGACCAGGAAAGACTGGTTAGCAGATAACAAGTTTGTGTCACCTGTACCCTTCAAAAAACAAGATATGACCTGAGCCTTGACCTTGAGGACACTGGTTAGGAATCAAGAAATTCAGTGAATTTCTTGGAAAGCACAAAAATGTGGTCAGCAGTTAAACAGCCTTGGTGACTACCTTAGTGTGGCTTCACTCTTAGCTGTATCATTTTGTTATTAGTCAGCTACCTCAGCTCACCATACACCTCTTTCTAACAACACCTTTACATACACATAACAGTGTATAACAGTCACTGAGCCAAATTCCTCACGTATGCTTTAAATAGTATATGGCTGAGTTATTTATAAATTGCATTGTGTGTATTTGAAAAGTTCTAGAGGCTTTCAGGAAAGAGAATGTGTGTGGGTTGGAAATTAACATGCAACAGATTTATTATTTAAGTCTTTACAAGAGGTTTAGGAGTAGAAAAATCAGGTTTCAATTTTCTTGTAGAGATCTTCAAGAAAAAGGAACATTTTTCAAAAATTTCATTTAAAATAAACCAGCTTTTTAAAATGTAGTGATGAAAATAATATTTCAGTATATTGAAGAGCATGATCTTAAAAGGACTGATTTTTCCTATTTTTTTAAAAACTTTAGTTTTTAGAACTGTTGAAACACTAAATTTGAATGATTATCATGAATTGCTGCTTATGAGCAATTGCACTGGTGAATAGTAGCATTGAAGGAAGTTGGATATCTCAACATGTCCACGCATGAGTTAATGTTATTGTGACTGAACTTTACTTAATTTTAAAATCTGGTGCTGAATCAATATAAAAATGTTTCTAGGCTTGCCTACAATGGGAGAAAAAAAGAGGAAAAGAGAGAAAGGAAAGAAAAAGAAAAAAAAAAAGAAAAAAAAAAGGAATCATATGATTGGCTTTTACATTTTATTTAGAGAAAAGAAGTACAGCAAATAAATGAAATAGTCATTTGAGAAAGCTCGAATTTCTAGACTTAAGTGGAAAACAACCAAGCATTTTTTAAAATATATATACATATGTTTTGAAGAGTAATATGAGCAGAAAAATCTTATCCATTTAGCAATAAAGTCGTTGACACTGTATTTCATACACTCCATCAGAAGAATAACTTAAATTCTCTGTTTTGCTGCTTTAAAATATATATATTTCTAAAGGAAAACTCACTCTCATAGGTTAACATGCTTAGATCTTCAAGAAAAATGTATTGGAGATTTCTACCTTGTCAGCTGCATTATCATTCCAATCAAAAACATTCCTAGTGTTTAGAAGATTACTGTAGATTACCCTGTACATTCTTGCTTTTCCAAGTTGTGAATGCTACTTTTAAGGGGCCTACACAATGTAAGCATTGATTAATAATGTCTTTTTACCTATCAAGGAGGCTAGGCAGGGATAAGATTAATAAAAAGAATAAATAAAGGCAAAGGCTAGACAAACTGAGACATGATGCGACAACCTAAATCTGAAGCATCAACTTTTGTTGTGATCTGCATCATATGGGCTTAAAAGTTCCTATAGACATATTGCATAATAATTTGTAAGAAAGGAAATATACAGGCACTTACTACTACAAGATAAACATCTAGAAACAGCACTGTTTTTCTCTCTCATTAAAGTTTTGTTTTGTTGTTGCTTTTCGTCAGAAGGAAATATATAGCATTGTTAATAAAGCCAGTAACTTTATTCTTGCTGTTTGAGATGAACAGATCTGTATCTAAGCAGTGGAAATGATGTTCCAGAACTTTGTGTTTTGCTCAGGCTTTGGTTGTCGTTAGTCTAAGATTTGGAAAGACTTCTACATGAGGAATGGCTTTTACAGACAGGCCCGAGGGCATAAATGAAGTCAATAATTCTTGTTTCATCTTTTAACAAGGCAGCAGATTTGCTATGATGCTATGTTTCCAGTCTATGCAGGATAAGCGAGTTGTCAAGATAGAACTGAGCAAAGACCTTTCACAGATCACAGAATCACAGAATGGCCAGGGTTGGAAGGGACCTCAAGGATCATGAATCTCCAACTCTGCCACAGGCAGGGCACCAACCTCCCCATTTAATACTAGACCAGGTTGCCAAGGGCCCCATCCAATCTGGTCTTGAACCTTTCATTGACAGAGATGTAGTAAACACTGAAGTCTTTAACACTTTCCAACTGGCTGAGTTACATGGCATCCTCCACACCATCATAACTTCTGTGAAACCTGTTATGCTCTCCTCAAACATCAGTCAGTGAGCATCCATCACATCCATATTGACACCTGATGCTCAACATAGAGTACAATGCTAGTTCCAGCAAATTTTAAACTCTTTTTCGATCTGCATTTGCGAAGACATTCACATTCAGTATTTGAGCAGCTAATACAGATTTTAAGTTTCCTACTTTACCATTTGACATCTTGAATTCCTTACGTTCAGTCAGTTTCCTCCAAATTTAGGTAAAGGATATCCATTAAAAATAAGGCACATTGTTCACA
The DNA here is from genome assembly GCF_019232065.1 of Centrocercus urophasianus. NCBI lineage: Eukaryota > Metazoa > Chordata > Aves > Galliformes > Phasianidae > Centrocercus > Centrocercus urophasianus. Next base: position 11,954,422 of record NW_024884811.1, read on the forward strand.
TCACTTGTGCCAAATATGTCAATATAAACTGTATTTTCCACATGCCTGTTCCCTCTCCAAATCAACAAAATAATTTTACATTGCAATTCTAGTAACAAGAAGAAACAATGACAAATAATCTCCAGTTTTCTGATTTTATCAGTCACAAAATGGATACAAATTGGGCAAAACAATCGTTCCTAATGTTAGCCTGAATCAGCTTTCAACTTCTGTTATGACTGGGCCACTGTTCTTCCAAAACCTTGCTTACTTTTGATTGCTAGAGAAGAATATTTGTGTCAGTAAATAGCCAGATGAATATCACTGATGAACTGATAATGTCAGACCCCATAGCCATTGACCTTTTCTAAAGGTGTCATATGGTCACTAAACAGCCTGAGAAAAGGAATAAAATAACTATTCTGTTGCAAGGTGCAACTACGAATGTGGATTTAACATCATAGCTTACCACTTCTGAATTTCTGGCATTCAGAAATATCCCAAATAACTATAGACTATTTTGGGGGATGCTAGCATTCACTAACTACAGTACAAAATTAATTTCGTCTTTGCAGTCAGCAACATCCAAATTAAAAAGTAATTGATTGAGAAAGGTTGTGCTTAATTATTGGACAAAGTTACTTAAGATCCCATGTGATGAAAATAATTTGTAATGAAAGAGGTTTATGACTAAAACGATGTCTAAAAAGTAGATATGAAATGTGCAATCATAGGTCTCATCTAGTGTTGTAGTGACTGAAGAAATTAACAGAGATGTCTCAGGGTTTTTTTTTTGTTATTATTTCTTGAATGCTGCAGTTTGTTCCCAATATACCTACCAAAATCAGCAAGGAGTCTTACAATTGTAATAAGATTTTGAAACATTTGATTTTTTTTTCTCTGTATTATTAGGAGTTCAGAATGGGTTTACTGTTTTATATGTATTTTATATGTTAAATTAACTTGCTTAATATATTATATATGTTCTTCATAACAGTCAATAAACATTATCCTTATTAGAATATGCAGCGTTGCAGTAGAAACAATGTCATGCAGAGTCTTATCAGTACTCTCTTACCTTTGCTATTAAATACTTGATAAGATACAGCTTGTAATCACTGCTCGAGAAATGAATTACAAGGATAAAAGAGCATTAGTTTTGATCAACTGACGTTGGGTTGCAATGAGTTAACTAGGATCATTGTTTCTGGGGCTGTTCATATCCCCAGACTTTTCACAGCCCTGGCAGAGGCAGACTCTGTAATAAGTCTCACATTACACGTGGATTAGATTTGTAGAAATCCTGTAACTCAATAGGTACCTGCCTATTCTCTCCTGGCGTCAGGCTGCCTGCACTACTTTGCTCTGTAGACATACCTGGCATTCCACCCATGCCTCCTCACTGCCTAAGTGGGCTGGAGCCTGCCTACCAAAACATTGGGGTATTGTTGGGAAGGGGAGACCCCCTTGACAGACGAGCGAAGTGTGAAGTTAGTCTTGCAATGCCTTATTACCTTCCTATGAAGTATACACGCAGCTCTTTTAAACTTCCTTTACGCAATTGTAGTGTGGGAAATCAGATCTGTAGAAGCGTTTGGGAGTAGCAGGGGGTGGAGATGCACTGTAGACGTGGACAAAGCCAGTCCGACCCCAAGCCCTTCCGGCTTTCCCCCAGCTGCCACCATCATGTTTGTTTACACTGACTGAGGAAGACAACAAAAACATATTTGGCAGCGCATCAAGAATGTGAAATGACTTGATTTCTGGGAACTGTGCCAGGTATTATAAGCCATTTTGTTTGAACACCCGTTCTTCATTTCACTGCATACTGTTAAGTAATTAGTGGGTAAGTGAGTTAAGATTTTTTTTTTTCTTAAATCAATAAAATTAACATTAAAATACCCATTTACAGTATTTATTACATTTAAAGTGGAACAGCTATCTCACTAATGAAAACTGAGTCATATGATGCTTAAACACTAAGGGGAAATTTCTAAATTCGTCATTAGAAGTTTACGGATTGTATCCTGCAAATCTTAGTCTTGAAATCAGTTCAGTCAAAGCTCAAAATAAAGCTTACAAAAGCATTACCAGATCAGCCAACTGACTAAATTTTCAGTTTTTTTTTTTTTTTTTTTTTTTTTTTTTTTTTTTTTTTT
>NW_024884811.1:11956659-12019346 GCF_019232065.1 Centrocercus urophasianus
TTTTTTTTTTTTTTTTTTTTTTTTTTTTTTTTTTTTTTAATGTATTTGTGGGGAGGATATTTTTTAATGTGTAGTGAAATTTGAGATCCATAACTACTCTTTCCTCCTCTTTCAGCAGTTCATCATCTCATCCTGGAAGATAACGAAAAAACTCCTAGTGATTTCATGCAGATGTGTATGTGGTACTAATAACCACCAAACAACATTTAATGTTAAATGTTAATAAAGCCTAAAGGTTATATTAATATTAGTATTTTTTTTTAATATCGAACAGGAATTTGGTAATGGACTATCATCACAAAATATACAAAAGCAATAAATGTACAGGCTAATGCCCTGAAGTTCATGTCTATGACTTGCAAGTTTAGTGAGATATTACTTCAGACTTCAAAAAGGGTAGTAGAAATAGGGTTGTGGACATAGCTCTATTTTCTCTCTACATTCAAGAGGATTGCAGGCAACTCATTTCCAGAAACTGCAACGTAGATAAATTCCTGTCATCCAGCTAGACTCCTGTCCCTTGCCAAATGGCAGTGACTTGCAGTGATTTTACCTAAGTTATGTTCCCAAGCAGCCTCCACAGGAGATAATGACTCTGCAACAAATGTTTGCAAAGAGTATTTGCTAGCATGCTAGGAATACTTGGATGTATTGCCTCTGTGGATTTTTACCACTGTTCTCTCTGTTCATTTCATTCCACACAGACAGGTACAAGGTAACTTTTCTGACTTCATACTATCTAACAAAAACAAACTACTTCTAAGCCATGTACGCAGAAGTACAGAAGCCATGTTCTACTGTGCAGAATATCTTTTAACTCATGATGAATAGCTTCCGACTGAGTTTTAACTCTGAGATTTCAAAGCACGTTTTAGAAACAATACCTGGACATAGGAATTATTAGATAGTACAAATAATTCTTTTTCTCTTAATGTAATTATATCTCATATTATCCCCAGCTGACGCAGTAAATGAAGCTCTGGCATGAAATCAATGAACTCATTTTGTTTCTCTTATATTTTTTTTAAATGGGAGAGAGAGTAGAAATTTTTTTTTCTGTTTCAGTTATGTACAGTATATTTCAACTCACACGCCCCTCTTATTACTATGTTTTTAAAGCTTCATTCTACTTTAGTACATTTAGGCATAGATAAAACAAAATTGTTGGTGAGCAATGCAAGTAACAAAGCCTTATTTTGCACAGATTTGTGTCCTTTGTCCCATAAATCCCTTCACTCCTATCCTCAAACCACAGCTAACTCCATTCCCCTCCTTAGCCTCAAGGACAGCTTCACTCACAAGCAGCAGCTCATGCTACAGCTAGTCTCAAGCTTTGTGAAGCCTGATTAGGTAGCCAGGGCTCCTGTGCCAATTGGCCAGCAGCCTGCTGCCAGGAAGAGTACATAATATTAGTTTCTCAGTAGGAGCCCTGAGTTGCATTTCTCCTGTGCTTACACTGATTTTCAAGAAATTTATAGAAATGTAATTTTCCTTAAGTTTTTCACCACTATTCTGCCTTTTGAATTTGCTTGAACGTGGTCAATAACAAGTATTAGGGTACGGGAAACAGGTAAATGACTCAACCGCATAAACCACATCTCTGAGGAGGATCAGACTGAAGCCTAAATATGAAATAGAGATCATGCAGTGGTTTCTGTCTGAATAGTTAACATGAGGGTGTCCAAAATTACACCAGTTTCATGGAGTTTTTCTTTCTCATTACTTCAGTGGCACAGTTTTTGTGCCAGCTTCCTGCCAAGCAAATTGCACAGGGTATGTATGACTGTGAGACTGTCTGTGGTGACAAGCTTGCTGTAGCACCGACCAGGACTTTATAACATTCCTTAAGGAAAAAAAAAAAAAAAAAAAAAAAAAAAAAGATGCTGCCAATTGTAACAACTGTGAAGTGTCTCTTTGACATGAAACCACTGCTGATTAAAATGAGCCAAAAATATGACAGTTTCACAGAAGACTCGTTTTTATCAGCTGAATACTTCTCCTCACATCACTAAGGTCAAATTCAAATGTAAAATCATTGTACCTGAAGGAAACCAACTGTCAAGTGTCTTATACAATACTCGCTAAGTCCTCTTCTTCTAAACAAGACTAGTACTTATGTAGTTTACTTGATAGTAAAATGTAATGAATTTTCTGAATTTCTATACAGGTAGATGAATACAGGATGAAAAGTCTCTTTTTCCATTTCAGTGCTTCAGCTGAAATGGCTTTGTTACAGTTTATGCATTCTTTTAAATATGAAAAGTCTGGGAACAGATTTGTGAATGAAATATTTTGTCAAGATTGAATGCCAGCTCTAGCCCCACTCAAATAAGAGAAATTACTTCCCAGTGATGCTTCAAATTGCTTGTTAACTATTTCAGCAACAGGTATGGCGATTCTCTATACAAGGCTTGTTCTAGCCTTTTTAGATGCTTTTGTGTCAGTTAATTTTTGAAATCTGCATTGTTAGAAGCAGTTCAGAGTTCAGTCATTCACCTAAATGTGCAAAGGTGAATATGTTTCAAGCCTAAAATTTCTATTTCCAGATGCGTAGTCTTCATTAAATGTTTGTTTAAAAGTTATTAAAAAGAAGTATATAGATGTGATTAGTAATGGTCCAGATACCACTATGAGGAGACCATTGTGGGAAATAAGCAGGTAAACTGAAGTGACTATGGATTCTGTGTTTTCCCAGAAATTCCAATGAATGAACCAAATTCCAACCATGGAGGTTCAAAATTCTGCACAATTAATGGGCTTATGTGCAGGTGTTGAACTGAAATACATGATCCAGTACCAATGATCTTAAAGAATTTTTCTTCACAATCCTACAGGTTTCTGAATTTAATTAATATTTTTATTATTGTTTTCTTGATTACCTGAATTAGCACCTTCACATTACTGAGATCAGTAAGAGAATTTTGACGTCCTAAACGTGTTGTAGATGTGCCATGTCTGATTGTGACTCAAATGACAGAACAGTAGATACAGGTCAAAACCCCCATTTGAATCCCATCTTGCATTTTCGTTTTTTTATAGCTCAGAGCTATGTCATATAAGTTCCAACTTGACACACCCTGGGGATCTCCAGGGCAATATTTTGGTTGCCTGAGCTGTCTCCCCCATTCCAAGGAGCAAATTAAAGGTGATCAGCACTCTTCCATTGCAAGCTGCTGACATTCAGCAGATACTGGTACCAGAGAACTAAAGAAAGCATCATGAAGAAAAATTCCTTCTTTTTTTCCCTCCTTCTGCCTGGTTTCCTCGGTTCCATAATTCTTTCAGTAGGAATCACACCATGTAAAATAGAATTGTTCCGATATGGTTTTAGTCTCCTTTCTCTCACAGCATATACAGCAGATATTGTCAGATTTTAGTTTCAAACAAAAAGCAAGTGCTGGCTAGTCTTTTTTTTTTTTTTTTTTTTTTTTTTTTTTTTTTTTTTTTTAACCACAGTTTACATGGTAAGAGAAAAGACAACTTTATTTCCACCCCCTCATTATTGTAAGGCTGAACAGCACTAGCTTTGAACTGAAAAAGCTCCTTTTTGAACTGAAATAGAAGAAAACCTGGGAAGAAACTGTCAGTGAATCAAGGAAAGAACAATACAGTTTGAGAGTTAACAAAAATTCACTGAGAGTGCCTTTCAGAGAACAGAGAGGAGCAGAGACCTCCTTGAAAGATCTGCAACACTGCCACAGTTGGGGTCTTTCTTGCAAATACTGTCTCACTGAAACTGTGTAGGCAGCTGTCCTTTCATGTGCCACCATATGTCTTTGACCCTGTCATAGCTCATCATGGTTAATCAGCCTAAATCTGCATGTTAAATTCAAAAGTAAAACACAACAGCAGTGAGTCAGGAGCAAACACCCTACCACAGTCCCTATTTCATGTAGTTTTTGTGAGAGGAATGAAAGTTTATTCACAGTCTCTAAATACCTGAGTTAGTTTATTAAGAAGGAAAGAGTAGTAGTCATGAGAGAAATGGGTGCTGTGAACCACTTCCTGCACTGAAGGTTGTTTGTTCTTACTTATGAAAAACTGGACTGGAACTAAAGCCACAAGTATGAAGTATCTTGACAGTCTTCAAACCTGAAATGGGATTTTCCTTCATCCTTCATTCCACTTCTCCTGCATGAGAAGTATATATGTGAGATGTGAATAATGAGGCAGCAGGACTGGTAGAAAATCACAGGTAAATCAAGTCAATAGTATGGGTAGATTCATTGATACCTAGCTGCATTCTCCCATACAGATTTGCAACTGCTTGTTCTATGTTTTGATTTTTGTTGCTCCACAAAGAAGAGCTACCTCCTGGGAAGTTTTAGGGAATTGTACCTCTGTCTCGTCTTGGCTATCAAGCACTTTCCATTTCCACATTTCCTCAGCTAGAATGTACTGTTTCCTGTAGCTTCTGTTCTCTGAAATGGGCATAGCGTAATGCTCTATTACTGATAAATATTTTATTCATAAAATGGAGTTCAAAATGTATTTGTGCCACTCTAGGGCCAGAGAGGTAAATCCATTTATGATTTTATTGTATTGCTGTAACATCTGGAGGACCTAAACAAGATTAAAACTTCACTGTTATAGGCATAGTACGCTGAAGTTGTCAGAATTAGTTTATTCCCTGTAAGCATTACACAAATATGCAGGGGAGCAGAATTACCTAAAAAATCTTTATGGCATTTATGGAAAAAAAAAAAAAAATTTGTATGAGTAGGCAGACATAGGTTCACAACTCAGATTTTCAGCAATTATTTAGAAAAGAATGGGGAATAGCACAACCAAAATGGGAAATAAAGAAAAAGAAAACATAAAAGAATCATGTTTTATCTTGCTCAAAACCTTATTGGTTTATTACATTATAAACTATTTGCCCTATGCATACTTCATGTAATCTCTTACTTAATGTTTTGTGACAACTTTAATATAACAAAATTAGACATGCTGCTGCAGTAGTTCTGACAGCTACCTGGTTTCCATGCATTAACACCATTGGCTTCTTGCCCAATACAAATAAACTTGAAAGGCTAGAGAGCACATCCAGTGAAATCAAGTAGCCTTAAACTAAAAGATAAAGCTCAGTGCTGTGGAATAAAATATCACTGAAGGGAAACCTTCAGCAATGTCACTGACTGAAGTATTAAATTAAAAAAAAAGTTTGAAATGAAGACATTTAAATCTATCTATATAAACAGGACTATCATTTAAAGAACAAACAGAACTTACAAAAATATAATTTCATTTTGTAATCACGTAGGCATACCATATTTGCAAAATTCCTTTCCACATCAAAATTTGAGTAAGATATGTCATGGTATACATTACAAGTGTTCCAAAAACTCAAAGGATTATGTATAACTACCATGTAATGCCTTTTTACGCTTATTGATATGAGTGCGTATGAACACATATACATTCTGAGCCACGACAGAAACAAATTTTATGCAACAAATGACATTTGACCAGTGCATAAATATATGTGAAACTTATATCTTCTAACTTGCTATCACACTCCCTAACTACTTCTTCAGTTACATAATGAATAAAATTTGTTAGCCTATGTGCACTTAAATAATGGGAGTTGTTATAAAGAAATTGTCTTTTTTTTAAGCTAACTACTTCAACTGCTTTGAGTGTTTCTATTGTGTTGTTTTATCAGTGCTCAAATAGTCCTTTAGGCTTTTTCATATCAATCAAAACATGAAAGGTAACTGAAGATCACATAGAAATCATAATACTATAATCATATGAGAACTCATCAGAGGGCTAAATTACCAGTGGGAAAAAAACAACTTGAGGTGGACCTGATTTTAGTAACCATTGGATTAGTAAAAAAAAAAAAATAAAAATTATTGTGGTAATCTAACAGTTCTAACTTATGGTTTTATGGTAGAGACACAGAGCAGCCTTTGTCAAATTTAAAAAAGTCCACTGCAGACTCCCCCATGCTATCCATAGCCAAGCTACTGACATGGTCTAGCACTCTGTTGTCTATCACCTTCTCTCCACCAGCAGGAGAGGCAGTTTGCAAATCACAGAAGATGGATAGCCCAGTGCTCTGGCTGCACAGATGGAGTTTCAAAGGTATTTCTAGAGATGTGGCTTTAATCAGAGATTGATATATTTGGCCAGATATGTATTATACTTTCATAACTGAGTCCTTATCACTAAGAATAAGATGAAGTATTGAAAAGATTTGCAGATAAATATTGAGAATGTTTCCCCCTGGAGAATCTGTGTTGACTATCCTTGATACCCTCACTTGCTTGGTGATGAAATTGAAAATAAGTTGCTCATGATAATGTGCTTGTATATAGATACATATATATAAATGAAAATATGGAATAGAAAGGACTGGATTGGACTGGACTAGACTAGACTAGATTAGACTAGACTAGCATGATAGTTCAAGCACTGACAGGCAGAAGACATCAATGACCACTCCAGGAAGCCATACTGATGTTTGGTCACCCTCAAGGTAAATAAATGCTCCTACGGCCCATTCTGAAACTCTGCATGAGATACATTTCATGCCTCTCCCATCCTGTCATCTGTTCCCAGGGAACAGAACCCAGCATATCTTTCAGCTTCTCCTCCTCAGGGAGCTGCAGAGTGCAGTGAGGTCACCTCTCAGCCTCCTCTTCTCCAGACAAGGCAATCCAGTTGTCCTCAGCCTCTCCTCACAGGGCATTCCTTGTAGCCCTCTTACCAGTTTTGTTGTCATCATCTGCATACTTTCAAGCATCTTAACATCCCCCTTATACTGTGGAGAACTTTTACACTGTCAGAACGTCCCCCGCTTATATCCCTTTTTATTATCCATGACGGAAGAATTTTCTGATAGTTATCATATTTGCCCCTTCTAACTTTCCTGAAACATGGACATTAAACACTAACAGAAATGCTATGGATTCTTTGGCATGCAACCTCTTTTGAACTTGTTTACTGACTGTGCAGAAAGGGTACCGTTTGCCAATATTGTTAAGAGTTCTGATATTGTTGCTTATAACTCCAACTGATTACCTCCCTCATTTATATCTCTCTAAGGAAGTTGTGAAAGCTCCACAACACTTTTGAAGTACTTCAAGTGAAAAAAAAAAACAACAAAACAAAACAAAACAAAAAAAAAAACCAAAAAACCAACACAACAACCTATGGGGAAAAACAAACAAACAAAAAAACCCCATGATACTGGCACTGAGACAAATTGCCTACTCTTTCAAAAATTTTCTCTTTCCAATGAGGTGGTGATGAAAGGGGCTGGTCTATGTTTGAGACAAAGACCTAGAATAACAGAGGATCTCATAAGCTGTATCATTTTCTCATCAGATGCAAAGTGTGTTTATACATCCTGCTTTCTCTAGTATAAACTTATAGTCTTAGCTATCCAAATGATAAAATTATGAAATGTGCTACCTTAACCCTTCTCAAAACAAAGCAATCCTCTATTATTTCACTCTCTTGGGTGTTCACATGAGTGAACAAACCAAATGTGGCAGATGTTATTCACATTCCTAATTGCACAACTGGAAGCTGATCTCATCCTATAACAATGCACATAGATGACTTTAGAAGAATCTGAAGAAAAAAGAAGTGCTTATCAAATAATACTGTACCAGTTGGGAATATTTTTTATTTCCAAAGCAAGCTGAAGTGGCATCTGAAAGGAAATCTCTCTGCTAAAGACTTTTAGTCTACATCATTCTCTGTTCTTTCCTTTCCTAATGCTTAAAAAGTGCAAAGAGACTCCATTTAGGCAGGAATTATTACTATCAACCATTTGAAAATGCCTCGCTACTTGAATAAGAGCTTCAGATATAGTTTGTATTTTATATCAATATCATATTGCCTTAATGTACCATGTTAAAATGAGATTCTGCTTCCTCAGCTACTTAAGTGCTTTACTTCTTTTATACTTGTAGTTTATATAGTATATTTTACCTTACATCGGCATATCTGAGTGAGTTCTTTGGTTTATTATGGAGCAGATTGGGCTATATGTCCTAGTAGTTCATCTGGGCTTTAAAATAGATGTGTTTTATAGAGGTATGAATAAAGATTTTGCATTTGATTGAATAAGGCTCAGAAAGACTCCAAATAAGGAAGAAATGTAAGAGCTCAAATCCCATTTAACTTAGGACAACCCTTTCTAAAAGGAACATGGCACATTTCAGTATGTTCTTAAATCTAAGCATGATATTCACAGCTTAAAACAATCTATCAGCTGCTTAAATATTTTAAGAGGATGTAGCCACGTTTTCAAGGACTAAACAGAAATAACATATGGAATTGTTGCTCGTAGATAAAACAAATTCAGGGTCAGCAAAAACTGTGAGAGGTCAGTGTTAAGAACGAACAATACCAGGCCAGAGTTCCAGAAGAGGAACTTTCATTCCATGGAAATATTCTTTCCATGCATAATGTCATTAGTTCTGGGCTTATATCCCACTGACCATCAGCAAGATGAGAGATTTTGGATCAACTGAAGTTTTTCAGGACAGTTTTCTAAACATCCTCCATCACTGCTAGAATGTACAGTGTGTCCATTATTCTGTCATGTCACCTGTGTGCGTGACCTTTGCACTACACCAAAGTTATGAGTAGTAGATTTTCGATTCATGAAAAAAGGCCAACATACCAAGCATTGTTTATGGGGTAGATGTATGCACATGAGCAGTTACCATAAAATAACCTCTATTCTGCAAGTCAAATACACTTTCCTGTGTGTGCCCATTCCTGTCCTTTCAGTCAGATGCAAAATATTCTTTTATCTCTACAGTAAATTGCTCCCGAGTTTATCTTTATTTTTATTTTTCTTAAAGTAATATTTGTACTGTGGCAGCACCTAGAGACTCTTGTCATACATCACAACTTCATTATGATTGTAATCTCACTGAGATAGAAGCTATACATAGGTACTTGTGTATTCACATCAAGTTCGCCCTGTGAGATACAAAAATGCTGAATCCTGCCTCAACACCCAATATCACGAGCTTTTTCAAACTCTACTAGCTTGAAGAACTTGACACTTGAGGTAAAACTCAGAAGTTGTTTTATAACATTCTCCATCTGACTTACTTTACAGAGAACATGAAATTAAAGCATACGTATCCATATATGTACATAAGGATATACGCATACATATGCTTTACCTGTATATGCATAGGTGCATATATACCGTATACACTCATAAACACCTACACGTAGACCTTAAAGGATCAAGTCAGTTGCTTAGCTTAGCTTTCCAGTGTCACTTAAAATGTTTTGAACTTATCTCCTGATCTGCAGGTGCTGCTCCACTAAGGAGTAGTCTCACTTCTATTGTTTGTCATACATCAGATTTCTGCAGATATTTCAGATGCCCTAAATTGTCTTATGTCCCTGGCTCCCCTGATTCTGTTGCTGACTCCCATTCTAAATGCAATCACACAGGGGATGTATGTGCTCTATCCCTTGCATCTATTGACTTTCCACTTTCCTGCCCTATGCAGCTGGCCACCAATTAGCCCTTGTCACATACAACTGCAAAGCTCAGGCTGAAGATCCCAATCTCACAGTTCTGCTTGGACCAAGAGTCACACTAGCTGTTATCTATTGTGAGTACAACAAAATGTAGCATTGTGAGATAAAGATCAAAACAATGTGCTTAATAGAAACCATTTTGAGAACAGTAGTGGAGTTGGCTGTGAGAACAAAAGCTGTCAAATTTTTATTAAATGGCATCTATTGCTCATAAGAGCAAGAACAACAGAGCAAGTGGAAGCATTAGCAGAGATGAGATGGAGTTTAAACATGATATCTGATGTGGTTCTGTGTTGTGTTCCATATATTTGCATGGACTGAAGAACACATTAGGCTTTATGCCCAGGAGGTGGAGGAGCAGGATACCCAAAGGAAAAACTAATGAGGAGTGCAAACTGAAATCTGAAGAAACACTAATTTTGTCCTGCAGAGTTTTTCCAATCTAAAATATTTTCATGATATCAACCATCATCCATAAAGAGAATTTGGGCAGGAATTAAAAGGTTGTAGTCTGGAATGTGCATTTTATATTTTATTAAAATATGGTGATTTATGCATTATCTATCAGAAATATGTATAACATTTATATTTATACACACATACTTTCTATAAGACTGTAAGTATCCTGAGAATATTTTTATTTTCAGTCTATATGTATTGTTATTCAAGAACAACCTTGTGTTTCACCTAACACTGACTTTTAGCTCTACTAAGGGAAAGAGTATGAGACACACAGCAAGGAACCCTTCTTCTTGTAGCATTCCCACCAGCAATATTCCTACCTTTGGCATTATTGTTAAAGAGGATATTACACAAAATGGCACAGCTTGAATCATGCCATTTTTCAGGCTCCTACTTTTCTTCCTTCCCTACTTCTATTATGAATAATTCAAGATTGATTTTGAACAGGAGAAATAATTTAAACAAGCAATTTCAGTATTCACCTTTTTTTCCTTTTTGTTTCAAAGCTTATACTTATTACTGTGAATAAAAGAACAAATAATAATAATAATAAACCCCACCAAAACCAAATCAGCAGGTAAAAGCAATATTCATAAAATCAAAGAAAAATTAGGGACCTTGAGAGGTCATTTAGCCATTCTTCTGCTCTAGTCTACAGTATCTAACTTAAATCTCCTCAGCAATGCCTAAGTCCGATGTATGTTTTCTTGTGTTCTGTTCTTCCAGAAGCTGTACCATATTGGTAGACTGATGTAATTTCTTGCAGTGCACATATGACTCAGGCAGATAGATTATAAATCCCAGTGAATATTTTAAATGAAAAAGTGCTCTGATACTTGGCTTCCTCAAACTGTTCCTTATTGTCATGATAGTAGGGAGAGTGACAAAAAAGGAAATAAACCAGTTTTCGTAGCAAACCTTAGCATCCTAATTAAGCACTGAGTCTTAAGTCTTTCAAGTCACTCTTGCTCAATAAATGTTTTAAGAGTTATACATAAGGAGAAATCCATGCTGCACTGTGAGATGCAAGAGCACTCCACAGCAACTACTCCCACAGCTCCTTCCTCTGCCTGGCAGATGGTTCAGTTGCAGGGTGACAGGGAAGATTTCCCACTCTGGAATAGTATTTTTTCATCCTCTTTTGTTTCCTAAGGGTAAAATTCTAAGACAGTCCTGGTGAGCTTCTGATCACTTAAAATGACTATCACACCTCCTAGAAATGTCCTGAGTCTAGAATTTTCAACATAGCATGTCTTTGCATACCTAGAAAGAGTTTGTGAAAAGACCAGCCTACAAATAATAAAAATACAGGATAAAAGTATCAACAAAGACATTGCAGTCCTGTCCTTATTTCAAATATCCATTTAGAGAAAGCAAAGAGAAAGAGAGAAAGGTGAATTATTTTTCCCCCTGCTCAGAAAGCAATAAGCATTTTGAGTATTGAAGCATCTGTTCTCCTTGACTGTACTAACAGCAAGAAATTCCTGGGAAGGCAAACCTCAACTATACAAAAAAAAAGGCCTATGGCCAGATATGAAATAATGTGATATTATTCAGATCTCAGTCACCTATGCTGATTGTCTGGAATATGCCTACGTTGATTTTCAAGTATGCCTGTTGTATGGAGATTTGATGACCACATTATATTCAAACAATCTACCTGAGGCACAAATCTTACTACAGAAAAACAAACAAGCAAAAACCAACATGGCTTCAAGCTGGACTATCTTTTCTTTTTGATAAAAAGTACTTGCTTTGTAGACCCTTGGAATGATGATGAAGGAAAGCAAAGAAGAGCAGGAACAGGAAGAGAGATGTTTTGTACCTACTTTCCTCTCTCAAATAGCAGCCCAGCTTGGGCAGAAACGACTGTCCTTATGGTGCTGATCTATGTTTTTATGGTGTACCTGGAACAAAGGTAGTTAGAAATACCCTGTTGGTTGTGTTGAGAAGAATGGCTCTGCAAAGCACCCCTTTTCCTTTAATCTGGCAATGGACTCATCAGGGCAGGGGGACGGTATGGGGATATCAGATACGGAGAACCAGGACTGCAAAGTGCAATATTAAAGCATAACAGCCTCAAGGTTTAGACACAGTTCAGCCGGAATGTATAGATACAGTGATCGGTGCAATAAAAATGGTCACTTGTTGGATTAATTGAACATATTTTCCATTCAAGATAGGACTAAAGGGAATGTTTTTATTACATTTCTTCTTTTAATTAGTTAAATCCATAAAAATCTGGAGATTTAAAATGTTTGTAGGTTTACTAATAGTTTGGTAAAAGATGACATTTTTTATTTACTTTATTTTCCTCTCTTCTGTTTTTCAGACCAGAACTAAAAATAGTAATGTTTCATTTTGAAAACTTTGAACCAAACTCTTTCACTGTCTAGGGATTGTTTATCTTCCTTTTTTCTGTTCACAAGTCTTCTTCAATTTTGTGAAAAACCCACTGAATACTGTGGGAACTGCTGAATCATGGCCTGAACCTCTGATTGATCACCTGAGGGAAGCAATGAGTCAGCACTGGGAGCACAGGTGAAGGCAATTCACCTGTACAGCTGGAAGGGGTGGAACCTGGCTCCACCTCTCCTAGACCCATTTAAGAGCTGACTACCAGTGAGGAAGGATCTCTTTCTGGAGATCCCTCCTTTGGAGTTTTATAGTAAGCCCAGGACAAGGGTAAGCACTATTAATTATTCTGGCTTTATTATTATTTTGTAATAACCTGCTTAGCCAAACTCTCTTGTTTATTTCATAATTATAATATCTGTGTATACATTAATTAGACAAATACATACATATACACATTTACCCGTGGTGGTGACTGAAGAGTATTATCCTGCAGTCATGAACTACAACATGCATTATTAGACAAATAAACTGCATTCACTGCTGGAAGCAGAAACTCTTTCTGTGAGGTGCAGTGATTCGACTTCACCAGCAGGAAGAGAATAAATCTCCAAAGCCACTGAAGTCTGCCAGGAGATTCTGCTAGCTCTTCCAACTTTATGGGGTGCACCTGCTACTTCAGTGAGTAAATAGGGTAGGTATTAAAATCAGCTTCTGTATTGTGCCTTCCCATCATGCAGAGCTGATGTCTCAAGTTTCAGTACACCAGTAACCTGGAGTATGTCTTGGGTTAGTAAATGCCACTACATGACTTCAAAAATGGGCCGAAACTTGAGAAGATAAGCTTGCTAAAGACAGACTTAACAGGAAAAAAATAGCATTTACAGTGCATCATGAGTGTTTGTGTATATACAATCTAATGATGCTCCAATTTATATTCCAAAATAACTTCATTTGCTTGCTACATTAGTTGTTCTAATAATCTAAAGTAAATGGTCAATAATCAAAGGAAGACATTTATAGTCTCCTGTTTACAGTGGACCCTGCAAATTCACCGTTATCTCCATATTTTTCTAAAATGTTTATGTGCAAATGATTTTCACTCCGGTATCTTCATCATGAATACATAAAAATATATGCTTAGCTATCAAAAGATAATTAGGTGAGACATGTATGTTTTGTCATAATTAATATTCTGTCAATAGGCTAGATAAGAAAGCTCCAAGGGTTAATGCTTTCCTGCTCTGTATCTAACATTGCCAGTGAATTTCTCTAGCTCACTCCATTAATCCAGTCAGCACAATGGATCAGGTTAGAGATGTGTCTCAATAAATCACTCTCAAGTGCTGGGGGTAGGAGTACCTAATTAATCAGCACTGTCATTATGTTTGACTTGTAGCTGCCTTACTGTGTATGGGATGAGGATTCAGTGTATTTAACCCGCACGCACTCTTAAACAGATCTCCAGTAGTGATGTAAATTTTAACCCTTTTATGGAAAAAGACGGCCCATGTTTCTACAGATGGAAGATGAAATGCTTATTGCCACTAAACTAATCCACAGGACATTTACTCTTTTTTTCCTGTCCCCAGGGACCCTATTAACATCCTGTGGCATTTTATCTCCCCTAATACTAAAGGTCAGAAACAAGCTTCTCTGCTAGAGTTCCTCTCAGCGCCAAGCTGTACCTGCCAGCTTTCCCTTTCCCGCTTCCCATCCATCCTCTAAGCCCCCTTTCTCTCTGCCTCTTTGTTCTCAGGCCAGTGCTTCCCAGCAGAAGACTTCTAGCCCTCACCTCTCTCACTCTAGCCAGACTATCCTCCCCATAGTCTGAAGAGGTTTGTTGCCCCACTAGCTGCCATTTTCTCTCTCCACTCTCCTTCCTTCATATCTGTATTTCATAAGTAGACCTGAAAGCTAAACACACCTTTCCTGAGTTCTTCCTTCAGCTGTTGGCAGCGCCTTGCAGTCATAAGGCAGATTTTTGACTCAAAATCTTCAACTCTTAAGCTGCAGTTTTGCGCTACCTTCCTGACTGCAAACAATGGCATATTCCTTATTGAAATAATAGTTCTGACTCTTGTTATGCATGTGTGTGAACATTTTGATTTTCACCTCTGCTTTGGTTCAGAACTCAAAAGATTTTCACCGTATTCTGTATTATTTTAAGGTCCAAGAAGCAGTTGCCTACCTCAGATGGTGATATCTAAAGATATCAGACTGCCTGGAATAAAAAATTAGGAGTGATGTGATATTGAGTTCACAGTGAATTTATGCCAATGTGCTTCCTGCTTTGCACTGACATTGAATCCATAGCAAGAAGATGCATGAGAGAGTATATGGAAGGCAGCAAAGCAAATGCTGTTTCTGCTAATGGCAGGGCTGGCTCCTGGCAGCCTGAAGGGAGAAGATGCTGTGAATATAGAGTCTGTGATAAAGAAGAAACTGCAAGTTTCAGCTATCCACTAAGACTTAAATAGATGTAATAGGAATGTACACAATTGTTAGCATGCACATTCTCATCTAATTGTGTCCTGAATCAGTCATGAGCAGGTCTATGAATTTACTACTATTAACAATAGTACAGAGGTACTATCTTGTTTATTTTAATTCTGTCTTGTGGACTTCCCAGGTAACTGTGTGTGTTCAGGCCAGCCTGAATCTTTGTCCTTTTCCATGGCATAAAGCAACTCAGTATCCACTTTGAAGATGCCTACATGAACAATAATGATTTTGAAGATTTTTGTTTGGCATACACAACTACCCTGCTATCTGTTTCTGATATGATATTGAACTGTATTGACAATATTCTGTACAAATTCAGTGATTAGAACTCTGTGGCTGTCCCTCTGCAGACACCTATGACAAAAATATAACTTGAACATAGATGCTAATTTTTTGAACTAGGCAGAGTAAAATTATGATATCTGACACTAGTATTTTTGTGCTTCAGTGTCCCTCTTCTTTGAAAATAGGTATGTCATCATTTCACTGCAATGTGATATCCAATGATTATTCATTAATGCCTGTGGATAGTCCATGCTAAATTCTGATCATCAAAGAAATCTAAGAAGGAATTAATGATCCTGTGTTCTGTAGTTGCACAGTGAACAGTAAATGATACACAGACATATCTGCTAAATGATAAGGATAATTCTGACACTGCAGACAAGTCTTCCTGCCTATCCTGAAGCTTCAGAAGGTGCACATTTTGCGAAAATGTGATTCTGTCATTCTGTCACATTATAATAAACAGTGGTATCTCACAAGTGCTAGTGTTAAGAACTGCCTCAGTCTTTATGTTTTCTAGGCTTTGAATGCTTGATTTCTGCAATCTTAATGGTCTCTTAGAATATGCAGGAAATTACAAACAAAATGTCACGTCAGCTGCAACAACCTCTTCTATTTTGCTGCAGTATGGGCCACCCATTAGAGCCCAGGCTCCATTTCCATCTTTTGTTGCCTGCACACAGGCGCAGGGGATGGGCACTAAGTACTACCGCAGATGGTACAGGCAGAGGAGTAAACCCCAGGAGGAGCAGCAGGGCTAGTACTGATGGAAAGCTTGCAGGCTCAGAGTGGTAGCTTAGGCTACTGACACTGATGATATTGATGACAATTAGTAGAGTGAGATTAGAATGGAGATGAGGAGAAGATTCATCTGTTGCACTATCCATCATCTGTGTGTTGCCCTAGGCAATGGAAGCAGGCTGCTGCTTTCAGTGGAGCTGCAGCTATTAAGGAGTAACTTTAGCCTTCATATGGCTTGAAACTTCTAGAACAACTTTTTGCCAGCAGAGCTTGGAAGAAAACAATTTTTTGCTATGTTTTTTATGGTCTGAGTGAATGCATATGTGGTAACTCAAAAAAAAAAAAACTTTTTTTCTGTGGTGTATTTCATACAAAAGCTTATCTGGAAAGGGAAATCTTCACTAACATGTAGTAAATAGAAAATTTGAATTAATTTAAAAAAAAGTTTCAATTCCTAACCTTCTTCAAGCATAAGAATGATAAGCAAATAGAGAAGTAAACTTACCAGGTAGCTTATTGCAAGGATGTCACCTCACCTCCATAAAGCAAAACAAACACAGACAAAACAAACAAACAAACAAAAAAAACAACAAATGATTTTATTTCTTCTTTTCATGAGTACCTGCATTAATTTGTTGCTATGATACATTTTGCTGGTCTATAAAAATCTCATTCTCTTATACTCAAGCTTGTTATAATATGACAATGAACTTTTAATGTCAATGTATATTTCTCCAGAAAAAATATAATGCATGTTTTTCACTGTAGATAATATTATATGCATATCATCCTTGAGTACTTGTGATACCGTGTACAGAACTCATGCTATGTATCTTTTCATCCATATTGGAAGACAATGTTAATTTTAATTAGATTTCAATAGAAACTTTCCTCCTGGTAGTATTTCTCCCTAATAGTCAACTATCAGGACCAGAGTAACTGGGAATAACATTTTGTTTGAATTATTGTCTACTTCATATTTTTTTATAGCTAAAACTCAGATCTTATTGTTTCTAACTACATTGTTCGTATGAGGTGAAATAATGTACAGTTTGCTGACCTGGATCCTGATTGGAAAGACTGATCAAGCCTACCTTCACAGTACCACAATGCTGATTCTAATTTCCCAGAATAAATTCTTGATCATCCCTTTTTCCTGATGACTACACACGCTTATAGTCCCTTTCTTTGCTTCAGATGCTCTGTCACTCATTCTTAACACCCAGCTGAGGTCATTTGGTTACCATACATTCTCTTTCCTTTCGCACGAAGAAATATTAGAAGGTTCTTGCGTATTTTATGGGAGAGGAAAAAAACAACAACCAAACCAAAAACAGAAGCAAAAAATAAAACAACAAAAATGCAGAAACTTCAAAACCCTCTGACTGAAACCCTCTCTGACTTTCTTAGGTCCTAATTTTTATCCTTTGAAATCCTCATGGCAGACAGGGCGAGTTCATTTTTGTCAGTCTGAGCACAAGTTTGACACTGATCAAACAGTTAATCAGTTTGTGTGTGACCGTAACATGGATTATGCTTATATATATTTGAATAACTAGATCACAAAAGCTTTACAAATATCATTTTCACAGACTATGTGGGGTTTTCTAGTTCATTAGCTAAATGTGTGCTTGAGAGGGTATCTTCCATCCTCTCCATTTTAGTAGTTTATGAGCATTTTTTTACTAATGACACTACTAATTGCAGCAGGAGAGCAGTATAAGAACTGGATGCATAAAATCATGAAATGTTTCCAAAGTCACCTCTGTACTCATGAACATTTTTGACCATCAAGATGCAGTGTGGATATTTGATCCAGTCACTAAGAAAACTGAAAATCCAACTCTGCTCCTGGCCTTTGTGCATACCTGTAGGTTACAGACTAGTACCACACATTGTCACACTTACTAATCCTCCTAACAAAAGTTGCCAGTAAAAGAAACACAAGAGAAAACTCATGCTTTTACCACCTCTGTGAGTTAAAGGATGTCACAGTTTTATGGATATATTAACTGACTATGAACAATGCAGACTTTTCCTTGAAGATATTTGAGCATCAGCCTCTCCTTCTTTCCTACTTAAAAAAAAAAAATAATAATTTAATTGTTGATATTAGATAACTGACACGTTAAAGTCTCAACTACA
The DNA here is from genome assembly GCF_019232065.1 of Centrocercus urophasianus. Taxonomy (NCBI): domain Eukaryota; kingdom Metazoa; phylum Chordata; class Aves; order Galliformes; family Phasianidae; genus Centrocercus; species Centrocercus urophasianus. Next base: position 11,974,681 of record NW_024884811.1, read on the forward strand.
CATAGGAAATACACAATCATATTTTGCCAAAAATCCTGTTTATACTGCCAAAATATTACAGCTCAGTAAGAAAGGGATTGAATGGATTTTTCTCCAGCTTGTTTTTTCAATACTCTTTACAGCTGCTTTATGTATAAACAAGAACTTCAGAGCATAAACAGAGACTAAGCATAGTAAGACGACAAATTATATCCCTCAGAACTGATGATGTTTGGATTTCGTATTCATTTTTATTAGTGTTGCATATTGCGTGTCTAATCCATGCTGAATGAACTATGTAACTACGTGGCTAACAATATTGGCCTCAATTATTTATCTGTTATAAATACTTCAACATACAGGCCCATAGAAAACCTTAATTTGCTAATAATTCTCAGTGAAAAGAGGAACGGTAGAAGAGAAGCAAGTCCAGCAGTGACTTACTGAATTACAGCTGGAACAAAACTGTTTCATATTTAAGCAGCTAACTGCAGGGAAACCAGCACATTTCAGTCCTTAAACTTTGATGTATCCATTTTCCAAATATTTATTTATCCTGCACATGAGCAGCTTTGTGAAAGAAAGTGTTCTAAAAGCCAGAGGAGACATTCAGGCTGAACAGTAGTTTACTTATAATTTACAGACTTGTAGTACTTAATATATAATGCAATAATCTACGCTGTGCCATTTGTCATTTGGACTAGGCCACAGATTATAGCTTAGGGCACTGCATCTGTGCACAGATCAGGCAGGAAATGGCCTAAAATCTTGAACAGCTGAGCGTGATGTCTCAATGCAGTTGCAAAATTCAACCTCTGCTCCAGAGGTCACCGCATGCTTCAGTCATGACAGCCCAAATTGTTAAGCATGTGACTAATATGCATACAGAACACAGGCTGCCTGATGTCTGCTGCAAGCTTGATGGCTGGTTAGCGGCTAGTCTTAATTTTATGTGACAATCCTATGTAGGAAGTGCCGGGTGGGTGACTAAATGGAGCATATTGATGTCCCACTGGGTGTAGCCCCTGTTGTTTTGACAAATTCTCCTTAGCATTTATCAATCAGACCTACAATGGGGAGTGTGCTGAATATCTAATTCAGACATGCTAGTCAGGACTAATAGAGCAAGATAGCATGTTATTCAATTTGTACTTGTTAGCGGTGTCCCACTGTCACTGGGCAATTTACCTTCACACTCCACAAATGAAAAGAGAAATTTGCTGGGCTTCAAACACTTACATGAGTTACAAGCAAAATTTTAATTAGCATGTCATTACAGCAATAATTTATTGCTTCTTTCTAGTTGTCCTAGCATCCAGATTGCTCTTTTTTTTTTTTTCTTTTTTTTCCTTTAAGGAGAGATGTGCTTTAATATTTATGAGCCACAAGCTTAAAAACAAAAATAAATAATGAAATAAATAATAAACAAACAAACAAACCCTTTGGCAATTGAAAAACTGCATAATAAGTCACATACCAACATGCATTATTTGGCAAATCCTAAACCAAATTCACATTTACTACTTTTACTTTTTAAACTCCCTTACCTGGGATTAAATAATTCAGTAAGTAACGTCATTTAAAAGTCTGTTTACTATAATCAACTTTGAAACTATAACATTTTAAGTGCAATTTTCCTCTCTTGCCAAAGGAAATATAAAGAAAATATCGGAAACAGAGAAAGCATGTCCTCTAGAGAACATTAGAGCAAAACTACATTTTATTTTCACCAAGGTAAATATTAGTAGTGAATTTTCAGCTGGAAACCTCTGTGTTATCAACAGAGGCTTCTTCTAGTAAAGAGCTATGAGACTGATCCTTCAGTTGAAGTCAATAAAAAGACATAAATGGACTAGGCTTTAAAAGAGTTTGGTAAGCTAGAGGATCCTATATTGGCTTCGAAGATGAAAAGGGGCTGTTTGGCTCTTCACAGAGAAGGTTCCAAGGGCTTTTGGACATTATTGTATTTATCTGTGTATACTGGTACACATACTTATTTTTCTTAACTGCAAAGCACAACAAAACCCATGTTTTGTTTGAAAGAACTAGAGGAGGCACTGCAAAAAAGCTATAGGAAGTAGAGAGTAGCTCAGAGATTCCTTACTCCTCCAGACAAAAAGCAATCTAACTTAGGAAGAGTGATATCCACGCTCTTCACTTCAGAATGCAGGGCAGCTCTTTGAAGGCCAGCCCCTGTCTCTGTAGTGTGTAACTCAGAAATACAGGCAAGATCTTCTAGCAAGAACTTCAGATCTTCAGGCAAGAGATATCTAGCAGCAAGTTCCCTAACAGACTGATGAATAAGCAATTGAAAGAAATGTGAGCAAACAGACCACCTTGGGTGGTTAGTAGAGCACGTAATAGGACATGCTTTCCAATCCTCAGAGAAGCAAAATTAACTTGGTTTTTAATTTTTTTTTTTACATCTTGAGAAGTATGTAATAATGGGAAGGAAGGAAGGAAGGAAGGGAGGGAGGAAGGGAGGGAGGGAGGGAGGGAGGCAGCAATTGATCATACATTAGTATTTTCTATTTCACAGGTATACAAGCTCTCTTTTTTGTAAATACATTTTGTTATCATCATCCTAAGTCTGCAACCTTTGAACAATGCAAATATTTTTTTATGTTCTTCAGATTCTTGAAGATCTGTAGTTTAAATCTGCATACAGATTCATAAGAAATAACCTAATCCCTTTAGTGTCATACTGCAATGGCAATATTAATTGTCTTCTAGAATAAGTGGTATTCAGTTTGTTAAATAAATTACATCCATATCCAGAAACTTCATACCTTGCACTTTTGTTAAACCCCGTTACATGAATTATGTGATTAAAACAGATTGTCATTATTAAAGATTTCTTACACTTTCTGTTGGATTTTCATCTGAATTAACTATTATACAAAATAACCAGCAATGGATCTGGTGCTACTCTTCAAAAACTTTAAGACTTATCAATTTGAAATAACTTTTACAAACAGCCAGTTATAGCTGCCACCCAGGTATTTTGCACTGAGAGTCATCAATGCGCTGAAAAGTGTTCATACAACATAAGAAGCAATGGTCTACGTATATAACTATGCAGCACACCCTTTGGGACATTTTGTATGAGATCCTTATATTTAATACTTTCATTTCAAATGAAATGCTGGCTCTTTCCTCAACTCTTTCCTTTCATCCTATATCCACTCAGAAGGTGAACCAATACCAGCACAACTGTACAAACTTCAATTCAAACCACAATTGCTGGAATTGGAACCACCCTGCGACCAAACTACACTAGTACCACTGTTCTCAGTATCTGAAACATAGACTCCTACAGTATTATTATGCAGGAGGAATCTGCAGCTGACCCAGCATTACCAATGTCATCAGGACAGTTGGATGATTTGACACTTACTCTTGGATTCTGCTATACTCCACTTCTTCTATCGCAAGGGGAGAAGAATCTGTTCCTTCATCCTTGCCACATTTCTGTACTTTCTTTCTCCTCGTGTCCAGGTGCTTCCACTCACTCTCCTGCTCCTTTTTTGCATTTTTTTCTTACTTTAGTGTCTATGACTATGCCTCAACCAGTCTCTATACCTTTTTCATGTTTGCAGTTTTTCACTGCTCTTTTTTTCCTCTTTTCACCTACCTTATGTCCAGTTTAGAAATGCAGAATCTAGTCAGGCCACTTCAAACTATCTTAGGAATAGCAGTGCTTGCTTCTGCTCTCTTTCTTCTCTTTCATTCCCACCATGCCACAAAGCAATAGAAGCTCCAAATACCAGATAAGCCCTCTCTCACTAGAGGAGGCTGAGGAATATTTTAAAGCCCCCCAATATGTATCATCCAGTATTTTCATTACTACAGTCAAAGTTATAAAATCCTCTGTGGAATAAAGGATGTGAGCACGTTTACTGTGCAGTTCCCAAGGTCTCCTTCATTGTACTGATCCTGTCACAAGAAGAAAACAGTACCTGCTACAATGAGAAGTTCACTTGCTGAACTCCTAGAAGAGCTTATAAGTTCTTAGTGAGGTTCAGAATGCCCATCTCCCTTGTCTGCCTGAGTCACCACCTGATCAGGGACTTTCTTATTGATCTCCTTATGATTACCCATAGGATCAGGAGAAGAAGGAGCTCCTGCCAATGATGGAGCTTATGCCCATATTCATGCTTTGTGGTTACTTCAGATGACATACTGTTTTCACAGTCTGCTTGAAAGTATTAGGAAGTGGTGGGTTGTCTCAACATTGCTCTAATCAGTATCTTCCTGCAGTTACATTTTCATGTATTTAATCTTTTGATCCTTCCCCCTTTATGTTTTTTTTTTTTGTTGTTTGTTTGTTTGTTTGTTTTGTCTTAATCACATACAAACTCTAAGAAGGCTTATAGATACTGCTGCTGGTGGTTCACCTAGCAGAAAAACAAGTTAAAAACATCAATATTAAATCTGAATTGGAAAATAGTACCAAGCATGTATAACAGTATTAATCTAGAATGTTCTTCCAAAAACTTATCTGACTTCCTGAGCCATTGGTTGTGTCCCAATATTTGATATCCATTAACTGATTTCCTTTTTAATGAATATGCCCCATTACTTTATGCCTTACTCAACTTTTAACATTGTTCGTAGAATCATAGAATGGTTTGGATTGCAAGGGACCTTTAAGGATCATCTAGTTCCAACTCCCCTGCCATAGGCTTGGTCTTCCTTTTACTAGATCACTTTCATCTCATTCTAACAACAAAATTCATTGGTCTTATAGAGATCAACATGACAAAAAGCTTTCAAAAGAATAAATAGGGTGTGGATTTGAGTTCACATAATATGTTTTTTTCCTTTCTATATTTATCACAACTCTATCTAAAGGTGTGTTTTATCATGTAGCTTAGTTTTTTACTTTTTATTTATGATGAAAGCAGCTTTCATTTCTTTGTGGGGTTGCAACAGCAATCGTGAGATTTCTGTGGAAAACTGCATTTTAAAAGTCACCACTCCCTTACAAGAGAAAAAGGAGGAGATGGCAGAAGAAAAGCGATTTGCAACCTCTGATTTGTATGTTTTTACAAATACTATGTGGTGTACAGAGGCACTCCTTGGCAAACAAAAGATCCTAAGAACCTAAGCTGACAAAATAAAAAAAGTTAAAAAGAAGGAAGCAGATGTCAGCATACATGTAGAAGTAACAGGTTGCATTGAAATAGTTTGCATTTTAAAGTGGACTGAGTGGGAGACAAGATGAGATTCTAGTATAAGTCTTATTTTAATTAAAACACATTAGTTGGCATTAGATCGTTATGCCTAAGTAAAGAGAGGTCAAGAGATTGTCTTTGGGGACAGAGATAATAAGGAAGCTTTTCGCATTATTCCATTCTTTATATCTATGATTTTTGACATGAGACATATTGTTCCTGTTAGCAATGCATTAAAAAGTAAGAAATTGTGAGAAATGACAGCAAAATATTTACTCACATATTTGATCTGCCTGGTTCCAGAGATACTTTTGGGAATTATACCTATAAATGTTCCTGATTCAGTTAAGCTCTTTCAAAATCCATCTAAAATCATTCTCAAATTTTTTTATTACTGAAAATGACTATCCATTTGTAGACAACGTGAGCCAGAAAATTATCAAATGCAAAATGTAAATGATTCACAGTTACAACAAGCTCTTTTAGTCACTTTGAGTGGTTGATACTGTGAAAGTGGAAAATGAAAGGTCTTTTATGGTCAGAGTATTTGAGTGCTGAGGCTGATATATCAGCAATTGATACCTATTCACCACACACACTGGTGAGTAACTTGGCACTACTGCCCTTTCTCTGACTTTTGCTCTGTGGAAAAAAGGAGAGGGAAGAGATATCAATGAATATTTATCCCAGTTGAACAAAGATGCATTTATCTGTTATTATGATGGAATTCACACACGTACCTTGTACAAAGATAGTATAATGTTGATTTCATTCCATTAATGTTTGATGTAAAATACATTATAAAAGGTAAAAGGTACATTTACCATAGCACATTTTATTTTTATTGATTTCAGCTTCCAACATAAACTAATTTAATCTCTATAAATCAAGTTTAAAAAGGAGCGCAATCTCTATTCTGCCCCTTTACCACTCTTTGTGGAAGTGTATTGACAGTGTGATTTTTATCTTGAATTTCAGATTTCTGTATGCAGCAGGTTTTCTCCTTTACAGGCTTTTCTGTGACAGAAATTACACATTTGAAGCTATTCAAAATGAACAGAAGGACATGCTTGGTGGCTTGTTGAAATGATACGATCAGTACCTTCTTGAGCATTTGCTCAGATAAAATGTTGGAACAGTAATTGAAAGTAAAATTGTTGATTTTGAACTTCAGAATTCTCTCACTCATGTGGTTCAATATAGCTTCGCTTTCTTTTCTGTAGTATTCATAAAACAATATCCTACAAATCTGCATTTTTAAAAAATCACTATTTGAAAATTTGCAATTCACTTGCACTTTGATCATGTATTCAGGAAAAATATGTAATATAACCAAGGCCCAAATATTTTCAGGCTCACTTATATTGAGAGGCCACTTGCTTACAGTTTTCTTAAAGCCAATTAACTATTTCTAAAGAAAGGATTGCAGTATCCAGTCATTCGTGTTGATAATTTTCAAACTGTTAAATATATTTGCTTTTTTTCTCTCTCTTCATGTATCTATTTGTTTCTTATTTAAAATATGTCTGGTTTGTCTGCCTGGCCTTCTTTCAAACTGAAATGTATACTTATGTCCTTGATTTTAAAATTGTAGGGAACTTCTGCTTTTGTTTTCTCACTTTTGTATTAATAAAAATAGCGTGTTTTTTTTTTTTTTTTTTTTTTTTTTTTTTTTTAAGTGTAGCCTGTACATCTGCAGTGTAAATCTGAATGATGAAATAAAGGCAATTTTCTTCAAGTGCATGCCTTTTCCTTAAAAAAAAAAAAAAAAAAAAAAAAAAAAAAGGAAAAGAAAAAGAAAAAAAATACAACTCTTTACAAGATACAAGACAAATGACACAAAAGTGAAAGGGCACTGATACAAACTGGATAGGCTTACAACATAATTGAATTAAGTCTTGTGTGCCACATATGATCACAAAGCAGGGCCATGTCTTGAGCACTCTGAATGTGGGGAGCCTGCCAGTCAATAAAAAGGCCCTTTAAACTGGTTAAATGCATCATGAGTGTGTGCAGAACCCTCCTAGCTAACAGGTGGCTGAATAAAACTCAGCTGGTGTTGCACAGGGCTATAGCATTGACCTTCTTTAGGATAATTTCAGCCCTCTTTAAAAAAAAAAAAAAAATTGTTACTGTACTTGGTGTAGTGGAAACAATTTAAGGATGAATAATTTCTTTTAGTCCCTTGAGGCACCGGTGGCTAGCTCTGCACTCCCTCTTTCTGTCTCTCAACTGAATTAACATAAAGGAACAGTGACAACAGCAAGCTGAAAAGCGTAGCTGGTGGGAGGATTAAGTATATCATTGAAAGGAATTATGTTGTAAATGACTGGGAGGGGTAGGGGCTTCTGTTCCTTGGTCCCATCTGGTCTTTAAAGAATACCTTGTTGTAATTACCCCCAGATGGCTTTGTGCTACGCTGGGTCTGGACAGCCAGGTGCCACTGTACCCTGCTGGGTGTGATATTCATTGCTGCATGCAGTGACAAAAATGGACTTTATTACAACCTAATTTCTTCCAGGGTATTACACAAATATGAAATGAACACAGCTTATCAAACAAGAGCTTAGTGTGCCAAGAGCAGAAGCTGTCACACCTAAGACAAGACCGCCTTGTTATTTCACTTTCAACAATTGTCTTGAAAGGTGGAAATATCAACAATTTACAGTATTTGTCTGCTAATAAATATATATTATATCGCGTTAGCTGTTTTTCCAGAGCAGACATGTTCAAATAAATCTAAAGCAATTTCTGGAAATGATAGAATAACAAAAGACTGTTAAAAAATTCAGTTTTATGATAAGATTTACTGTAGGTTAAGTTCAGGCTCAACCCTGGATAGCTTTGGCACACTGGCTGTCCTGTCTCAGCCCCAGTTATAACTAGCATAACTAGGCCTCTGTGCAAAGTACAGACTTTGCTGTTTCTTCTTTTATTGACATTGTTATATTTGCTTCATGTAGTTCCTTATTCCATTCATTGTAGTTCCTACTTCCAACATTACATTAGTCTTATGTTTTCATATTTCCTTTCAAAAGTCAGTTTCTAAAGCTATTCTAAAACAGTCATTATCACTATTTAAAATGCTGTCATTTTCCAGAATGAAAAAAAAAAAAAAAAGAAAAACTTGAGGAAGAAATAGCAAAAATAAAATAAATCTCAACTTTCTCTGAAGCAACTGGCCATATTTCCAAAACAATGGGGAAGCCAGGGCTTCCCACAGTCGAAGCAGAAGGAATCCATTTTTCTCTATCCTTTCCTTCTCTCTTTACTGAAGCAAACTTCCTAAGAAGAAGTTTTCTAAACTCCTAAAAAAGTTTCCTTCTTTATTTTCCAGAAATTATGTTTTATGAGGTCCAAATCAGTTGAAGGTACAGTGTGGAACTTGCTACTGTACTCTAAGACAGCTTCAGCAATGCCAGTTGGGTGCATGCTGGAGCAAGTGTGACTTCTTACTTGATCTCTACGGACACTATAGTCTATTTCTAAGTTAACTGTAAACTAACTAACATGGATACACTTAGCAGTAGTGGTTTGCAGTGGATAAGCCAGCAGGTACCTACATTGTTCTCTTATTTCTCAGCTATGCTGCTTGAGGTACTGCTGAGCTACCATGCACTGGTGCACGAACAGAGACTGTCGTCTCAACAGTTCTTGGTCACTAAAACCACAGACAATGCTTGCTGCTTGCCTGAGATTTGAAAGCAAAAGAAAATCTCATCACCAGTTTCTTGTGGCTCCGCTCAGTTTTGTCTAAGCTTAAGAGTGATATTTTTCAGAAAAGTAAAGTAATTTTCCCATATAGAAAGAAAAATCAAACTTCTAAGAAGTAATTACACTGTGATGTATTGTTTTGTTTTGTTTTACTTTGTCTCCGATTGAGGCATATATCAAAATATGGTTAGCCCTACATTCATTCATTAGCTACACTATTTTAACTTGGAATTACCAGCAAATATTACTCTATCCTATTTCTGTAATCCACCCTTCTTTCTTTACACTGCAAATACGAAAAAAAAAAAAAAAAAATCCATTCAAAGTGAAATGTTTTTCACTCTTTCTCCAGGATTTGGGCAACAGAGTTTTTTGGAGTGTCTCTAATTGGCTCCTATTCACCAACTCCAGGAAGTTCAAATTCATCTATAAAGCCCTTGTGTCATCTTCCATTACCATTTGAATACTGTCAAAAGAAATCTAAGTGTTGTGTCACTGACATGGCAGATAAGTGCATTAGTCAGTCAGATCCTTGCTATCAAATATGATGGGAAAAAATTCTGGCATTAGAAAGATCAGACTTATGCTGACTTAGTACTGTGTAGTAGCAAGTTTCTGTATGATGATCAAACTTGCGAGAGGTATTTTCTATCCTCTTTTTCTCCCCACTTTTCTTTCTCCTTTTTCTCTGTTTTGACTATGCATATGTTTATATGTGCTTTTTGAAAGTTAAATTATATTGAAGATATTTATCACAGTTAATTAAATTTTGCATGAAAAATAGACACATAGAAACACAGAATGATTGGTGTTGGAAGGGACCACAAAGATCATCTGGTTCCAAACACTGTCATTAGCAGGGTCATATTCCACTAGATCTGTTGCTCAAAGCCCCGTCTATCCTAGCTTTGAGCACTTTCAGAGACAGATTATCCATAGTTTCTCTGTGCAGTGGAATGCCTCACCAATCTCATAGTGAAGAATTTCTTCCTCATATCTAATTTAAATGTACCCTCTATTAGGTTAAAGATGTTGACTCTTGTACAATCTCTACATACCTTTGTAAAAATTCATTCCCTAGTTTTCTTTTAGGCCCCCCTTTAGGTACTAGAAGATCATTATAACATCTTCCTGAAGCCTTCTCTTCTCCAGGTTGAACAACCCTAATTTTCTAAGCTCTCTTCTTCAGACAGGTGTTTTAGCTTTCTTTGTGGCCTTTGCTGGACTCAGTCCTACAGGTCTACAACTTTCTGGTTCTGGAGGTCCCAGGTCTGAACACAGCATTCCAGATGGGGCCTCATGAAGGTAGAAGAGGGACAATCATCTGCTTTTCCCTCCTGGCCATAATTCTTTTGATTGCAGGCAGGATATGGTTTTCTTTCTGGGCTGTAAGTGCATGTTGCCAGCTCATATTGAAGAGAGAATTATCTGAGGTTTACCTATGAAGTACAGGATTCAGTTTGGACCTAATTCTGACCACAATTAGTCAATTACTGTGTTGATTATGTAAATTCTGTATTTCACAAGCCAATTTTAGTAAGTCTCCCAGAGACTTCTAACCTCTCAATACTTAGCTTCTTCCTCCAAATATACTGATGGTGAAGAAATTTGCTGGGTAGCAGATGGTTATCACACACCCTGGAGCAATTGATTTGGAAGGGGGAGATTAAGGAAGTAACATCCCTCCCACCATAAGCGAAGATCAGGTTCGTGATCACATGAGAAAATTCAACATCTACATGTCTATGGGTCCTAATGAGATGCATCCCAGAGTCCTGAGGGAATTCACTAATGTAGTCACCAAGCCACTCTCTATAATATTTGAAAAGTCATGTCAATCAGGTGAAGTCCTTGGTGAATGGAAAAAGGACAATGTCACACTCATTTTTAATACGAGTAAAGAGGATGACCTTGGGAACTACCAACCTGTCAGTCTAATCTCTGTGCCATAAAAGATTATGGAGCAGATCCTCTTGGAAGCTATGCTAAGGCACATGGAAGACAGGGAAGTGACACAGGAGAACCAGCATGGTTTCACCAAGAGTAAATCCTGCTTTATCTGCCTAGTAACCTTCTATTATGATATAAATGCACCAGAGGACAGGGAAGGAGCCACTGATGTCATCTATCTGGACTTCAGAAAGGCCTTTGACACAGTATCCCACAACATCCATCTCTCCAAATTGGGATGATATGAGTTAGATGGGTGGGATGCTTGATGGATGTAGAACTGACTGCAGGATCAAATCGAGAGAGTGGTGGTCAGTGGCTCCATGTTTGTATAGAGTCATGGAATCATAGGATCACTCAGACTGGAAAAGACCTTAAAGATCATCGAGTCCAAACATGACCTAACCATACTACCTGAACTAACAACCCTATGCTAATTCATGTCCCCATCCAGTGTCTTACCCCTTACAGTGGGTAAGACATTACATACAGGCTCTGTTCTAGTGACCCCAGTTACACCCCCACCCCTCCTCATACCTAGTTTAAAGCTCTATGAATGAACCTTTTGTATGGAGATCGGTGATGAGTGGTTTCCCCCAGGGGTCAGACCTGAACTGATACTCTTTAGTATCTTCATAAATTATACCTACAGTGGGGTCTAGTGCATCCTCAGCAAATTTGTTGATGACACTAAGCTGTGGGATGCTGTTGACATGCCTCAGGGACAAGATGCCATCTGGAGGGATCTAGACAGACTGAACAGTGGTCTCAGAGGGGTACCTCATGAGGCTCAGCAAAGCCTAGTGTAAGATCTTCTACCAGAGAAGATCTCGTCAAGAAGTGGCCAGAGATTTAGTGGATGTCCTGCTGTTGGGATTTTCAAAGTCAGGTTCTGGGCCTGTTCCTGTTTATTGCAGGGGAGTTGGACCAGATGAACTTTAAATAGCCCTTCCAATTCTTTAAGGATTCTGTGATTCTTTGTTGTTTGCTGTAAAACTTCTAGGTATTAGAAGAAAAAATTCCATTATTACTCTAATGAGTATACTGTCTTTCCACCTTGTGTACACATTCTTTTTGAACTGGGGAGATTAGGTAAAAGAGCTGACTTCTATATGCGGAAAATGAAAAGCTTCTGGTATTAATGATAACTAAAGAAATCAAAGAAATAATATAATCTTAATATGTATGACTTGCTGACATCAATTAATCAGACTTTTAAACTTTAGCATTAGCCTTGCTTTAAGAGATTATCTATTTCTAAGCAATTTTTACAACTCATGATTAATGATTACTTTCTGAATGCAGAGCATTTATACAGTCATATACAGTAGGTATGTTCATCCAAGAAACTGAATCTTTACAGGACAATCAGAATCACAGAGCACAGGAGATGACATATTTATTGATGAAACACTGTTTTGTCAATACCACCAAAGTGAAGCTGTGTTATATTGAACTATCTTGCCAGAAAGATCAAGTCTGGTGAGCTTGCACTATTAGGCTTATTTTGTTTTGTTGTGTTCCATATTTAAAAACTAAAATCTTTTGTGAGAAGTTTTAGATAGGCAGCAGAAATTATATTTGTTGAGCATTTCTCGGTCTTCTGTATCTATTAGTTAACCACACTACGGTTCTGGTTTAAGATGCAGCATTTCTGGATGCATATTTAGTGTTAGTATAGATATGATGTTGCCTATTCCCTTCATTTTGCATGAAGACTCTGCACATACTTGAATAGGAAATACACAAGATAATAAATTGAGCAAACTTCATTCTGTTGCAATTTTGCTCCACTTCCAGAGATATGTCTTTGTTTCAGCACTGGATGGAATAAGTGAAAGACATGAAAATGCAGATGGTAACTTCTGGTATAACCCAGAAATGGCATTTAAATCTACATATGAATATACAACATACATATAAATATTTATAAATATACATAGGAACTATGATACAATTAATCCAGTTCAAGTCATATGAAAATATAATGGCACAATATGGAATGGAAAATAGTGTCTCTGAATTCAGTGACATTCCATAGAAGAAGCTATACCACCCATCCCACTTTCCTAGGTTATTCAGCTTCTCATAAACCTCTTTCTCCCTCTCTTGTTGTGAGTTTTAAGCTGAATTAATGTATTTATTGAAAATACTTTTTTAGAAAAAGTCTATTCTTACATACTTTTCAGGTCAGTCATCTTGAGGCAAGGCATAGAATTGCAGGGCAGTTTTAAAAGTGGCAGCAGAAATAGAAAATCTCCTCTGACAAAACAGCATGGCTTTAATGAGAAAAATACGATGCATTTTCAGGCTGGTGAGTTGAGTGTAAATTTTCAGTATTTGCTAAGCTGAAAGCCTTATTGTTTCATAGTTGGAATTTAAAGGTAATCAGAAATGACTCCATCCTAGTGTTGGGGATCTTCCACTCAAATTTCACTCAATAAGCTTTCAAACAGCCTTAAAGTTAAGCCAGACCTCAACCATTCTCCAAAATGCCATGAACCCTCTTCTACACATGGACATATCTTTTTAATTATTATTAACCTGAATCACTTGACTTTACGGTGATTTATGGACCTTTATGAGATGGAGCCTTGCAGTGCAACGTGGTTACCACAGGCAGAGTATGAATCACAGCAGGGAACATGCAGGTGGTGTAAAGCTTTGCTGAGCCTTGTCTTAAAAAACTGTAGTGTTCTGCAGTTTGCTGAAAATGCTGAATGTTATGCCATTTTAAAGGAGGAGTATAGAGATGGCATAGAGATGTCACTGATTCTATATAGACTACTCCTAAATTAATAACTGGACATTAAGTGGGGTGGTGAACAAGGGGGATGAGCTGAGAGTGGGGTCTAACACAGAAGGTGAGGATGTGAGCTGGAATGAAAATTGGGATGCAAAACAGGGTGTATACAAAGATGACTGACCAGAATGATTCCTGGGAAGCAGAAAGAACAAATGCTGAAAGATTTCCACAGTCATTTTGACCCAGCCATATTTAACTTCCTCAACCATTTGGCTCATGACACTGTGCATTTTATGTACAGTCCAACCATCTCTAAATACAGTCCATCCTTCCTGCCGTTTTCATTGGGAATGCAAACCACTTTGATAACAGTTGGTCCCATGAGTTAAAATATTCTTATGTCATATGTTCTATACTTACTTTTCCCTCTATTTTTCTCTAAAATCACCAATCCTGTAGCTATTGCAATGACAAATACTTGTGGGAGAGAATGGCATGTAAAAGAGGCATGCAGTTCTAGAGCGAGTATTTATTATGTGTAGAGGAATGATATAGGTAATATCCTGAGGAACCTACCTGTAAGCCTGATTTTCATTCTGAGAACTGTTTCATTAATGCAAGACTATCTGTAGTTGTGGGGTTTTGTTCTGTGTAGTATAAATAGTCCAAAACAGAATGAACTTGTTAATTCCAAAACACTGAAAGTTGTGCACTGAAATTTTGTTTCTCTCATAGCCCCTACCCTCTTCTAAGCATTTTGAAACAAAGATTAGTGAACTTAAAAAGCAGTCCATGACACTGGGAAGGATCATTATTTTAAATAAATATCATTGCCAATGACTAATAAAGCGAGATTATTGCTGCTATGGAGTTAAGGAAAATGAGAATGTTTGTGGGATTTGTCTGATTGTTTTTATTTAAAATGAATTTATAGTGCACCATAAGGTTCATTTGAAGCATATGTTCTTTATAATGATAAAAAATTGTAAAATGCATTGGTCCAGTATTATGACTAATGTACTAGAAAGACCTGTCCTAGTTTGTGTCAGTCTCCTTTTGAAAGCTATTTACAAAATTAACCAATTTTATTTTTCTTAAAGCAGCTTTTTAAAATGTGGTATTTGCCTCCTAGCCCCTGTTTCTGAAGTGATGTTTCGTGAGGATTGTGGCTGCTATCACAGAGAGTGAGTGATCACTCCTGCTTCTTAATGAGTGCAAATCGCAGGAGACAAATTTCTTCTTCTGGATGGGAGGTGAATAGGAAATTCAATTCTGAACTATAATGCTCTGGAATAGATGATGAGACTTTGGAAACTTTCATAGAAAATTTTCTTCAGCGATTAAAAGAAAAATCATTTCTTTGCAGATATAATAAGTATGCAACATACTCCTAATATATTTCTACAGATAGTTGAATATTTCATAAAAAATGGTGTGGAATAAGAATGCACTCTATTTTCTTCTTCTCTGCTATTTGTGATTACTTAGCGCACAATATGCTTTTTAAAGCAGTATCTTGAAAACAGCGTACATTGTATAGGCATTGTGTAGAAATCTACAACCACAGTATCCTGAAAGGAAGCACTCATAACTGTAATACTTTTCTTTGACATCTAAACTGAACGATAAATTTTATGAGCCAATTTTTTTGAAAGTTGAAGAGGTTGTGGTTTGTAATGGCCAGAAAGAAAATGGTTCTGAAATACAAGAAATATACTCATGGCCAGAAAGGAATACTGCTGTATTCCTGTATTCCTGTAAAGTATTCACAGGGAGAGCAGGAACAATATTTTATGCATTGGAAATTGTATTTAAGAAAGCAATAAAAGACTTCACAAAAACTGAATCATGCAGTCTATATAGTTTTATGTTAAACAGTAGAACGAAAAGTATTAGGAAAACTTAGAAAATGATGTGATATCTCACTAATGGGAAATGCAATATAGTGTCTGAAATAATTTTTAGGTGCAGAGTAGGGTTTATCTACATCCATGCAGCAACTTGCAGAATTCTGCAATTCAACATAAAAAAATGCTTCCCATCAGAGTAAAGATCCATAGACTTCATTTCTTTCATTCTGGAGTGACTACATTAAAACATACCTACTGTCTTATATCACTTCTGCACATTTTTCCTGTTGCATTCTCCATTTTCCTGTTTATTTAATCTTGGAGATTAGAAACAAGGTTGAAATAGGAATAGAATGAAAATCTGTCTACATTCCAATTACTTATTTAGAGCACATACCTCTTAATCTCAAAAGTATGTAAACTCCAATATGTAAGGACAAACATTCAATTTTTCACAAGGCAGAGCAAACAAGTTCTATGGCTGAAACTATGTAAATTAACTTGCAATAATTTATCATCAAGTGCTTCCTTTGAGAAGTTTGTATGGACTTATGAAACTGCAGAGCATAGGCATAAACAAGATCTTGTAGATAAATGGCAATTCAAATCTATTTATGATAACCATCAGTATGTCTTCACTGAAAACCCCTTCTCATCAGATATGATTGCCACTACACTACTCTACAATTGTGAAGATAAGAGGATATTATTTTCTGGCATTTCATTCTTTTTCTCTAATTTTTTATTTAATTTTACCTCATTCTTTATCCTCCAAATGCAAAATTATAATAACTTGTCAGTCACATCTTATAGTGTAAGAAAATTGAAAATTAGATTGGAAAGGGATGGCAAAACATATGGCCCATCTATTCTGTAATCAAATACCTCCCTAGGTCTAATCAGTAAAAGGACAAGCCAGCTGAAACGCTTGTGCACATCTTTAGATTATATTCTCAGTGTCATCTGAACTAAGCAAAAGATTGTGTGGGGATTCAGTCCTCTGAGGCTGGCTGCAGTATTGATTCTTCATTAAGATACTCAATAGCAAAAAGAAATTCTGTGTGACTATTAAAACATGCTTCTGAAAACACTATGAAATATCCTTGGCTTGAAGATAATACTTTCTTAGACAAATTTTAATGCTCACCTTAGAAAACAATCCATTAATAATTCTGAATCAGACAATTGACTTAAGAGTAAAAAAATTCATAAAGCTGCTGAAGAGCAGTACAGATTATTGCAAATTTCTTATTCTGTCTCTCCTTGGATATTGATTAATTGCTATATAACAAGAAAGAAAAAAAAATGCAATTAAAGCAGTGCTCTGTTTATGCTACTATACTTACTGGTCTAACTGGATAGTATATCCAGTATAGTATTATGGATAGAATAGTATTAGCCCCTATTTCCACAGGTTTTGAAAGCCAGTAGGAAGCTGGTACCCACAAGATCAGCTGTTCTTCAAGGCTTAAATCCTTAAAGGAATATGAATTTTAAATACTTTGGGTCACGTTCTGATCTTGATTATCCTGCTGTAAATTTGGATTAATATTGTATTAATAAAACACAATCTTTCTAGACCATATTTTTAAGAAATAATTCTGCTTAAGCATTCCACATGAAATCATCAGTTCTACACAATAGTGCTTGAACACTGGTGATTTCAAAGATGAAGAAAGCGTTGCAATGTCACTTGCCATTCTAATGATTGGATTATTTTTGAACATAATAGGGTGAACACACTACACCTTTCACTAGCTCAGCATTTCTTTATGTGGTAAAATTTCTTCAAATGGGAGTGAAGAGTTAACTCTTATGATGAGGCACAGATGATGGATGAATTGGATGGAGCTATAACAGCATACAAAAAGGTTTCAGAAGGATAGGAAGAGGCGTGGGCTTTTTTCCAATTAGGAAATCACCTTTCAAAGTCCAGAAGCCACCAGTTCAGGTAACATTATATTTCTAGATCTTCCAGCCTGCATAAAGTATTTTCAATATTAAAGGTAACAAATTTGAACTGATATTGAGACCCATCTTCATGTACTTGATATTTTTTTCTGACCAATATAAAAACAAAACAGAAAAATTTAGCTTAGTAGTACCTTAAGAAATAAGGTCTGAGACACATCTACTTATTTTTATCCACTTTGAAGTAGGGGCAAAATCTGGAGGATTACATTTAAATCTTTATTTAGCTTTGTTCTCATGAAACTGATGTTGAATAACTTTTTTTTTTTAAGTGTAAGTGCCCACAGAACTAAACGGACTTTAATCAAATTTTAACAGGCTCTTTATTTAATGCCTTTTAGTTCTTTGAATGGGAAAACATTGTCAAATAAAGAATATTCTGTCATATGTATTCTGTCATATAATGAGACATATTTTAGATTTTCCTATCCTGCCTCATTTAGGCAATAAGAATTAATATTATCTGACTATCTGAATCCATAATTTCTCCTCAGGAGAAACAATTTTTCATAGCTTGCCACTCAAGAGCAACCCTGATAACAGTTTGACTATTTTGAAGCTTTAAAATATGAGTGTATACCTTGTTTTTGATTCCCATCAGTAAAATCATCTTGGAAACTTTCTGAGGCTCAGCCATGAATACAGATAAGCTCAAGAAAATTAGGCCTGAAATAAGTAGCATGTTTGTTTAAGAGTTGTTAGTTTGGAAATACCTGGGTGAACTCTTTGAAAGTAGTACTTCTGCTGGAATCAGCCCTACAGTATATCATCATACTAGAAACTGAAAAAGAAAAGCAACACACATAATTTCCAAATACTACTGCAGACAGATGTTAATTTTTGCTGAATTAAGGAAAGTAAAAGCAGACTTTATCACAGTCATTTCAAAAGACTATTGGTGTTGAAATTAATCAGAAGTGACTTTTAAAACATTGCCTATTTACAAATCACATGTTTATTTTACAAAGCAGTTAAAAGATATTTTATTAAGTGACCTACAAAAATCAGTTTTTCCTTCCTTTCTTCTTAGGTACAATTCTGAAATGAGTATTGGAGAGTTTCCTAGTTTTAAAGCAACACACATGATAGAGCTTCACACATTAATATTAACCCCACAATAAAAAGGTTTTTGTTAAGAGTGGGTTAACCACAGTTAGTAGGTTACTGTACAGACAGCAGGTTAAAGTGTACTGAACCAAGTTTATTGAGAGAGACATGACAGTGCTGTCTTGTGGAGCTCTGTTGTGGAGGGTTGCTGTCTCTCTAGGTGATGGAGGAGTCAGTGACAAAATGAGGTAGTGACCCACTCAGAGATGTCTAACATATGCTGGCACAGATGCTACCAGACGTCTCCCACAGGGAAGGAGACAGGGCGTGATTATTGAATATTAGGGAAATTTGTATCAGAGAGGATTAAAGCTTCTTTCTTTTCCTTTTTTTTTTTTTGGGGGGGGGGGAGCCGGGGGGGGGGAGGGGAGAGGGGGGAGGGCAAGAGGGTTAGGGGAGGAGAAAACAGAGGGATCATGTCATTGCCTTGCTATAGTGAAGGACAAAAGATAAGCAACTCAAGTTCAACTTTATGATCTGCCCGCACAAAAGCCACATGTTTGAGAAACAGTAGATTAATGTGGAGACCTCTGGAGATAAGAGTTTAAATCTAGGTCAGATCCCTATGGTGGCATTTTGAGATGAAATATAAAAATGTTTGAGCTATTTTTGCTCTGAGGATAGAATGAAATTGTTCACTGCCACATTTTACATTTTATTTTGTAAATTGCTTGATTGCAACTGATTTAAAATTTACTTACATGTCAAATGAGTGCATTAACCAAAATTGTTTATTAGTAATTTGTTTTCCTCTGTTACCCTTATTAATGAGATTCATAAAGCTAGTTCAACTTAGGGATACACACCACTAAAGGAACAAAGGAATAAAGACCCTAATTTTTGACTGAGTGAAATTGCTCACAGGAGAAAAGCTGATGGCTCAAACAGAAATGAAGGTAGGAAGAAATAATGAGTAGGAAAATAGTGAATATCATTTTTGTGATGCATAGTAGAGCTTATGTAGTGTGTTTCATACAAAGCCTGCCTGAATTTGTTAGGAGTTTGTCAGAATGGTAAATATGTCAGGGTAATAAAAATGTGCAAGTCTGACCAAAATGTAAGCAAATTTGGGAGTATTTCTTATGACTGATATGTCTTTCCCATTGTGGTATTTCTTAGCAGTATGCCGGTACTTAAAAAATGAAGACAATAAAAATGAATGCAGTAGCAAATTGAATATTTTCTTGAATTTTTATTTTCTCCTTGTAGGGTTTTTTGTTGTTGTTTTGTTTTGTTTTGCTTTGCTTTTATGAGAAAGAGAGAGAGAGATGGAAGGAGAAAGAGATAAGCGTCAAGCTTCAAGCTCTCCAACTGCCCGATGTATCCTGTGGGAAAGATCTTCGGTAATTTTTGAAAACACCTTCTCTGGTGGAGAAAGGATTAAATGAGTCATTACAGGAAGATTTCATTTTGTGAACTATCGTTTCAGAATAAATTTTAAAGAAAATGTTTGCATGCAGAAACTGTATGTACAAGTTGTACATCAGATTTTGGATTTCCTGATTTTGCCAAAAGGTGCCAGAAGATAAGAATCATTTGTCAGGCAGACAATATTTTCAGAGAAGAGAGAAAATGTTACCAGAGGACCGAACCGAACTAAGCTGACTGACTAACAGACTCAATTCCCATTGTACTTAATCTTTCACACCGTGGTTTCTCTTCTGCATTACTTTCTTAAATGTTGAGTGGTGTAATGGCATATTTTTTTTCTGAAAAGAAACTTCAGAATTGGAACAAGCCAACTTGTTTGTCTTATGCAGTCTAGGACCCCCATCTACAAGTCATGTTCTGTCTGTGTATGGTCTGAGGGATTAGCTGGATTTCCTATTGTTTATAGTTCCCAGAAATAGATTTTAAAGTGTTTTTTAAAGGGAGGAATGTTGTGCCACTTTTTATCTTGCAGAATTTTGTCTTTGTAGAAAACAGACTTTGGCATCAGATACATAAGCATGTAAGCAGTGTAAGCCTGTAAAAATTGCTTTTAGGGCCTACTTGTACTACCATGCCATATACACACATCTCAAAAGCATGAAAAAATCTTTGGATGAACAGATTTCTCTCATTTTTTCTTCAGAAATACTACCTCCCATCTCTAGTGTTTTCCAAGTGACCTTGGTGTAATAGCCTGTATTCTGTAGCTGTTCTGTATCTTTGCCTGAAGTCTTTGATGGTTACTTCAGTCAGTGAATGGATCCCAGGTGTAAAGATATTTTCAAAGCAAACTGTTTTAGAGGAGCACTGAGACAAATTCTAGCCCTAACAGTATTTACAACCTTTCTGAAAGGTTTTGATTGAAAATGATAGTATTCTTAGGTTCTGAGCAAGCAGATTTTAACTTAATTTTCAAGGCCATCTTTTTATTTAAGTTAGCATGATTGTCAACTATTAATATGTTCCTCAGTATATTCATTATACTTCAAAAATAAATTTGCTCTGAGAAGCATCAAAACAAACAAACAAACAAACCTCAAGAACCTACACTTTGTGCACTTTAGTTCAGCAATTTATTTTTGGATGACTAAAAAAAGCAAGATTTTCTGCTTAATTATTCATCAACAAAATCTGAACAGGAGATAAGGAAGCCTACATGTAGACAAAAGCTAAAAATTAGAAGTATGTATATTCATTAAAAAAAATGAATTCTATTTCTCTGTTCTCTCTGGTTTTATTTATATCTTTCTAGGTTTAATAACATTTACTCTAGAAGTAAGAAGGAAATAATACTGCAAGGCTAATTCATAGAGGTGTGCTAATGGGACTTGTGAGGTGGTCTGGCACAAAGTAGAAAAATGAAAGTGGGAAAACATCATGTAGCTAAATCAGTGCCAGCAAATGATGCCATCTATGGAGTGAAAGCAACATAGTCAGCTACACAACAGTATGACTTTGATATAACCCTACAGGCAGTCCTACACCCGCAAGCATTTAGCACTGAACACAGCTACATTGCTGGCAGTGAATCCATACAAAGGACCAGCCACAGGCCATGATGCCACTGCAGGAAGAATATATATTTCAACATTTGACATCTTGCTCTAACAGCTGCCAAGTTTGGCTGTAGCTATTGACCTGATTGCTCAAGGACAGAGAGGAAGAAGAAAAGAAGCTATATAAGCACTTGATAGTTAGAGATTTAAAGATCAAAAGAGTCCACGTAGATATGTGCATTGATGCACTTGGGAAATAAAAGCTGTAAAATTATGTAAAACAACAACAACAACAACAACAACAACAACAACAAACCCAAAAAACATCACATTCATTTTTGAAGCGATTTAGCAGAGTGGAGTTTAATGATTATTTTTTTACTCTTTTTGGAAAGCAATCTTTAGATGAGTGCTGCAGAATTTCATGCATGCTCGTGCTGCTCCATGTTTAAAAATTTTCAGTATCTCAGATTAATTAGAATAATTCCAAAGGGCAAAATATATACTGATGAAAAGTTTTGGACCTAAACCAATGTCTTGTCAGAGCCTGATTATTTTTAATGACAAACAAAAGAACTAAAACCTGTTAATTTCCCATTGTGCATCCTCAGATTCTCTGACTTTCTATAACCTTTGATGATCTTTTTATTCAAAATTTTCCCTTTTCTTTTGCTGTTTTGCTGTTTTGTCCAGCAGTAAAATATCCATGGCAAGTGTTGTCATTTATTCCAAGGCAGATTTATCAGGGCATCTAAGGCTGGGGTTGTATAGTCATAAATCCCCATTAATGCTTCCCCTAGTGATGCATAGTATATGTGTCACAATGAGCTGTAACTGAGCGGTTCTGCTTTCCTGCCATTACTATTCTGTGGAGGCAGATGCATTTTTTTCTTTTTTTTTTTTTTTTTTTTTTTTTGATAAGGTAAACGAAACATGTTCTTTATTTTCTCTTTGTTTCTAAAATCGATTATTGGAATGGTTTACCACCTCTATCTCCAGGATATGTTTAAAGGCATGGATATGAAGAAAAGCACTCATACATTTGTCATTTTCTTCTGGATAAAAAGCTCTGTGGCACACTGGTAGTACATGCTCTATTGCTTTGTATTCTGTGGCTGAGATGTAGTGCTATAAGAGAATGGAAACTGAACTCTAGCTAAGAATAAAGATTGTAGACTCAAATCCTCTGCTCTTAAAACATGTTTGTTTTTTTTTTTGTCCAAATTAACCTAATACCCATCTAAAGACAAGTAATGAGCAGTTATGCCTCTACTTTAAATAAATACAGAAAACAAAAAGAAAAGAAAGTTTAGGAAATTATTGTAATATTATACTTTTCAAAATATACTTTGAAGTATAAGATTTTTTCCAGAAACTTCCCTGGAAGGTCTTTCTTTATATCTTCTGAAAAATGTATTTATTCTTTTGCATTTAATCAGTGAATTTCTGTGTTGTATACTTCAGAGGGTTTTTCTGATTATTTGAACTATGAAAAGTGGTAGGTAGGAATCTATGCTCATATGTCCCGGTATGTTCTACAGATCTTATGAATCCTGTATGTTCTGACCTATTACTTTATGAAAAGTAATTACTGACTTGCCAGATGAGCTACACTTTGACAGCTACTCTGAAAGTGTGTTCTCTCCAATTCGGGTAAAGCAAAGAAGCAAACAATGAATAACATGGGAATTATACAAACAGCTATAGCAATTCAACATCACAAGTCACTTGTGAAATCTGTAATATGTGAGGAGATTAGTAAGTGAATATATGTACAATTGAGTATAAAAGGCAGTCTGAAGTTTTAAAGGTGACCTGCAAGGAATGTTTTGTTTTATATTGCTTGAAATGAATTTTGAGATTATTTATTTGTTTGTTTGTTTGTTTGTTTGTTTCCCCTCGTGGTTTTGACAATGCAAAAAAACCAAATCCTCGATTTCTATCTCATTGTTTTTGAACACAAAAGGAATGTGAATCCTTTTGCCTATTTGTTTTCATTCTGCTGGAGGGATTGAAGAGTATAGACTAGGTTGGCCAGCAACTGAGAAAGATGTTGTGGAAGACTTAAATGAAATCATACTTACATGTTTAATTTGACCAAGTACAGACGAGGAAATTTGCCTGAAATTTCACTCCTTTTCTACAATTCATATTTGGGTATGTAGTTTTGCACTACCTTGTCCACACAAAGGTTTTTGCTTGATTACCCCCCCTCAGTAGACATCCTCTCTGGTTCTTAAATGGTGGGATGTGTACTGGAGCCTCTGAAGTTGCCTTTTTTTTGTCCTGCCATTCAGCAGTTTGTCAAAGAATCAGAGCAAAATTATCCACCCTGCTGGTATATCTCTTACTGTTTAGGGAGAAAATTTGTGTATTGACACATATTGCTGAAATTTTGTAGTAGAGTTCCTTGCTTTCTCTGGAATGGATAACGTGAGTTTTCCTCATTTTATTACAAAGTAGATCAACATGCTAACAGTACCCAAACTGTGGACTGATGCACAGTTAGATAATGGTAAGGAGGAAACTGTAGCATGAACTGTGAAAACACAATCAAGAGTACCTGAGCATACTGGCAAGAAATGGTGATTCCTCATCCTTGTTGCCTTTTGCTTCCTTACTCTCTGTCTTTCTATTTCCTCTCAGCCTCACATCCTCCCTAAATCTTGCAGATAAACAGAAGGAACTAAACATTTTTATCTGTTTTAAGAGAAACTCTGATAGTGTGTCTTCCTGCTTTGTTGTGGCCAGCCTGAGGCTTCCATCTGTGTGCTCTAGCAAAGCACACTGCAACTGCTGTCAATTAAAAAATGAACTGTATCTTCTCCATAACATGTTTTGAGCCACAGTTCAGTGCTTTCTCCATGTGCATTCATAACAGCTGAGGAGCTTATTCTAGAGGTAAAGCAAGACAGCAGCTCTTGAGTGTTTGTTTTTTAAATATTGGATTATGTTTACATGTTCCTATTAATAGAGGTTGGCATTTAACTGACTACACACTGTGTCAGTTGCTTGAGATTCCTGGATGAGAATAAAATAAACATCATGATTCATTTACTGAAGCCATAGAAAAAAGTCTCTCAAGAAGTGAAAGGTTTAAGCTGGAATGATTTCCCTTCCTCTTGTGCAGGCAGCATGCTGAAGGTAAACTATGATGTGCTTAGGTGAGGTAAGTACGACTGCTGTATAAACATACAGATAGATAGTTATAATAGAAGAGGCAAACAGTGAGTGCAAATACACTAATTTGAAAGTACATATATATTGGAGCACCATATCACATTGCCTTTATCCAGTATATGAAATAAAAGGTTTCACATTTCCTGGGTTATATTCTTTTATCTTTATTTTGATGAAGTTCTCTCTGAAGTCAGTGACTGGTTTAAGAGAAGACAAGCTCCAACACATAGTCTCCTGCTTGCTTTGCAGAAGTTAAAAATTGATGTTCATGGAGTGGGTATTAGTAATAGTAATAGTGGGCTGATTCTGATTTCAAGTGAAAACAAATCAGAACTGACTGTCCTGAAATCAGCAGAGTTACTGTGATGTGAAACTCCTGGTAAATCACAGTGAGACTTATAGATGTGTTTGTAACTGGGTAAATTTCCTCTTTTTTATATTCAGAAATGTGAAAGAATAGACTAGAAGAGCCACATGGAAAATATTACTTGAAGTGCAAAAGCCTAAGATTGGCTGGGTTATAGGAATATCAGATAATATGTATACCATTAAATAATACCCAGAAATACTGCTCATTGCAAGATTTTGTCAGCATCCATGCTGTCAATACGCTACAACTATTCCTTCTACATTTTTGGCCTGTGACGACAAAATGCATCCCAGACAACAAAATACATTCCCTGACACAGCCTACCCAAAAGGCATCCTGTGTGTTACCTTCCTGTTCTGATGAACAGGATACCTCAATATTGCGGATGCCTACGACTCAAGACAGCTGGGGTTATTTCCAGAAAATGTTCAGGACATATGTAACTCACTAATAATCTTGGAACCATTTATTTTACAGACCTGGCCATTTTTTTTAATGTATTTATGAAGAATTTAAAGCATTTTTAAAAAAAATGCTCTAATAAGCCACTTGCCCTCTGTATCTCAGAACAGAACTACATTGGTGTTTTGGGCTTTTTTGTTTGTTTGTTTATTCTTCTGTATGATGGAGCTCTTGGTTCTGCCTTACAGACAGAAAATATAACACTGTCCTACCCAAGGAAGGAGGCAGAATTTGGAGTGGTAGAATTTGTCAAAGGCAAAGCAAGAAGTCATGTTTTTGTGATACAAAATCACAGCTAAGAAAAAAGAGATGGTACCTGCTACTCTGTGGGTGTACATCACTAGAGGTAAGTTTCAAGGAAGAGGGCTAAGAAAGGAACAAAGGGAGGGTGATAGCCTGTCACTTATTAGTTCTGCACAACAAAGTATGCTCTAAAATACATGACTGGAAAGAAGTGATGCCAAGGCTTCCCCTCCTCCTTTTGCCTATCTTCCTTCCCTCTTTCCAGATCCTTCATCAATCATTCTGCAAGCCTATGAGGCAACTTGCTTGTAAACCCAGGTTTGGCTTAAGTTGAAGTAAACCAAAACAAATGAAATTGTAAATCAAGCTGTTTAAAATTAAGAAGTCATTTCACAGAATCACAGAATCACAGAATCACAGAATCACCCGGGTTGGAAGGGACCTCAAGGATCATGTAGTTCCAACCCCCCTGCCTAGCAGGGCCACCAAACACACACATTCAGATCAGGTTGCCCAGGACCCCGTCCAACCTGGCCTTAAACACATCCAAGGACGGGGCATCTACAACCTCCCTGGGCAGCCCGTTCCAGGGCCTAACCACTCTCCTTGTATAGAACTTCCCCCTAACATCCAACCTAAATCTTCCCTCCTTCAACTTCGATCCATTTCCCCTAGTCCTGCTGTTGTCAGCCCTTTTGAAGAGTTTACTCCCCTCGTGGGTGTAGGTTCCCTTCAGGTATTGATAGGCTGCAATGAGGTCACCCCGCAGCCTTCTCTTCTCCAGGCTGAACAAGCCCAACTCCCTCAGCCTGTCCTCATAGGGGAGGTGCTCCAGCCCCCTGATCATCTTAGTCGCCCTCCTCTGGACCCTTTCCAAAATCTCAATGTCTTTCTTGTACTGAGGGCTCCACACCTGGACACAGTACTCCAGATGGGGCCTCACAAGAGCCGAGTAGAGAGGGACGATCACCTCCCTGTCCCTGCTGACCACCCCTCTCCTGATGGAGCCCAGGATCCCATTTGCCTTTCGAGCTGCCAGAGCGCACTGCTGGCTCATGTTCAGCCTCTCGTCCATCAGGACCCCCAGGTCCTTCTCTGCCGAGCTGCTCTCAAGGACCACTCCTCCCAGCCTGTACGGGTGCCTGGGGTTCTTCCGGCCCAAATGCAAAACCTTGCACTTTGCCGTGTTGAACCTCATTAGGTTCACCCGAGCCCAGCCCTCCAGCCTGTCGAGGTCCCTCTGAATGGCATCCCTTCCTTCCACCGTATCAACCGCACCACTCAGCTTGGTGTCGTCAGCAAACTTGCTGAGGGTGCACTCAATTCCCTCATCGATGTCATTAATAAAGATGTTAAAGAGCACCGGTCCCAAGACAGACCCTTGGGGGACACCACTTGTTACCGGCCTCCACCTGGACATAGAGCCATGATCATCATTTCTACCACCTCAAGTTTGTTACAGCAGAAGCAGTGTACCTGAGGATTCTCTTGCCACTGAACATTTTGGATACTCGGTTTGAGGCAACTACCCATACTTGTTTTTGTGGTTGTTATTTAACAGTAGAAAGGAAAGTGCATCCTATTTACGTAAAAGAGAATCCCTTTAGCAAGATGCAGCTGTTGCCACTGCTGATATGAAACCACGCTGCAGCTGTTAGCCTGACGTCTTTTAAAATGATTGTGATATACTGTGGGTTTTTTTTTCCTAGAAGGGAGAATATTAATATATTTCAGAGAAGTGCTGTACACATTAACAGTATTCCATCTTAATGATATGGAGTTACAGTGCAACATGTTGCTCTGCAAATATGGTCCTCATAAAAATCGTGTGAATATGAATACTATGATAAGATTAAGGCTTGTTCTTGCTTCATACACATTTTTGTCATATTTATCTCAGGACAGAATATTCTGTCTCAGTGAAATATGATATATTTCCCATCAAAATGTCCTCACAATATAGATCAGAGTTGGTATAAATGATAAAAGTTCTTTCACGGGCCACTTGTTCCTGCTAGCTCTGTATGTCACCCTTTGGGCTTTTGGGGGCCTTGTGGGGAGGGTGCTGTCTGAATCTGATAATCTTGGGCTAGGTAAAACAGCTAGAGAGATGGGAACAGCCTCTGTTCTCAAGTTTTGTTGTCTAAAATACCCTAAATTTCTTGCACATCTCTTGCACGTGCTCTATCCCCTGTGTCTACATAGTAGGTCTATTTGAGAAAACAAGGTTTATGTATTAAAAAATGCTGAAGTGCTGCAGAGGTGAAATGTTCATACTATGCAGCAAATACTAGGAGTAATCTGTGCACCTGTATTTTTGGAAAATGTTTCTTCACGAGTTACAGTAAAGTGCTTTCTAAATCTAGAAATGTCTCATTTGTATTGACTTGAGTTTTTCAGCTTGAAAATTTTAAATTTGAGGATTAGGCTTAGAGAGTGGCTTTGAGTAGGCATTTTTTGGTTTATTAGTATGAAAAAGAAATATAGATTATCTGAGTGCTTGTTTTTCGTTGAGAGTATGGATAATTTTTTAAGAAATACATAAAAGCATGTAAATTACAAGAATTAGGCATTATTACGACATAATTACATGTTTAAGATGATGATAAAGCTCTTAGCATCTATATGTTATCTTAGCATCTATATAGCTACACATAAGTATCTATTATGGGATCAATAGTTATCATCTTTATTTATATCTGTTTCCTGAAGAGTAACATGTAAAACTATTATATAGATTTGGCCAATGTAAAAGTCATTAAGTTCATAAAGGAGTAAAGCTAATTAAAATGACAGTGACTCTGAACAAGTGAGTAATTCTTACAGAGCTAGAGAAATGTGGAGTAATATAACTCAAAGGTGCCAGTCACTTAAATCTGAATTGTCTGTAAAAGTAAATCATCATTTTGAACAAGTGTCATGTCTGCAGATAAACTTTCAGATATAAATCATGCTGTATTTTATATATTTTTTAATATGTAGCACATGCTGAAAAGTATTTTTTCTTCGCATAGTATGATCAATATCAGCATAAATTCAGTTAAATTTCACAGTATAAGCACTTGAGAATTGAGTAAAGGTGACTACAATTTTTTAAATTGTAAGATACAAGGAGCTATTACAAAATCATTGATAACAAGAGATATGAGTTAGATATCCATTTTAATCCTCTAAGATGTTCACCTAATTATAAAAAATAATATTCAGACGTGATGCAGCATTCATCATCAGAGAAGTCTGTTTACTTAGCTAGTTTGACATCAGAAGCATGTAGAGATTTTAGCAGTGTGAAGGACAAATAAATTCACAGAAGAAAACCTTTACTCCTCTGATCCAGCTGTATTTTAATTTTACATTGATATTCTTGTATTTCTGCATGTTCAGATTTTTCTTCCCCTGTGCAAGGATGACTTTTCTAACATTACGTTTTTAAATCTGACAAGGTCATGCAACAAAAAAAAAAGAAGAAGAAGAAGAAGAAGGGTCATCAAAAGGGGAAAAATAACAGAACTACAGTGAAATGGCTCTCTGTTGGCCTTTGTATCGATTCAGAGTGTGTCAAAAGGGTCTTTTGTCGTGCCCCTACCACAGCATACTAATTTGCTAGATCAAGTCTGTCAGAATATCGACTGGAAGTAAAGAACTGCAGTGGCAGCTTTTGTGTTTCATACAGCAGGGAGCCTGTGTGTGAAACAGGATTATCAGGGGGTCATGAAGAGAGTCAAGGGATGTCCATCACTTCCCTTCTGGTAATGTAATGGGGCGGGTGCCTGGATGTGATTAAGATGTAGGACACAGGAGGCATAGCGGTGAACAAATCAGACACACACACATGCAAATCAGGTTGGCTGCTGTTAACCACATATTTTTAATGAAAAATTCAGATAGAGACCAAACAAATATCTAAACAGCTGCATTCAGATTAAATATCAAACAGCCCATTCAGTGCCTGGTGTGTGTCTGTGTCTGCATCTGTAGATATGTGCATGTAGAAAATGTACAACACATACAAGAAAAGGTAGAAAAGGTTCAAGTCTTTCTCATTTCTTTTTTTTAATGCAATATATCAATCTACAAGTGTTTCTTCTACTTCTTTTTTACTTTTGAATATGGTATCGCTGGATGATTACAGCAAACATCCAGGGGACATACAAAGATAAAAATGATGCTTTATGCAGTCACTACACATGTGCACCACATTCAGATAGAATACTCATCACTCTGCTGAGGGCTTCGCTTTGACTTAGATAGCATTACCATTCTAATAAAATGAGCAAAGATATCTTTCTGGAAAGTGAGAAAAAAGAACTATTTGTGTGATTGAACAATACATAGCTTGATAAATGCTTCTTTTTAAAATTGTGGTTGAGAACATCTCCTTTCTGGAGATGCAAGACACATCTCTGCGGCTTATGCAAAAGCTGTGAGCAGCTTTACAGCACACATTGACACAATTTACAATCCTCATCATCTGCACAATCAATTTTTTCTTGGTAGTGTTCCTAATCTTTAATCCTTTATTTCTGAAAATTCAGTGCTAAATAGGAAAACATGAGATGCCAAAAAAACAAAGGCTTCCATGTACGCAGCATCTGCGGCCTGATCCGGATTCCTTATACTGAAGGAGAAGCCTGACTGGAGTTCAAGGAGTTTTACACCAGGCTCCAGATTCCTTAGTCCAGCAATAGTTATTCACTGCAGTTTTGAAAAGGTTCAGTTGTTCTGAAACTAGAAGTTCAAATTCACAGTAGTCTAGATTTGTTTCTCACTTTTTTTTTGGTGAGCTTGGTGAGCTTTTGGTGAGCTTGCTTATTTGTTTGCTTGTTTGTTTTGCAAAGGCAATGTTAATAGCTCATACAGAAACTGGCAATGTTGAAGATCCCTCTTTTTTCTTCTTTTGCTCTTCCCTCTTCTCAACTTTACCCTTTATCTTCCTCTTTTATCACTTTCTCTTTTATTCCTTTCTTATTTTAATATCCTTTTCCTTTTATAATTGTCCGTCTTCCTCTTCCTCTTTCCCTTTTCCTTTCCTTTTCGCTTTCCCTTTCCCTTTCATTTCCATTTCCATTTCCCTTTCTCTTTATTTCTCTGTTTACATTTTTTAGCATTTTTTTAAGTAGGATGGAAAGATTATTGTTGTTTACACTAATGGTGCTGTTGTTGATGGCATTTTGTCCCTTCTGCAGTCAAAATCAAAGCTCTTGATTAGAATAATGTGGAAAGAGTAGCACCACCTTTTCATGTAACTGTTGTATCTCCTTTAAAATTGGACAATTATCTGACTGCTGTACAATTGATATCACGCTCAGATCCAAAGAGCTTTGTCAGTGATAGCCAAAGGCAGCTATGCCTGAAGCTGTACAACAAGAAATGACACACAAATTTCTTTTGTGTGTGTGCACATATCTAGAAATAATGATTTTGCTTTAGTATTACTTTGTGGAGCTAAGCACTGATGGTCAGCTATTAGGCAGCCACTGTGTACAGAGGAAAAGGAATTACAGAAATCTGCACCAGGTGACCTTTTAATTTGTTTTCAGTGTATATTGTTCTACATCTCTGCAGTGCAACATTCATGGCAATGGGGGGCTCATGACAGCATAAGGTGGTAGTTCTTTACTAGAAGATAACTCTTATGTATATTTCAGATTGAAGTAACTGCTGTCATAGTTTTCTTGTGTAGAGGTTCAAGGGCAGAATTTGTCAGAAAACATGAATACATGAAAGGAAGAGGTGAACTCTGGAAGTTTTTGTGACAGGAAGATCGGACTCACTTATTTTAAAAAGTGCTGTGTGCCCATGCATTCCCCCTGTAAATGAATTTTATTTCTTCACAGCTAGTTTCCACTCAGTTATTTCATAAGACTTTTAAGTTTTAGTTGAGAGTCAGACAGTAGACCTGAAAAAGGCAAAATTGTGAACAGGACCTTTTTTCTGGGGAAAAAAAAAAAAAAAAGCGAAAAAAAAGTATAGTTGTGACATGAGTATTTTCAATGCACTGATTTTCTTATCAGGAAGCAAAACTCACAAAAGACGCTAATCATTTTAGGATAGTATAATAGAAAACGTAATAGGTTTGTTTTTTGAGGGGGAAAGATCATGAAATATGGCAATGTAATTATAATAAAAGACATTCTAGTTAAGCAGTAGAAGACGTTACATGGTATTTTATTGATTTGAGTGTGAGCTATCCAAAGAAGGAGAAATTGCATAACATGAACAGGGGACCACAGATTCCAAACTGATAGAATTTATGATCAGAACAAAATAACCAGCAGATAATTCTGTGTAAATTATGGTATTGGTGATAATAGAAAATATTGATACATATCCATATTTGTCTAGGTACAGAGTGAGTTTTAGAAGTCTGAAAGCTTTCAACTTCCAGTGTTAAAGCAGATGTCAGGTAGGGAAAAGATCATGACAAGCCTCTGACTGCCAAGGATGTGTAAAACAGAAGTCATAATGTGACCTAATGCTCAGAATTTTTTTTCTTGCTCTCTCAGTAAAAATATAAATGTGATCCAGTATTTGAAAAAAGAAAATAAAGGCTTTTTTCAGAAAATTAGAAAACCAGTAGTCAATACCTTTGAGAAAAGCAAAACCAAAAATGAATAAACACAATCCACCAACAAAACAAAGTCATATTCTTTGTGATGGTGAATTAATATTTTCCATTTTGCAGTAAGCTAATTGTTCCCTCTATCTTTTTCCAGTTCTCCAAAACTCAGAACATCAATCTCCTAATAGCATAATGTTTGTTGTGAAATTTCACAAATAGTTTCTACGTTAAGTCTCTGTCCTGTCCCTGCTAGAAATCTGGTTTGAGCCTATTGCTCGTCACCAAAAACAATTGAGAAAAACCTTGGAGAAAACAATGCTCTTTCACTAATAATCAAGATTTTTCTTTTGATTACAAATGGTACAACAAAAAGCTAGGAACAAGGAGAAGGTAAATCTAGACTGAGATCAAGGAGATAGAAAAATATGAGCCATTTGCCATGGTTATTGAAAGTGTTTTTGCCTTATTGTCTAACTTTTTCTTTTACCACACAGAAATCATTGCACATGCTGTTTTAGGTTTCAGAGGAAAGTGGCAAATCTCAGTTTTCTGGCTGAACTCCAGAGCAAATATTTATGCTCTGAAAGTTTGTAGTCCTCAGCACTTTTACAAATATATAACATATAAAAATTTCCTATTGCTACAAGAGCTGTATGTTGTCAGACAATTGTGTTACTTTATTCTAGACATTGCATACTTCTATGTGTATGCTTAATTCTATATATATGTAGATGTTTTAATAAGCATGTGAAACTATCCTCATATATCCTTTATCTATTTCCCAAATAACTTATGTTTCTTTATTTATGTCAGTAAATTTATTATAAATATATATTTTTCTGTCACTAGAGAACACATTCAAACTGTTTTAATGGTACCTCATAACTCATCTTGAATCATCTTCACTCTTTTGAGCACGAGATACTTTCTGCAAAGAAAGTGCAATTAAATGAGCAAGAAGATTAGGTGTCGTTTTTCATATTTCTGAATGATGCATAAGGATTTGGCAAACTGATAGCAAAAAAGCTCCTACGGAAGCTGGCAGCCCATGGCTTGGACAGATACACTCTTGGCTGGATAAGGAACTGGCTGGAGGGCAGAGAGTGGTGGTGAATGGAGCTGAATCCGGCTGGAGACCAGGTCACAAGTGATGTTCCCCAGGAGTCAGTGCTGGGGCCTGTGCTCTTCAATATCTTTATTGATGATTTGGATGAGGGCATTGAGTGCACCCTCCCTAAGTTTGCGGATGACACCAAGTTGGCTGGAAGTGTCAATCTGCCTGGGGGTAGCGAGGCCCTACAGGAGGGTCTGGACAGGCTGGATAGCTGGGCTGAAGCCAATGGGATGAGTTTCAACAAGAAGTATGTGTTTAAAAGGTAAGACATAGTTACCACAAAGTATAGTAATGAATAGTTAGCCTATCTAACCACACTCCTTTCATATTACCTGTTACACTCCTATGAGTATATTTGTTTTATTGAAAGTGTCTTTTTGCACTGTGTCAGCAATAACGTCATTTCTAGAACCAAAGTACTTAACAGAGTACCAGTCTCCCTGTCTGAAATGAGGGTCTTCTGTTACACTTAGACCACTGTGTGTTGTTATAAAATAGAAAGTTTCTGGAATAGTTACAAGGTCCAAGTGTCAGCTTTTGAATCATCATTACTCAGTCACAGCTAATGCTCTGTCTGTAAATCTCAAAAGCTGATTCTGAGTCATTTTGCAAAGAAGGCATGATGCAATTATCTGAAGAGTTATGGTAATCTTATGTCCTCTGAGACCAGTTCCAGAAATGGTCTTAGTACTAAGCTTTCAGAGAAGCCATGGATCTACCAAAGCTTACCTATGCTGGAAGAAGACACTTGCTCTGTGACTTAGTGCTGCATATGGAAATAATAGTACTACTAGTAGAAGCTGTGGTGCTAGTATAACATGGAATATGGTTTTATCAGAACATACAAACTATGCAATAGCAGAACATAAGTTTCTACTAGTTCACCTATAACATAATGTAGAGGATAAGGATGTGATAAAATTAATAACCTAAAGAACCAGCCCAGCTCTGAGACCAAGGTTGTGATTTGAAGTTGTATACAGAAAAGTGAGTGTGTTGGAAGCCATGAGCTTCATAAGGTGTCTGCCTTAACGCAGAGAGATGTAGGGTCTGTAAGCAACACTTGGGGAAAAAAATGCTGAAAAATACCTGTTTCAGTTGGGTATTTAGAAGAATGAATAAAGAACAGTTGCTTAGAGGTAGCCAGAAAGGAAATTAGGTGAATGGAACTGTAACTTAAATCCCACTTCTCTCCAGGACTTACTCTTCCTTAGCTATAACATTATGTTACTCTTGAAATATGTTGATTCTGTTTCTTTGTTTGTTTGTTTTTGTTTTTGTTTCTGTTTTTGTTTTTGAGGTTACTTTCTATTTTTTAAGTAAACTGCTGTTGAGAAAATCATTCTCTTCTGCCTGAACAAATTCAAATTCACATCATCCACGTAATGGTCTGAAGCCCAGAGAACAATGAAAGAATTGTCTAACCCTTATAAAATTTCTTTGAAGAAGAAAACTACTATGTGCTGAAACACTGCAGGTGATGTGAAGTACTCTAGAATTACTTAGTAATCAGTAATCAAGAAACACTCTTTGTAGCCTTCACAGATGCCCATACTTCAGGGGTGTTGAATTCTTTCATTTTTTAATAATCAGCTCACTTCGCTTTCCAACTTCTGAACTGCCTATAACTATACAAAATGTATACTGAATTATTTTTAATGTTTGTGTAAAATATCCATTCATCTACCCATCCAGTTATCCACCCAACACTTGTGCTTTGATGTAGGTATCATTCTAGTATTCAAGCATTTTATAAGGCTGTGAATTTCTCCTGCCAGCATCTAGAAATAAAGAAATAGCCTTACTCAATTATTACAGAAAAGTGTTTGAGAAAGAAAACAAATTCTCTTGTTCAAAAATTAAGGGAAATCCACTGTAGAAGTGAGTTTCCTCAAATAATTCAACATAACTTTTCTCTAACAGCTAAAAAAACTAAAAAATAAAATAATAGAAAAAAACTTTTAATTCTTTTGTGGTCTTTCTAGTCTTTTATTTCTTTTTTCAGCTAACAATGCTTCAGTCCCACTGTGGCTATTAATACCACATTCCCTGGTGTTCTGAGTCAATGTACCTTTCTTGTCTTAAATCAGAAAATTACAGAGAATGGTAAGCCATTAATTCATGGACCGCTCTGGCTGCTGTTTTTAAATATTCTACTGAAGGCCATTTCAATTTCTTTTTCTGACTGCAAATATCCAAATTCTTCAAACAATGCTTTTAATGAATGTCAGAGATCATTTCAACTAATGGCATCACCTGATGAAAACATATGTTTTTCTCCTCTTCTGTTCAACTCTGCTTGGAAACACTCTCCTTAATTAACATTGTAATCTTTTGCTCTGAAATGACTTATATCTTCTTGAAACATCAAAATGAATTCCTCCTAAGATGATAGTATTTTAGGTATCTTTCCATCTGTATGATTTTTATGTCAAGCCTACTAGTTAATTGACACAATTTCTAAATCTGTCACCTTGGATTTCCCCTCTCCCAATATTTTCAGTAAAGATGGAATGGCTCCACCATTACACCCTAGACCTTCTGCATCTCACTGAAGCTTATAAGAGGAAAAGAGCTGTCAAATTACATTACTCCCACATCTAGTCTCTCACTTCACCTGCCTGATGACCATAATAACTGCATCACAGAAGTAATCCTTGCACTTCTGGACTTCAGCAACTGGGGAAGGCTTATTCACTTTCTGCTCAGGTGCAGTCATTGTCAGGTACAATAACAACATAGAGATGAACTACAGCAGAATGAAACAAATGCTGAGAACATCAACTGAGACTCTTCTTGTCCAAATATTCATATTTCTATTAAAATGTTGAAAACATCAACACATTTCTTATGGTAGTGTTCATTTATGGACCCAAATTTATTCTTTACTGAACAGGCAAGCTCTCATTTTCTCTTTTCCTTAGGGCAATTTAATGCTACATACCACAAAGGGAATTAAACATGAATCCAAGTCCAAAATACTTATTACTTCCCAGAAGCAGATTTTCTCCATTAAAAAATTTTTGAATTGAGTTTTAGTAAAACTTAGGAGCTATCTTTATTGATTTCAAATTTAAGTAGTTCACTATTTTGACATAAATTATTACATTTTTTATCTTTTTAATATGCCTTGGGAATAAAACAACTAGATTTATTAAGAGATTTATGATACCAGATAGACACGGGTCAGAAAACATATTTTGATTCTAACATCAAGAAAAGGAAAAAGTTTCAGAATAAACTATTGTGATGGGAAACACGGGATGCGGTTACAATGTTTTTTAAAAAGTCAGGATTCAGTAGAAGAGAGAAATACTTATTTATTTTTGTATGAACTATATACTCCACGTTTTATTCATCCATAACATGAATGGAGATCACGCTTTGGCAAGCTGAGTTACTGTACAGTTCTAGCATTTAAATTCTCTGTTTTTCAACCCAGTGTAGTAGCATCAAACAAATTTCAAAATTTCTCTTAAGAAAAGCTGGTGTAAATAGGGTAAAAAGCCCGGCATGTATGAAAGGAATAATGTTTGCTAAGGGTACAAAATATAACTATGCAACCAATAAAGACTACAGGTAATAAAAGACTGCTTTTTCCAATACTTCTTTAATAAAAAAAAAAAAAAAGTTAAAAATGTTGTATGTATAAGATAGTATGGAACAATTAAACCTTAGTATAATACTTGTCTTTGCAAAGCGGTAGCATCAGTAAACACTGAATAATGTACAGCTTGAGACAGGGCTAAGTTCTCTTATGAAACCATATGAGTATTGTTAGTAAGTATAGGACCTAGTACAGTCAAAAGTAAAGACACTGATTAAGCATGAATCAAAAAAGATAAACCTTTCTGAAATAAGAAGGAGAAGAAAGATTTACTAACCTTTGGCTGTATTTAACACAGAGTTATAAGTTACATCTTATGCCACTGAAGTAGCAGTAAATTGAAAGACCTACATGTTATTATTTATTTATATGATTAAAATTTTTAGGCTATGGTTTCTTAATGAGAGCAGAGCACATAAACTCCACACACACAAACTTCTTTTTTTTTTTTTTTTCCTCAGAAAAAGGTAAAAATACCTATTTTAATCCATCAAAATTCAACCATCTCAAGTATAAGTGAACATCTGCTTTCATCTAGGCAACATTTTAAACTTCTTGACAGTTACAAGAATTGCAATCCCTAGAGACTAACACTTTTCTTTTCAAAGATTCATATCATAGATGACTTCAGGGTAGGAAACTGCAGTGTGCTGTATGCAATTGTAAGGGAAAACACAGCACATTCATCTCCACAGGCTTACTGAAAACTTCAGCATTTGACTTCAGTAGAAAAAATTAGCAGCAAAAGAGAATGAAAAAATTCTACTACATTTTCCATAAAGTCTCTAGGCAGATAATAAGCAGTATTTCCAAAAATCTCACAGGCTATAGGCAGCTCATTTCTTTATTTTTATGGATTTTTAATTATAATACTTGTTTAATATAATGTTCAAAGTCAGCTTTCCTAGTTACTAGAGAAAATAACTTATTTTACACCTTACAGAAACAGGAAAATATGAAATATTTTCATACTAGCCATTTAAAAACTATAGGTTTAAAATATCTGTTTATAGATTTGGTTCTGCTTGCAGAACCTCTGTCTTAGGTGTTAGGAGCTGGATTTTGGAATCTTTGGATTTTGGAAAGTACATTAAGTGAATTGAGAGTATTTATGTCTGACTATCTCAGTCCACTGCAGTATTAAGTATCACAAAAGTTCATGATGAAAGGAGAAACTTTTTTGCATTTTGAATTAATGACACTTGGGACATAGAAACATTTGGGATGTGAACTTATCTTCTGAGCCACTAGAAATCATCTTCAAAGTTTTTCTGGTGTTAAGGAGATGTTGTAATTTTGTCCTGTAAAAAGACAGAACTCAAGTATTTTTTTTTTTCTCCTGGAATGCCATCCTCATAAGTTGCCACAGTAAGGAAGACTAGAAACTCACACTTTCTCATGCAGAAGTGTCTCGTATAATCCCATACTATGACCTTTGCTCCTCCCAGATGTGATATCACTCCTTTTCAGGGACAGTGACCACTTATTCTTTGCAAGAATGGAGCAACTGGTCAGCATGTTCCTTTGAGCCAGAAGAAACTTCTGCATCTGCCAACAGGCTTGGAGAACCTTCACTCATCTTTAATGTTGCTTTATAATAATAGAATGGCTTGAGTTGGAAGAAACCTTAAAGATCATCTTTCCAATTCTTCTGCTGTGGGCAAGGTTGCTAATCAGTAGACCACGTTGCCAACAGCCCCATTCAAACATGGCCTTAAATACTTGCAGGAATGAGACATCCACAGCTTCCCTGGGCAATCTGTTTCCAGTGCCTCACCACCACTTGAGTAAAACATTTCCTCCTAACATTATCATTATATACCTGCATAAAATGTTGCTCTCCAACTCTTTTATAAATCCCTTTTAAGTCCTGAATGGCTACAATGGTGTCTCCCTGGAACCTGCTCTTCTCCAAGCTTAACAACCCAATTTCCTTAGCCTTACTTTATACGAGGGATGCTCCAGCCTTCTGAGCATCTTTGTGATCCTCCTGTGTACCCACTCCAACAGCTCTACATCTTTCATGTTCTGGGGGCCCCAGGCCTGGACATAGTACTCCAAATGGGACCCCACAAGGGCAGATTAGGGAAGTACAGTCACATCCCTCTCCCTGCTGGTTACCCCTCTGTTGATGCAACCCAGGATACTGTTGGCATTTTAGTCTGGAAGAACACATTGCTGGCTCATGTCCATATTTTTATCCACCTGTACCTCCAAGTCCTTCTTTACAGGGCTGCTCTCAATCCTCTCACTATCCAGTCTGTTTGCATGTTTGGGATTGTCCAGACTTTGGTACAGCACTTTGTGCTCGACATTGTTAAGCTTCATCTAGTTCATGTGGGCTCAGTTTTCAATATTGTCCAAACCCTTTTGAAGGCATTCCTTCCTTCTGTTGTATCAACTGCAGCACTCATGTTGGTGTCATATTTTTGCCATATGATGGATGAGTTCAAACCACAATGAGGGTCTACTCAAATGTCATATGCTAAAAATGTTCTAATATTCATTTGCATGCTGTAAAATAGAACACAAACTGCTTAAATGTTTGCTAGACAAGGTGAGAATCAAAAAATTGCATACCTGTTCTTACTTTTATAAAAGATCATGGGACATGATCCTCAATCCATGATTTGCTGTGCTCCTTCTAAAGATGTTCAGTACCTCCAATTCTCATTGAATTTAATGGCTACTGATCTTATTCAAATACTACTAAGTGTCTTACCTATTTTGTGAATAATGTCAATACAAGTAAGACTGAATGCAGTTAAGATTCATTTATTTAATTTATACAATAAACCAGGGAAGTTGTCTCTGCTAGGCCATGCAATAAAATTT
This sequence comes from Centrocercus urophasianus, assembly GCF_019232065.1. Classification (NCBI taxonomy): domain Eukaryota; kingdom Metazoa; phylum Chordata; class Aves; order Galliformes; family Phasianidae; genus Centrocercus; species Centrocercus urophasianus. The sequence goes on from NW_024884811.1 coordinate 12,014,475, forward strand.
ATTTGGGATAAGTATATAGAAATTCTTATTTGTGAAATTTGTACGTGTCTGTTTAAGCACATCTTATTGTCCTTAATAAAAAATCATTATCCTTGATAACAATGAGGTATATCTCTGTATGTCATGGAACATGAACAAGTCAAAATGAAATACAGCAACCAAACAAGACACTTTCGTAAGCTGAGGAGCTGCAGTTCAGCTGACATGGTGTCATGGTTTTATGATTTTTGGTTATCGGTATTCCACATCATAACATCATGCAGGGAAGTGGGAGATTAACTGTTAATGTTGAAGTTGTGGGTACCTGCCTGGAATAGAAGAACTACATTCCCCAGGGGACTTTGCGGTCACAGGGAGGAGATATTACTCCTGGCAAGGTCACCTGATGCTCTTTTTCAGCCACTCTTCTTCGTCGGCTCTCCCCCTGTCTCCCTGCTGCTCAACTAGACTGCGCACCTCACCTCAGTGTTGTGGTGAGGCCTATCCACATTTCGGACGTTCTCTCTCTCATTATATTTGATTTATTAGCTTCAATTCTAATTATATTGTATTATGGTGCGTTATCTTGCATTCCGATACCACATTTAGTAAATGTTTGTTTCTCCTCAGATCGTTGCCACTATTTTTAATTATTTTGGAGTCCTCTGTTCCCTTTTTCTGAAGGCGCAGATTTTGTGAAATCCCTCCATCCCGCTGGTCACAGAACTGGGCCGAACCAGCCCGTAAAACATTGACACATGGAGATCCTTGTGAATGATTTTCAGACTTTCTCATTTAAACACTTAAACAAACAACTTGGGCAATTTAAGATGCTACTTTTTCCAGCACACTTGCCACTAGTTTCCTTTAGGAATCACTACACAGTAGAGCTGCCAAAATGGAATTGAAGCACTTTAATGCAATGTCTACTGATTGGCATAACATATTATTTTGGTCCAGGAAAAGTCAGAAGAAAGGTTGAACTTAGGAGCTGGGTTTCTCTATGGAGCACCTAAGAACTGTCCACATACTCTCTTTTACTCTCTTATATGCAGCCTAAATTGTGGAGTGAAATGTTATCTGTTTGCTTAATTTTAACCTAATTAATTTTATCTCATATCTGATATGGACAGAGATACATAGCAAGATACACGTCTGAGTTCAACTTAAAAGCTGAAGTTTCAAGTAAATAAAAAGTCACTTGATTATATAGATGGTATTCTCACAGCCTAAGAGCAAAAATGTTTTATCTTAACTAAAATCTAGGGACATTTTTTTGCAAGCTAGTAACTTAAGCTAATGACTCTGCACAAGAAGCATGATGGATTTTCCAAGTCTGTCAGAATTCTTTCGTTTTGTTCTTGTCTTCATAGGTGTTAGCTATTATGTCATTTCAAACAATCCCCATGGTGATACACAGAATTATTCTGGTGGGTTTTCTGTCCTTCCACTGCCATATGTTCAGAACAAATTGTTTTACATGGGCAATTGCATCTTACAAAGCAAGAAAATGTAAATGTGCAAGAGCATTTAAAAGAAAAATCAGACTATATCCTGGATTTTCCTATGCTTTTCCAACCCCTATTTTTCTATTTATTTAATGTGAAAAAAAAAAAAATATCAAATTCTTTCTTCTGATTTAGGTTTGTTATATTAGTTTTATGTTGGATCATTTGTTTCTAATATTAAATTTCTTTTTATCTCTGATTTTTTAATAATTATTTTCCAATGGCACACATAGCATTAGGGAAGGTCTAAATACGAGAATAAGTGTCCTTATGCAAGTATGTTTGATCTAACATGAAATAGCAGAAGTATAGTTTACAGTATTGTGCAAAGGCACATGGCTGCTTATAAGCATAAGTATTAATGAAAGTAATCTACAGTGCAGACTAAATAATAGTGCAAGGTAAGCATGAATAGAGACAACAGTCAAGTTCAACCAGGAAGGCTTCGCAATTTGTTAGCCATGACTATTACGAATTAGTTTTGAAAATAAAATGAGCCTAGTTTGCTCTCTACATCATTGCAAAATAACAACAACAACAATAATAATAATAATAGCAAGAACTCCCACCTTTATGAAATTTCAGTTGTCCAGATGTGTTCAGTCACTTGGTCTCTGTGAGATCTACAGTTTCCCTCTCTACTGTGTGCTCGAGTCTCCCTGCATCTCAAGCAGCATCAGTGAGCTGGAAAATATGGAAAAGTGTACCTGCTGAGCTCCACAAGAGCACACCTGTATCCTCAGCAGGGGTGAAAAATAAAAATAAAAATAAAAATAAAAATAAAAATAAAAATATTACAGCAAATCAAAATATGCTATAAAGTAAGCCACAAAAATTAGCCAGTAAATAATCTAACAAACAGCACGTTCCCTACAGCTACAGGAAAGTCTTGTACACTTATGACTTCGTCCAAAGAAAGGAGCTCATCCTCCACATGCAATCTGGAAATGCTGATAAACCTCCTTCCACAACAATGAGGTTTCTGCCAACTACTTCTATTCTTGTGTTTAGCTCAGTGTTTCACTAAAATAATCCATGACACTAGTAAAGTTTTTGAAAGTACTTCTTTCTACATCCTTTTTTTTTTTTCTTTCACTTCAAAAATGGATTCTATTTTGATGGTAGAAGTATTCAGTCCAACCAAAAGTCTAATGAAATCTTCAGATATTGTTCTCTGTCCATGATTCTCTTCCCACCTTCTTGGACTATACCATATTGCAACAAGTCTTTTACAACAAAAGAGCTTGTTTTATTCATTAATCTGGTGTTATATGAGATTATCCACTCATTTTTTTAATAACTTGATAAAGATCAATTTTGTAAATGATGTTAATGACCATTTTTAGAGGTGGCCAAAACAAATCTGTGTTTGACTTTTTCACTTGAACAGAAAAGGATCATACAACAATAAATGCATCCTCAGCCCATTGTTTTAAATTAGGTACTGAAAATCACAGAAAGATGGACTTACCATAATTCTTTATTTCTCTATTTAACTCCATAAAAACATTATATAATTTCTTACAATAGTCTGCTGCAGTATATTATACTATATTTATTGTGTTAAAACATTCTACAAAAGTAGAAAAAAAATCCATCTTTTCCTCACCATTCCAGCAGAATCTCTAAGTTCTATTGCTGTAATTAAGTACTGATTTCATTGCCTACACGAAAGAATAGCAGTAATTTCTGCATTTGGATGGCATGTGTGAAAATATTCCACCACTCATTAATTTTTCAACCACGTAGGTGCCTCAGAGCAGGCAAACCCATGTAGTCCTGCTGGTAGCCTTAGGACCTCAAGATGCAAAATACCTTGTTCAGTAATGCAGTGATTTACACAGGACGTTGAGCCACTATAGTGCTTTTTCTTGTTTTGTTTATATACGTATTTTTGCCTAGTGTTGCCCTAATACTAGTAAAAGCCATAAAATGCAAAGGTCTCATAGCACTGCTTATTGCTTGTCTACATTAATGTTACCTATACAATGTCTTGGACTCAACAGGAACCAGCTGTGTCAGAGCATAGCGATAACTTGGCCCTCAGTAGTTCCCTGTGGAGAACCAAGCCGTTGATGTACTCCCAATCAATTCCTACACAGTTACAGTTCAGTGAGCTATTTAAAGAAAAAGATGACTGTGTAAAGTGAGAGGGATGTTCAAAGAGAACAGACTGAGAAATAAAGAACACAGAGCTAGAGAAAACCTGAAGTACTGAAGGTAGACCTAGCATAAAGATGGGCAAAAAGAGGAAGAAATATAAACAAACAAGCAGGACAAAAAATATTATGTTGGAAATCCTCAAATAAATGAGAGATTCACATAGTCAGCATTATTTTACATTTCTAATGCTTTTCATGTGGAAAAATACTTAAATTCTTTGGTATTAGTTCTAATTTATCTATCTATGCACATGTGCAAAATGATTCATCAAGATAATCCACCTGGTCAGGAAAACAACTGAAAGAAATGCACAATAAATTGCAGTGAGAATACTTAATTTCTTAGTGAGGATTTTTGATACTACTAAATGAGAATTATAAATACAAGGTGTCCTGGTGAATACTGAACTTAAATATCTCAATCAGTCAAAAAAAAAAAAATGAAATGCAAGAGCGAATCAGATAAAATATTGCAATCTGTGTTGATTATTTCTATTTCAATGCAACTGCAACATTATGATAATTTTTTGTCATTGGACAGTTTTTACCAAATTTGTTATGCATCACTTGCAGGCTCAAAATACAATTTTGAAAATACATATCACTAGAATGTATTCCAATTTTCATTGCCACTGTTATTAAAAATCAAGGAAAGGCGAGGGTTTTTGTCAAAATTCAATGTCTAAAAATAAAATTGTAATCTATTTTCGAAGAAAAACTGAAAAAAATTCGTCATGTAAGCTGAAATTCAATTTATTGTCAATATACATCAGTTTTTTTCTTCTTTTCTTTCTTATTTATATTAACACCTAAAAAAAAAAAAGAGTTCAACTTATTCAGTTGCAGCTTTACAAATCCAAACAGTTTACAAGTGTGTCCTTAATCATACAAGCAAATAGTTACTTTCAAAAACTGCTCTTACAGATTACAGAATAATTCTAACTTCCAGCACTAAGGTGTAATAACGTATAACATATATTTTTTGTTGGAATAAAGATAAAAAAGAAGCTGGAAAGGGTGAAAAAAATGTAGTTACAGCTGAAATGAATAAGTCTTAAATATCCATGAGTTTTTGAACTATTTTCTAAAATGTCTAAATGGTAACCCCATAAATCACAGCCTTTTCAAAACATTCAAGTTCCAGTTTGAAGAGGTTCTGACAGCACTGCTAAAAGGATGGATGTGAGTTCAAGGCTCTAAATACTGCTGCTTATGGGGGGGGG
>NW_024884811.1:12019446-12073007 GCF_019232065.1 Centrocercus urophasianus
TTCTATATACACTAAAATAGAGCCAAAGTTCAATTTAAAGTGCTGTTGCACACTTTACCAAAGCTCTTGACTTTGGAATTTTTTTCTCAACTGGGCTTACAAATCCTATATCTGTTGACCTTCAGAATATGGTACAAGATCATTTATTCTCTCAGCTTTTTGCTTTTGTGTGTCTGAACGATGTGAGGAAAGAGGAAGGAAGAATCGTCTGGAGAAGTCACTGGTGTTTCAAACAGCCAACATGGACAATAACCACTCAGCTGAATCTGCCAGAGAGACAGATAAGCAGGATATAATCAACCAAAAGATGTTAGCAATAGGCTATCAAACAGGCTAGTTCTTTATCTAAACTGGTTTATGGTAGTTCTGAAATAAAAATATTGCCTATATTTGTAGGGAAGGAGAACATTTCCATTCCTGATGGCAGATGGGAATTAAAATCTTCAGTTTCTATAGTCGATTTAAATTGCTGCTTATTAATTGTAAGGTTTGTAATACATGTGGAAAAATATTAAGCATTACTTATTGATTGGCCAAGTATATTACTAATATTGTCAGACATAGCAGAATGACAGAAGCATTCAGTATTAATATATGTTAGGATATCTTTGCTTAAGCGAACTCCTCTGAAGCCACTAGTGAATATGTTTTATCTAATACATAGAATATTCTCATAATCACAATCCTGAATTTTAATTATCTTTAAAATAAGAGATGAATAGCACAAATGGACTTCAGGAATGCTGCAGACATACTGTTTATGGTATACCAAATTTCTAACAGATCCTTGCCTTGAGAAAGACTACTGTTCCAAAAGGCCAGAGACTCCTATACTGTCTTTTGTTGCATTAGATTATGATTTAAAACTTCACTGATTTTATATCTGCTATGAAAAGAGAGTAAAAATGAAATATTAATAACTATGACAAATATATAAGTTTTGTGTGTGTTCTGAAGTGTTGTCAGAAAATACTCAATCTGACTCAAAGACAGAAGGAAATAAAGTTAATTGTCTTAGTTACGATAAAATGTTTACTTCTTTTGTTTTGACTCATGCTGTCTCTTGAGTTTCTTCCTGAAGGCTGTGAGTCATGATTCAAAATACAATCAAGCTTCCTACATACAACTTCTTTTCAAAGAAGCTGCTTGCCTGTGATTTGATGTTTCGGGAAGACAACATGAGATATAACACACAGCATTTCGCAGGTTTAAACTGCATTTATAAAATATGGTATTACATGTATTTGGCGTTTTAGGGGCAGTATGAGGCTATATCAGTAGTTGATATTAAATGGCTCCAAGGTGTCACCATCTATTGAGAAAGCTGTGTTCTCTTAAAGTATATAAACAATTAAGTAAGAAAAAGAATTAATAGCATTGACATCATAAATGGCTTCTTTGAATGTTTTGATGTTGTTTTGACACAGAAATCTTATTACACATTGACACATTTTCCTATTTGCAGTTGCTTTTTGCAGTATACTTTGTGTGCCAAATCATGGTAAAAGGTTGACGTTATAAAAGCTAAAATTTTGTATCTTCTCTTGCTCCTATCTATCCATATCCATTAGGGCCTGAACTACAGATGCTTACAAATGGGAACAGTTCTGTATTATTCTTTGAGAATGTGTCATACATGTAAATTTAAGTGACTAGCTTGAAACATGAGCTTTTACTAATGAGAAAATCAGTTTCCAATTTTTGAGGCCCAGAATCTTCCAAATGCAATAACTGAATTATGATTCATTTGGCATCAGAAATAAGCACTCTACCTGTACTGTTATTTATTGTAGGGAACAGCACAGTGTTTGTGAGTTCATAGAACCATAGAACCGTAGAACCGTAGAACCATAGAACCATAGAACCGTAGAACCATGGAATCATAGAATCATAAAATCATAGAATCATAGAATAGCTTGAAGAGACCTCGATGATCATAGAGTTCCAACACTTCTGCCACAGGCAGGTTTGCCCAGATCTATCAAGCACTAGATCAGATTGCCCAGGACTCCATCCAACTTGTCTTTAAACACCTCCAGGGATGGGGCATTCACAACTTCTCTGGGCAGCCTGTTCCAGCACCTTTCTATTCTCATAGAAAAACATTCCCCCAACATCTAATCTAAATCTCTCTTCATTTAGTTTTAAGCCATTACCTCTTGCCCTATCAGTACCTACTAATATGAAAAGTTGATTTCCATCGTGTTTATAAACTCCCCTTAAATATTGGAAGGCCACAATGAGGCCTCCCCATAGCTTTCTCTTTTCCAGGCTGAACAATCCCAGTTCTTTCAGACTATCTTCATAGGAGAGGTGCTCTCACCCTCTGCTCATCTTCGTGTACCTCCTCTGGACCCTCTCCAAAGCTCTATATCCTTATTGTGTTGGGAGACCCAGACTTGGATGCAGTAGTCCATCTGGCACTTCATGTAGGTAGAACAGAAGGGGACAATCACTTCCCTCAAAATGCTAGGCACCCATCTTCTGATGGAACCCAGGATAAGTTGGCATTCCAGACTGCATACAAACACTTCTGTCTCATGTTAATTTTTTTCATCACTTAGGACCCCTGAGTCCTTTTTAGCAGGGCTACTCTCAGGAAGTTCTTCTACCAGTTTGTATACATATCTTGATTTGCCTCAAGCCAAGGGCAAAAACCTCACACTTCGCTTTGTTGAGCTTCTCTAGGCTCACAAGGGCCCACCTTCCAAGTTTATCAAGTCCTTCTGGATGGTATCCCTTCCTTCTGACATACCTACCGCAGCACTCAGCATAGTTTCGTCAACAAACTTGCTGAGGGTGCCTTCAATCTCATCATCTATGTCATTGATAAATATATTAAAGAGTATCAGATCCATCATGAACCCGTGAGAGGCACTGCTCATTACCAACCCTTACTTGGACGGAGAGCCATTGACCACAGCCTTGTGGCTGCTTTCTTCTAATCAATTCCTTATCCACTGAATAGTCCACCCTTCAAATCCATCTCTCTCCAATTTAAAGATAAGGATGTGAGCCGAGTATGCAGCTTTCCTTATACATGCTATTTGCAAATGATTATAGTCCAAATCTTTTTTTGTTCTATTGGAGTTGTAGATGGAGGTACAAAAAAAGATGTAATGGTTTGTTTCCTTCTTTTGAATCTAGGTTGTAGGCCTCACTTAAATGAATTAATTAACTACACAACTCTGGAAGAGTATGAAACATAGTGGTTGAGCTTTATTTATAATTAGTGTTAAAATTATAAAGCATATAAATTATAAAGCTTATAAAGCTTATGGCCAGAGAGACTAATAGATCATTTGGGCTGACCTGCTATATGTCAGAGGCTAATAATTTTCACTCAGTAATATATTCTGGCCACTATCACAGAAGTTTCCTTGTTAACAAGGTTGCTTCTTTGCAATTGGTTGATAAAGCAGGACAAGAAATGTTACACTTGCTTACATGTATGAAGAGCTGCTGGGAAAAAAAAAATAGAGTATCACTCAAGAAATGAATAGAAGGCATGCAAGGAGACTCAAAATTCCATTAGACAGAATCTTCAAGACTTTTTCCTCTACTAGCTCTCCCCTAGAGGAAAGAAGATCCAGGCTATCTGAGAGAAAGGATAAAGAGACCTATTAGGCCAGAAAGCTGAAAAACAGGAACAGTGAGTGGGAAGCTCACCTGACTGCTGGAGAATGGAAAAGGAGTAATTATCTCTGTTTGCTGTGATACTAGGTATTAGACTAAAATTTTTTATTCAGCTAGAGCATAAATTCTAATTTTAATGAGCAATTGCTTATTCCACTGAAAAAGAAATGAAGGAATTGTATGTTGTTTTATTAAAAATGCAGCATCAAAGAAAGGTCAAAAATCGTGGGTGAAATTCTATAGAGAAATAATAAGACATACGGAACATTTCTAGAAATAATGCCACTTTCTTTGTTCATAAAAGAATAGCCTTATTTTGTTTCCAAAAATAGGTACTTTCCACTGAGGACTGAGGAAGTAGAATGTTTGAACTGGACTCAGGTGAATTACTATTGGTAGTCTGTGTCTAGCTTATAAGTATAATTTTACATTCTTCTGAATTGAAACGGTTCTTGGTGTAAGGCACGAAAAAAACATACAAGAGTGATCATCCGAGGTGACAAAGTAAATGTCATCTGTCTTTTTATCCAAAGCTACTTTACAAAACAACTTTTCATCATTATCTTAGATGATAACTTATAATATAAATGTATATCTGCCTATTTGAGATGTGCATTACTGTACTATTACTATATATCTGCTTTGTGATATTATTGGTTACAGGAGATCAAATCTCATAATGGCTCAGAGTTGTACTGAGTATTTATGACATGTTTACACATTTTACAAACAGTAACCTATACAAAAAGGTCAAATTTGTGATTTACTATTAGATTCCAGTTTTGTTAGAATAACTGTATTTTTTTAATATTTCTTCCTTTCATGGCCTAAACATAAAACTATTTGCTAAAGCATGTAACTGCCTCTGTTTGGAGAAATACACAATTTTATATGTGAAATTGTAAAATAACGAGGTGCACTTACTGACTTCATGCAAAGGCTAATGAGCCTGGATCTTCTAAGAGATTGACAGCCCTCTCAACCAGTCTTGGTATTGCTTTGATATTCACTAGTGCACAGCTACCTTTAATAAATGATCTTGATGTAATATGACAGATATGAAAGCATGAAGGAAAGTGTTCCAATAGTGATTTCCTGAAACTTTAAAGCTTAAAGGAGAAGAAAGAGGCAGGACTGTGATTCAATACTGATCGTGGTTGGTTTATTCTCTGGCTAATGATCAATGTTAGATTGTTACTTGGGTGTTGTCCCCTATTGATGAACTACACTGAAAACAAACAAAATCACTTATTAAATGATACCTACAGACCTTCAGAGACATTATAAAATGTTCAAATGCTTTGAACTGAAGAAAAACTACTTAGAAACCAAAAAATTGCAAATTTATTGTAAGATACCTTAAAGACAGACCTGGAGGACTGTATACCCTTTGAAATAATAATAAACGAAATAATAAATGACTATCATTCTCATGCAAAGAAAAATCAGTAAATGTGGGTATTCAGTTGTGTTAAAATTACAATTGACAGTTTGCCTGTTTAATGTTTTCACATTTTACATATGGTTTTCTGTCTGCAAAGCAATACATTTATGTAGGTGAGTTCATAAGTTTTCCAATGAACTTTCTACGCTATTTTACTCAGGGGAGCATCTGTTCAAAGGATTATCATTTCTGTCAAATTCAGAAGATGCTTGCTTGAAGTCTAGCAAACGTGAGTTAGCATTTCTAGAGAGGTAAGGGCTATTAACATATCAGAAAGAACAACTTCTTCTCAATCTCTGTACAGTTGCATTCATAACCATTACTTCACCTGATATTACAGATGGAGACAAACAAAGATAATCCTATTAACATTCTAGTATTTCTCTGAAATATTTCTGAGAGCATCACAGTATCATACATCAATACATATACAAAATACATGATTGTGTGGGGAGCTAGAAAGGTTTTCCTGGCATGTGTATGTATTGATCTACATAATTCATGAACATTGAACAATAGAACCATTATATATAGCAAAAGGAATACAGCTCTGACTATCAAGCTTCATAACGTGTCAGTGTCAAGCTTAGCTTTTCAAGGAATCAAATAGATTTTATTCAAACATTAGAAAGTACAAGGTCAACCAGATTATTAAAATGAATATACAATAAACAGATACATACCCTGTACTGAAGTCCATACAGAACTTCATTGGGTTAAGTGGTGGGTCCAACTGTGTGACAAATGTCAGCACTTGGCCCCTTGCCACAGGCCCTTTTAGAAACATCTCTATTATTTTTCTAAAAGCTGTCAGGGCAGTGAACAATACAATGCCAAATGATCCACATTTTCCTCTTCATGTTGTGCACCAAATGTAGACACTTTTGCAAGCACTAAGAATCCTTTATTCCATAAGAAATAAAGGTTTCACAATGATGTGGCCCTTAGTGATCTTTACTGTTGTTCATTTATTTACTCCAGATTATGTCTAAAAAATCAAATTTTCTAAGTAACTTCTTAGATAAAAAGTTGCTGTGTTTTGGTGACTGCAGCTAAAAAATCTGCCTGTATTGAGAAGTTAGTAAGATGCTATTGAAATATCTAATTGGATTATAGTATTGAAAGAATATGGTCCAGCTCTAGTTCTTCTGAATACATCTTTAGATTGCTGAAGAGTACCATTGCTTATCACAGCATTCCACGTGGATAGTTTGTGGATTGGCCATGCCAATTCAGTTTTCTGCTCTTAGTGGTTATCTGCCAATAGGTACTGTCTCAGTTAACAGCCAACAATAAGCAATATTGAATTAGCCTGTGTAGAGGTTTGAATCATGCATCATTTTAATATCTAGATTATTGTAATGGGCATCTATGTACAGTAACAGCCATGTGCTAAATGGAAGAATGTCAACTTGATTGTTTTACACTGCTTAAGCATAATTGTTTACTAAAAGATTAGCTGAGGATATGGGAGAAGAAGCAAACAAACAAACAAAAAAACAGTGAGAGATATACACATGAAAAAGAAAGGTCCTTTATGCTAATTAAGATCCAAGAAAACAAGAATTCAGAGAAATATACATAGAGAAAGAGGCCTTAGATCTAGAAAGTATGAAAAGTTGTTTTGGCTCCTAGTGTTACAATGCACTTCTAAGATATTTTGCTAAGACTGGAGAGCTATGGCAATGTTGTTCCAGAAAGAAAACAGCCAATTAGATGACTGTTAGAATAATGGATCTTCTGATCTAATCTTTCAGAAAGTAGGTTACATACAATTTCCTTTTCCCTTCACTCATATATTTAAAAAAAATATTGCCGTTTTACTTTGAATATGATAAATACTTTTAAGTGCTCAGTTTTTGTTAAGTCAACTGAAATTCAAGATAACTGAGCAACAGTTACCAGTTTCCTTGACTTAAGTATAGCAAACTCTAGCCTGGGGTATCTGAAGAGCTGTAACAAATGCCCCTGTTTGGCTACCTAACATCCACTTAGAGAAAGTGGTGCCTTTTTGAGATACATGGGCCAGATACCACACCAGAGTCAGCAAACCAAAGGCAGAAGTGTCTTGAAATGTTGGTGAAATGCAAGGTTCCCTGGCATGTAAGACCACAGAACGGCTATTCCCATCTACCCATGTAAAAAGTTGTTTTCCCTCATGTTTATTATCTCCCTGTAGATACTGGAAGTTCACAATGAGGTTTCCCCAGAGCCTTCTCTTCTCCAGACTGAGCTAAGCCAACTCCCTCAGTCTGTAAAGATATTGGGGTACAGAACTACAGAAATTTTAGGAAGAATGTCACAAGAACAGTGTTTTTGAAAGTATTTTTCTACTATTTCTAAGCAAAACAGGTTTTATTTTATTTGTAATTTGATCGAGGTTGATTTAAAAGCATTAGAAATCAGACTGTAATACACTTGAAATCCATATAATCAAAAATGTTAAAATGCAGGTAGCAAAGTTAGATGCTTGTCCTCATAGGCAAAACCTGAAGGATCAAAAAGTAACATTTATTCCGTGTTCTACTAATAATGATTCAGAGTGCATGACTGAAGCATACATCACAAAAATTCTTATCACCAGTCTAAGAAGACATCAAAAACATGGAGGTTATGCCAGGAAAATTAGTGAAGGCCTTAATGTCCACACTAAATTTGTCTAAGTTAATGCTAATCTATTAAGTAGTTCTCAGAGTGTTCTAGAAAGCTTACCAAAACTTCACCAGTACTGTCAAAATCAGTACTAAGAATTAAGCATTTATTTTAGAAATAAAAATCTAGTTCATGTGCACACTATCAAGGCATGTACTTCAGATTGCTGAAAACAGGAGTTCCCAGATTGTAAACATAGAATACTTCTTAAGTAGTATAATGGCTAAGTACAGTCTTCAGGTGCAAAAAAGAAATGCTCGCCATTAATAAATAAAATACCTGTCCCTGAACAGTAAGTGGAAACATCCATTTGTTAGTAAAATACTCTATTATCACTCAGTTTCATAGAGACAATTTCTTGCAGTGATGGGGTCAGAAGATCTAACATTCCAAAGCTGATACATCTGTGGAAGCCTTTCAAGCTTTCAGATAAAGCTTGTTCAACAAGCCTTCTAACATGATCACAAGACTATTTTCTTTCTGTCACTAACTTGTTTTGTTTATTATCAGAGCAGGTGTTTTATAACAATTAGAGGTTCTGAGGCAACCTTATCTCAGAGATGTAAGCAAATAGAGCAAGTACACTACCAATTCATAGAGGATATTTTTTCTCTCTTAGGAGGACCATCTGGTAACTCAAAAGAAAATGTAGCTGAATGCTTCATACTTTTCTCTCAATAGAGTGATAGAATTAGTGCTACCCCTATGGAAGTATTAAGGTTATATTAAATGGTTTTTCTGTACCTTTGTTTCTTTTGTTGGTCTGGAAGAGCACTTTGACGTTTCACCATATGCACAGTGTATTATGTATCAAGAAACCAGTGGATATTACTCAAGAGTTTTAGCAGGTTTTGTTTCTCAAAAGGAAAGATAATTTTACTGGTGCTGGTTCTTTTTGCACAGATTTACCAATATGTTCTTTTATTCTCTTTTTGCCTTGGAACAAAATCTTAATTTCATATCAGTGCAAATTAATTCCTTGACATCACTAGCATTGAAAGCCCTATGGGGCCAGCTGTTTACAGCAGTGCCATTTTACAAGTATTGCAATTACGGATATATGACTAAAGAAACTGATAAATAGTAGTAGCTTTAAGAAAATTAACCTTTTTTTTTTTTTTTTTTTTTTTGCTCTTTACATGGTACTGTCAACGGTTTACGGGCTGGTGTGGAATACCAAAAGCCAAAAGTCACAAAACCATGACAGGTACATATGTTTTGCAAAAATATTTTCTCATCTTTCTTTTTTTCTACTCTTCATCACTGAGGAACTGATTAAGTCATTGATTGATTGACTGTTCTGATTCATAACAGTCTTTTTATTCACAGTAAGCTGCCTTTTCTCACTAAAAGCAGTGAAGCAGAAGTCTAAAAAAGAAAAAATTCAGATGAGTACTTTGTGTAGGATTTCTGGAATTATCCTGGATGTCACTGTGGAGTTTCTTTGGTGGGGTGCTAGAATTCTCAAATTGCTGACACTTTCTGGCTGGAAGGGACCTTGAGTGGTCCCACCTTCTTCCCAAAGCAGGTTCAATGCTGAATGCAGACCAGCTTGCTTAGGGCTTTGATATATCTGGTCTAGAGAAATCCAACAATGGATGTTTCTCAGCCGCTCTGGAGATTTTGTTTCAACAAGTAGGATTCCAGGGCATGAATGTGATCCTCCAAAGAGGGGATAACTAAAAATATACTGATTTTCCTTGATAATTATCCACCAAAATGCAAGGAGATTAGACGTTCTTTTTTTAATTTTTTTCTTTTTTTCTTTCCATACAGGGTTATTTTCTATACAAACTATATTTACAAGATTACATTTTGTGTAAATTAAATGTATTATGAGAGTGGATTGGCTGTTCTTGTTCTGAAAAAAATGTGGAATCAAACTCTAAGAATGTCATGGCGTGAATTTGAATGGTTGCTGTGCTCTGTGCCTAATCATCCACATTGTGTTGATGAGCTGAGTTTCTATTTTGTTATACACAGAACACAGCTGAACTGAAATTTGCCTGACTAAAAACAATGTGACAAATGAAAAAGTTCAGGATCTGTTTGTTCTGATTCATTCCACAAAACACTAGGTACTAACTGAGCAGTTAGACTGAAAAACCTACTTATTTTGATCTCCCTGTATAGCCAATGGAGAGATGTGAACACCACTAAAGGATGAATCAGATTTATGTAGGCTTAAAAATGATGTTTTGGAAGGAATTATTGTTGAAAACTAATCATCCCTATTAAGTGTGATGAATGGATGCTGCAGTTGAATCAGTTTGTCCCTTCTGTCATTAAGGCAAAAGTTATCTACTGTGATGTACCAGCAGAGATGTGAGCTGAAATTGAATATTATTCAGGAAAAAAATTCTTTTTGCAATGGAAGATTTAACTTTTCAAAAACCTCAGCCTATAACCACAGCAAGCAATTTCAACACTGTGCTCAGGCAAAAATGCACCTGGTTATTTTCTTGGAACAAAATGTTTGGCAGCAGTTCAGTAAATAAGCATGCCAATTTTGTTTAATAAGGTCCAAATCAGATGTGTTTTGATTTTAGTCATGGAGAAAAACATTTAAATTGAAGTTCATCTGCACCAGAAATCGAACAAAAATGTCTGTCTATTTAGCCATCTGATTCAGAAAGCCTTCAGTCTAATTCTTGGAGTGCTGTTCTGTTCTGCACCTCCTCATCGCTATCCTAGATCAGACCTAGAAAATTTTAGGGTATGTACACAGGAAAACAAGACTACAGTTAACAGCCACAAATGCTGCTTCATCCACAGTAGGGATATGTGCCAGGAAGAAGAAATGTTTGTTGTTATCCAGGTGAGTGTTTGCCTCAAAGATCATCCATTCTCTGCAGCATTTCTTTATCTCCTCTGCACTGTAACTTCTAGTGTATAGAACATTAGCAGAATTTTAAAGGCTGAAGCATCATCTCACTTAAAATCATGCTTTTTTCTCCTGGAAGAACACAGTCATGTATAATTGCAATAAGCACTTATGTACAACCATACACATTTGAAAATCAATATTATCACAAAACTCTGACATCAAGACAAAAAGACTCTTTCTTTGACATCTCATTGACAAAATAAGCTTAATGAGTGTTTATCTGTTTTTATAAAGCCATATATCTGTTTCTCTCACAGAAATAAGTTAATTTCCAGCTATACAAAATATAATAGTGTTTAGCCAGTTTAACCACTGAAGAAGAGTGAAGATACTAAGATGGTGAATAGAACAGAAAATAATAGAATAGGAAATAGAAAATTCTGTTTTTTTTTTCTTGGCATTCTTTAATACTATGGGAAATCTCAGGAACATGCTTTAAAAAAACATACTTTTTCTCAAAAAAAAAAAAAATCCATATATGTTCTAATATCTAGTACCTCCAGTTGCAGATAAAACAATAATGTAGAGATTGGTTTAACATGTGCCATTTTACAATGGAAGTGAGTCTGGTCCTCTCTCCTTAATGAAAAAAATGGTGCAAATTAGTGTATTATTCTTTTCTACAGCTAGAGAAATTTTAAGTAGTAAAAAGTAGTCTTTATTCATCTCATAAACCTACCATTTTCTCATGTTGAAATAAGCTTCTGAAAGAGAAATATTCTGGATTTTAGTAGAATAAAAAATGAATCTCTCACACTGTGCAAGAAAAAATATAAGAAAGGCAAAGATGTCTTGTATTAGAAGCCCCAATCTGGTAAAATCCCTTTCTCTAATTATGATGCACTTCTGGTTTTCTGTATTGTGATCCTCCTGAAAATAGAAACTTTATGTTTAATTGATTTATTTGTAATGATTCTGGCTCAGGGAAGATACTCTTTGAAGCTGATTGATTACTGCAACAAGCTTAAGATTTCATACCACAACAAACCTTTTTGTACTAATAAACAGTGGGACAATAAAGCTCTGGGGCATGGTGTTTCCCTTCACATTAAAGTGAGGATTTGCAACATAAGTATGTGAGGGACATAGTTTATGTGCTTCCAAGAAGCAGGCATAATGAACTATTTCTTTTAATGGCAGATTATCCCTGTTTCTATTTCCTGGAGTGAAGACCTCGCAAATTGATGTATCTGTCCTCTGAGGTTTTCAGAGAGGCATTATGGCATTTTAAAATATTAATATGAGAGTACATTTAGCTGAAAGTAGCTAGTCTGGTAGTCTCTTGTGGCTGCCATACAGGTCACCAGAGACCTCCTGTCTCTCAAGGCAAATGATTTACTCTAAGTGTATCATTAAGATACACTTTTTTGGAATTTATGATAGTGCTTTCTTACAAAGTTATACCTTTTCTATAAAAATTTAAGCATTTTTATGCTATTTTCTCCCTTCACTCATGGTTCCTTAAAAACCTGGTCAGTGTCACGGGCAAATTGAAAGTGCCACCCCCTGCACTGCAGTAGTGGGTCTATGTTGAACACTGATTAGCTAGGACTGGATGTCACATCTTGTTATAACTTTACATAGCTGAAAAATTTCCTAGGGGATTTGAAAAGAACTGCAATTATTCCTCCAATGGAAAAGGAAGAAAGAAAGAAAAAAGATAAAATCAAATACAATAAATGTCTAGATGTAAGGAGTGGAAAAATATTAAACAAAATCATAGATACTAACATGAAACTCAGTAAGTTTATTCTGAGTTTTCTTCTGGAGGACACGTGGTAACAAGGGTGGATTTGTGACCTTCAGAACTTCAAAAGGAATGTCGTGGGTTCAGCTTGGTATTCTTGGAAATGTCCAGAATACAGGCAGGTCTCATTTCTGTCTGTTGAAATTGGATCGTGTTTCGCACTTTCACCTTTGTGCTCACAGACAATGTCTTTTGCCTTCTCAAAGGTGCTGAAGAAAGTTTGGTTCTGCACACACACCTGTGCTTTGGACATAATGGAACAAGTTCAGGGAATGAAGTCTTCACAATGAGCTTCTTTTCTGGAGGCCATACCCATTGCCAGATAAAATCAGTGCTCACCAGTACAGGATCATGTCCTGGAAGACTAGAAGAACTAACACAAATGCTAGTCATTGTTTTCTGTAATACATTAGCTGAAGTGCAGTAGTTTATATTAATACTACTACATTTGAAGAGTACCTGGAAGATTTCACCTCATTTCATTAGTCAGTTTTGGGTTAGCCATGCACAGAGAGAAATAAAGAGTTCATTTGCACAAGAAACTGAAAGCTCAGAGAGAGTACAGTTCAGTGGCACTGGCATGTACAATGCATCTCCAAAAAAAAAAATCATAAAAGCATCAATTAAATAATTCAAAAATATTCTTCCTCTGCAAGCATTGCTAAGGCCGTGTTCAAAACCTGGTTCAGATCCTAAAAATGCTGCTAAAAACCCCAGTCCTGTTAGCTTCCAATGGTTTATCTTAGCTGATGTTTGGTCCCAGGTATGTGTGTCATTTGTTTTACTGCCCATTTGTTTAAGCACAAGTATCCTCTCCAGCATGTGTGGTGGAGAGGAGCAGATGGGCCTGTGTTATAGAGAGAAGACCCTGGGGTGTCTGCATGCAGGAGAAATGCATCCGTGTGTCTTCAGAGCAAGGCATTAGATAGCTGCCACCTGCTCCTTTATGCCACCGTATTGGTTAGCAATTCACTGCAGAAGATGGTGGAGAGGCAAATGGGGAATAGCTGCAGTCAGACGTCCTAGATGATGTGCTCCTTTTCCAAAGCTGGGGGATTTCACGTAGCTGTACAGTGAGTGCCAAGTCAACATGAGCTTCACATCCCTTTAACCACGCTGGGGGAACTCAGAATGTGCACAGCTGCAGCCACGTTCCCTTTGGCATCTCAGTACTAAGGGCATTCATAGGTACAGAGGGACGTGTGGAGCCATGTGCCAGTTCCCCTCTGCTTCTCCCTGGTGTAAAACTCACCTGTGCTTGGTATCATGCACTTTCTTATCTCTAAGTAAGGCAGATTGCACAGGCTCTCACATATGTAGAGGAAAAATGAACCAATCTTAGTGACTGCCTACTTTGAGATCTAAACTATGGCCCATCTTTAAGTTAATCTTTAAGTTAACCTTCGGTACATTATTTTCTGTTTTCAGTTACAGGCACTACTTTTATATGTGCAAACAATATGATAAGATTCATACATATAAAATAATTAATGAGAAATATTTTTTTCTAAATAACAAATGTAATCAACACCTTGACCAAAAGCTGAAGAGAAAAACAAATGAGATACTCAAAAAATAGATACTTTAGACACAATTTTAAATTTCTGAAAAATTGATTTTTTTTTTAATGAAATTGATCTATCTTTATTTTTGTATTATTCAGATTCTTCTATCTTTTCAAGAAACAAAGACTTTAAATTTTCTCAGTGACATAACACATTCAATAAATAAATAGATAAATGAATAATAAATAAATAAATAAATAAATTTTGAAACAAAGGGGGAAAAAAATGAAGACAACGTAGGTAAAGTTAAAACAAAACAAAACAAAACAAAAACTTCAAGGCCTGAAATGAATAAAAAGTAAACCCAATTTGCTAATATAGTCAGAATTATAGAAAAACAATCCATGAAACCAAAAATAATGAACTTGCCAATACTAGAATGATTTACCATCTTCATTTTGAATAATTCCATTGATACCAAAGTATTTCAGATAGTTGAATATTTCAGACAAGCAAGTTTTTATGTTATTTTTATATGAGAAGTAAGAGATATACTGTTTTGTTTATGAGATTGTTTTACTCTTTATTTCATTTGCCTGTACCCTTCTATATTTCTGTGTTAATTCAAGTGGTTGAAATAAACCAGCAAGGACTGTTGGCATAATAGAAAGTCCTGAAATATACTGTAAGCCCTACCCTTTCATTTACCCTTGTTCAGTTTTTTGTTAGAAATATTTCTGGGAATTGTATTAAGTATTTCTTGGCTAGACAGGTAAAAATCAGTTTTCCTTAGGTAAGGAATCCTTACCATTATGTGTGCAAAGACTGATGGATACCTTTGTAATTCTCTTCCTCCAGTTTTCGTTTACATATATTCTCACAGGGTTTTTGTATGGAAAGATTAGTTCCAAATTTATCTGGCAGACATAACATCTATATAAAACTTGATGGTATTACTACATAGCACATCACAAAGAGGTTCCTGTAGAAAATATTACAAGGCAATTAATTTTTCTCTCTTTGCTGTGTCAGTTAAAAATACAAATAACCATGGTTAATTCCACATTTAAATTGGGGAGGGAAGAGAATATCTTAAGAAGTCTCCTTAAATATTATATGGCAGAAAGTAAGAGCGACTGCTCCTGCAATGATAAGTGTGAGTACTCCACTTTCAAAACAGATAATACAAGGATCTTGTCAATTGAAGCATGTGGGACAGAAGTATTGGAGAGCATTCAGATTCTTCTTGCTGTACTGGGGGAGCACTTGTATCTTCTGTCTGTCAAGTACTTAGAGTGCACACTAAGTGACATTGAAGGGATTTTTATCAACAATCAGTTCAAATAAATTAAGCACTTTAGTTTCCTAAAACTAATCTTAGATGTATCATTACATTTAACTTTAGCTAGGAGATTGAACACTGTCAAAAATTAAAAGTAAATACAACAAGAGCAATGAGAATTAAAGGGACTCTTAAAACTTTTTTCTGTTAACTTATCTCCTCCTACTCCTTAGGTATAAATACGTATGTCTGAGGACAGTGGTCTTTTCTTGAGAACTGTATATAGTACACAAGAAGCAAAACCAAGCAATTAAAGTGTTATTCACTTATAATGGAAATTGTGCCCACGTATGCACCAAAACTTTTTTTGGCTATCTTTAAATACTTAACAGTGGATATAATTTGTCAATGGAATGGAGATATTCAATGTCTTTAAACATTTACTCCTTTAACATCTGTCCTATCATGCATCTGCCCAGGCAGACCCAGTACAAGTTTAGTCATAAAACAATGATGTTGCTGCAAGACTGAGAGCTTGCTTCATTCATGTGGAGTAGCCACTGTTTCTGGGCTTGCAGAGTGTTTTGCATGTCTACCAAAGAGCTATTTAGATGAAATCAATGAAGACTCTATATCTAGGCCTAAAGTTTTACAATCAAAATATCATGTGTTGGAAAAATTGTAGTTAGTTCAACTACAAGTTACTGGTTGGTGCCCTCTCAATAAAGAATAATTCTTCATATTGGAAGAACAGGTGTGTGAAGATACGGAGTTTATAGTAATGAAGACATCAGAGGCAGGGCTGGATTTATCACCTGATTTCAGCTATCTTAAACTGACAAACCACCGTAAGACTGCAGTCTGTTCATTTTAATAGTCACTGGGAAGACTCGTGCATCTAAAGGGCAATATTTCACATCTGTCTTTGACACTGATGCTATGAAAGATGAACCTCTATCCACATATACTGAGAACTATGATGACTACAGAAGAAAGCAGGAAAACATATATAGCCTAACTTGCTGCCACTAAAGTTAGGTAGAATGAAACATTCTTGGTAATCATAATGATGTCAAGCCTTGTTCGCTGGAACAGGATGCCCAGGGAGGTGGTGGAGTTTCCTTCTCTGGAGATGTTCAAGACCTGCCTGGATGCCTACCTGTGCGACCTGCTGTAGGGAACCTGCTTTGGCAGGGGGGTTGGACTCGACGACCTCTGGAGGTCCCTTCCAACCCCTACAGTTCTGTGATTCTGTGATTCTGTGGTTAAGGATTTTTTTGCCAGTAAGTTTTAGTTGCCACTTTTACCTTCTTTAGAGAAAATCCTTGCAGAATACAGGCCAATATTCTATGATAAAGAGAAACTCCAACTAAATTCACCAAAAGATATGACTAGCAGAAAAAAAAAAGTTGATTTTCTTTTAAACTAAGTATTTTAACTTCCTTTAAGGATTTGGAGATATAAATAAATGCCCAATGATAGAGATCTGTATTTAATTTCAAAGTGCTCTCTGGTTCCAGAAATTAATTTTCAAGCCTTGAGTCTAGCATATCAAATATGTCAACCAATATCTCCTTCAGGTTGTGCAATTGCTCTTATTTTATACAGAAAAAAAAAAAGACAGAAGAATCAATCAGTCTCACCAGTATACGCGTGCATATTTTCACACTGTACAAAATTCTCCCATAGAATTACTTAAAATTCACTCTTACTTATAAATTCAGAAAATTTTGCATTATATATACAAAACTAATTGCTATTATTATGAGATAATGAAAACTGTATTATGAGTATATTGAATATAGGTTCCATCACATTTTTGCACTTAACATATGTTTCCATGTATGTTGTTTGAGAGGGACATAAGTCATTTTTAATAAATGTGTGGAAAAGGTCTGAGGTGAAATGAGGTTGGTGGCCCGGGCTCAGATTCTAATAAGATAAATTAGGGCTACTCACTCAGCTAACACACGGTGCAGTTGTCAGCAGTCTTGGTTTTAAAAATAAGAGAAGATTGAAGAAAAGATTTAAAGATGAATGAGCCATGTAGGCTAAAATACCCACTTCTTTCAGTAGAGAGAGATTCTGTAGGGTCAAAGTTGAGGACTGATGAGAAGAGTATTAACAAATCTAGCAATTTACAATTGAGATATATTCTCACAGGCATTAATTACATCTTCAGAAGGCATAAATTGGAATTCAAAAGGGCCAATTCTTCTAATATTAGGAGAGAGTCTGGCCTTATCCTTGAACTTAAATATGAATTTTCAAGTTTCCAACAAGTTTCCAAATTTGTATGAACAACAATTATCTGTTAGACTCCTGCAACACCTTGTCATACATATCCCACATCATTGTTTCAAAGAATTTCATATGTGAAAGATCACGAAGGGGCCTTTAATTTTCAAATTACATATCTGATAAATTATGCTGCTGAATCCATAGTGTTAATTCTCTACAGCGATGTTTATAAAGTAACTGATATTACATACATACAGCACTGTGAATAGGTCAAGTTTTATTGTTTATTTTAACAAATGGATAGGGTTGCATTAGCATTTGGGAAAATGTATAAATATTGATTTGAAAACCTGGTGTATACAATAAAAAAGCAACCCTTATAACCCTTTTAGAGAAACTCAGTCATAAATAATGTTCATCTCCATTTTTTTTTTCACTGAAACAATTAATGCATAATTCATCCTGAAAGTATTATCATCCTATAGCTACCAATAGCAACAGAAGTACCTGAGCACTGCTAATACTATTCTCTGAAGTTTATATTTGTATATATATATGAAGAAGGGATGAAATGGTATCACAACAAGATTTTATTTGTGGTGCAATCTGTAGGGGTGACTTTTACTAGTTCTGCATGATCTGAGTGCTAAAGGATGCAGCTGACAAATGTTTGTATTATTCTGATCATGGTGAAAACAAAATCAATAAATGCATTTTTGAAACTAAAAAAAACAGTACGCAGAAATCTCTGTTCAAGAATATTAATGATGTACAGCTGTATATAGGAGTGCTTCTCCAAAAGCAATGCCTCCTATTATAAGATGTTAGCCCACAGTATCAGTGGTGGGTGCTGGTGTTGTGGCAGCAGAGGTTGAACATTCCTGCCAATATCCTGTTTCATTTTGTTGCTATATGACAGATGGCAGCAGAGGAGAAGTCTGACAGAATTACATCTGATTTGGAAGTGCAGACAAAGCAAAGGTATGTCACTGAATTTCTCCATACAGAAAAAAAGTGGCACCAACTGACATTCATCAGTCATTCATCTGAACGTGGATGGAGTCCAAGCAGTGGATGTGAGCACTGTGGTGTAGGGTACACCTCTGCCATGGGGACAATAGATCACTTCTGCTGGTGCAGACTGTATGAGCACAGCATGCAAGCTCTTGTTTATCATTGGCAAAAACACACATCTAATGGTGGAAAGATGATTGCAGCGTGAGCGGGGTTGGTCTCTTCTCATTGGTGATGGGTGACAGGACGAGGGGAAATGGACTTAAGTTGCACCAGGGTAAGTTTCGGTCAGATATCAGCAAACACTTCTTTACAGGAAGGGTTGTTAAGCACTGTAATAGGCTCCCCAAGGAGGTGGTTGAATCACCATCCCTGGATGTGTTTAAAAACCATTTGGGTGTGGTGCTCAGGGACATGATTTAGCAGAGGGTCGTTAGAGTAGTATGGTGAGGTTGTGGTTGGACTTGATGATCTTGAAGTTCTTTTCCAACCTGAGTGATTCTATGATTCTGTGATTCTATGATTCTAGTCTTCTGCTCTGAGAACAAGGATTGAAATCTCATAAGTTACAGCTTGCAGTTATACTACCAGATCTCTCCTGCACTCACTGGACTGAAAGTAAAAAAGGCAACTAACACTTCATCGCACTCTGTGAAAGTTAAATGTACTCAGAGGAAAAAGAGCATGGGGAATTTTTCCATGCCCTCTAGGGCCACAAATAGCATATTCTTTAGATGGATCTCAGATACCTGATATATCACAACTAGGGAGAATGATGACATGAAAATTGGTAACCATATTTAACAGAGCTTCAGGGCCACTAACTGGCATCCATAAATGGATGGTAGCATATGTTAGCTAGAAGACAAGAAGCTAACCAAGAGATATCAAGAGATAAACAAAATAAATCCTTTCCAGCTATTGGAAGTCATAGTATATCTGAGTAGTTGATAACATTCCTAAAATACTAAATTTTGCTTCTAAGGTTAAAAAAGAAAAAATTTCTTTACAGAAAGGCTGTTTTATATAGCAAAAATATCTGGAATGTTCAATTAAATCTTTTCATTTTACCATGACTGCTTTTTACATTCTGGGTAATTTATTAATAAATATTCAGAATTAGATCAAATAAATTTTGCTTTTCCATTGTTTAAAAAAAAAATAAGACAAACAAACAAACAATAAAAATTTAATGGGAACAACATTTTCTAGTCTGTAAACTTCTAATTGTTAAACTGAATATAGTAGGAGGTTTACCATCTCTGTAATCACCAAAGTCTGATAAACTGTACGCACTGTTATAATGGATCCCTGCAGTACATTCATATTACACGCAAAAAACAAACAAACAGGAGAACATGTCAAAAAGTCATATGATTCCATTAGAAAAAGCTTTACATTTAATTTTAAAAGTGCCTATTTGATGATTTAGGATGAAGAGGTGTTAGGACACTTACAAGCAAGCACATATTGAAAATCATATCTGCATTTAGTTGGTTAAAGATTCAGCAATTAAGTGTGTGAACAAAACACGATAACATTACAGCTTTAGATTATTTCTCCTCATAAACGTTTAGCATGCCGGCATGACTGAAGACTTGAAATACTGGCACAGAAATGTGCATTAATGTATGGATCTGTATCTTGACTATATTCTTTTCAGCTTTTCACCTTGACAAAATACCCTTAAAATAATAAATATAGAAAAGGGTAGTTTGACTAAACTCCTTTTGTATGTTTACAGATATAAACATTAGATTTTGTTCTATTTTACTGAGAGCTACAAATCTGAAAAAAAATTTCTGTAGGACAGTGTATTTCAAATGTAGTTGTCTGGAGTCTGAGATAATTTCAAGCCCAGGGTAATAAAAACTGTTCAGTGACACAGGGGATTTTATTTTATTAAATTACTTTATTTTTTCTTATTTCTAATACTTGAGTTTGAGTGTTTTGTGGTGTAAAAGTAAATAGTGCAATTTCCAGCATATATATCCTATATCCTATGTAATGGTAAAGTATCCTTAAAATTTTACTTTTATTCATGAAATAACTTTTTGAACTATTTTTGAACAAAATATTGAAAGAAATATAGAAAGCAAATATATGCTTTCTTTACAGAGCTGACTATTCATGCCTTTGAGCTTCATATACAGGGTAGAATGAATTTGCCATGTGGATACAAAGAATAAATAAAAAATCTCTCTGAAACAAAGGCTGAAGAGCTTCAACCAAGATCATTTTATTTCAAAAAAAAAAAAAAAAAAAAAAAAAGAGAAAAGAAAAAAAGAATTGAAGAAAGAGAAAACTGAAAACAGATGTAATGTATATATATATATAAATATATGTGTGTGTGTGCTTGTCTTAAATGTTGTTAAAACTCTTGACTAAATGGAGTACTTGATTCAAGATGAATGAATTTCAAGAGTTTGTAAGATTCATTTCATCTGAAGTTTCTAAAGAAAACTCCCTGTAGACACAACAGCTTTTCTCAGAGATACCTGAACTCTCACAACATCATCTTGTTTTTGGAAGAGTTCCTGTAGTTGTATTTCTAAAGGAGAGCTATATAAGTAAGATAAAATATCATCCCTTTCACCACCAGATGGTCTTTCCTGTAAAAAGCCCAGTTGATTACCAGTACGTTCTTCCTCTTGTTTTTAATTCATTTAAAAAAGGGTTCTACCTTCCATTATTACAATATAATTCTCCCTGAGGTACTGTAATTGGAGTCTTCTGACTTGTGATGCCTAAATAGTGATATGAGAGACAAATAATTTCAATAACAGTTTTCCTTTCCTATCAGGGAAAGGACAGGAATTATCCCTAAAATTTCTTGGCCACTTCATCCCCCTCAGTGTACCATGTCAGTAACAACATCCTGTGCCCTGACTGTGGTAGCATAAGGGGAAGCTTCAATGATCCTCATCAAAAGAGCCCAAATAGGTAATATGGTGTACTAAACAAACAACAGTAGACATTCTCTCACAAAAGCTATGATTTAAAATCAACCTGTACCATGACTTCATTCATCATTGTAACGATAACTGAATAGTCCCCTTCTCCTTGAAAAACGTACAGAAGCTGTGTCCCCGTTACACAATCTGTCACCAGATTTCCTGCTAGGGAAATATCATAGTGTTGTATTTGCCTTCGCATAAACATTTTATGCCTCTGAATGTCCACTTATTTTTTAGAGCATAAATTTATGGGAGGGAACTCAGTCACTTTTTATTCCTTACAGAGTTGCTGTATTGAAGATGTATTCCAGAATATTCTGCAATCTGTTGTTGCTTGGTCTGCTGTTCTCGATTGATGTGCACAGAAAAAAAAGTGATTGCTCCCTGTTTTGATGGCAGTTATATTAAGTTAAAGAATTAAAAGGCTAAAATTCAAGACACTTACAATAAAAACAAAGAGATGGTCTCAAAATGTGAGGCTGGTGGATACAAAAAAAAAAAATTTTCATGGCATACTGCACTTATTAGAATAATTTCAAACCATTCTGGAAGCAATATAGGAATATTATGCCATGAAGAATGATATGAAGATACTTGTAAACAGTACTTAGGTTCTTCTAGTCTCTAATTCCTCTCTGTTTAACCAGGCAATTTTTATTCAACCGTTTCTATGGAATTTTGAATGATTAAGGCCAACATTTAGCTCAGTATTTCTTTCTAGTCATTCTCAAAGAGGGTGTGATAGCATTAAATTTACTCAAGGCAGCTTGTGTGAACCCAGCATTACAGATACGGTACAAAAAAAGTAATTCAGACTGTACATTTAAATTTAAACCCAAACTGAAGCTAACTGGAGATTTTGTGATAAAAATATGTCTGTACATGGAAGAGTCAGAACTAAATGTAAATACAGTAGTAAGAATATTCAATTATTAGATGCCAGTTCTTCAAGTGAAGTTTCACAGTCATCTTATCTATAATATAACTGTCTGTAATAACATTAATGGATATTTGTCAGTAATTTATCTTCTTCAAAGGAGGAAATAGAAATAAATTTTAAAAAAGTACTAAAGATACAGTGGTTAAAAATTTTTGTTAAAAAAGTCAAATGTGGATATTAATCTATTTGCTTTAGGGTTCCAATTCAGTCCCACAATAATTAGCAAAGGGCAGAAAATATTTAAATACTAAGCTTCTCTGTCAAAATGTGTATTGAATTGTATTTTAAGCAATGGATGATTCCAGTACCATTTGAAACGTATGTTAGATAATACCCAGATCTGAGGTATAAGGACAACCAATGCATCTTTATATTATTATTCATATAAAACTCATATATAGATAGCGTATCTATAATCTAGATAGGTGAAAGTATGTGTGTGTTTTTAGAATGTGTTTTACATTTTTAATCTCTAAGCAGTTTCTGAATTTTCACTGACTGCATTCTCACATAATTGAGAGGTTCCTAAAGATTTAGCCTGTCACCTTCAATCTTCCTTTTTCAAGCACTGCCATCATAACTTAAGGTACGTAACATTTCCTCAGTGATTTTCTGCAGCAAGAGCTTCTGTGCATGTCAAATCAAGTATGTCAAAGCAGGCTTCCATAGGATAAATTTCAGTTGTTTTCAGCTTCTCAGAAGAGATATTCATACCTTTTTTTTTTTCAAGAGAAAACTTTGCTTTTAATAATATGTTTCAATAATGAAAATAGAGATAGGGCCATAGAGACATTTTCTATAATTAAAAAAATATAAACTAGAGGATTGAGTATTATTTCCTTCATCTACTGGGAATAAACAGAAGTGAGTAATGAGTATAGTGAGTACTTTCTTATCTAGAAAACGAAAACAGCATAAATATCTTGCATGCATAAAAGTTCATACAAATAAATAAAGAAGTGGCAAAGAGTAGATGTTGGGAGCTATAAGACAAGGAAGTTACTGTTGCTTTAAGGAACACCTAGGGTCCATCTTCAAAGTCAACAGGAGTTTCCCAGTTTCAGCACTGTTTGCCAACTGCCCTGCATCCTGAAAAAAAAAAAAAAAAAGGAAATACATTAATGAGGCAAATACAATCCAATGCATTTAAAAGTTAATGCAGAAGTTCAGCATCAACCATCTCAAATTGTAATGATGTTAGATTATACATTCAAGCAGGAAAATCATTTTCACATATCATTGAGAGTCTTCTCATTGTAAAGAGAATCCAGATACTTTTCTCTTGTATATTGCTGATGCTCTTCTGTACCACACTGAAAGCATCTTAGATTGGGTTTCCTACATCATGACTATTCCATGAATGAGTCAGTATGCCACAAGGCCTTCATATTCTGTAATATAATTTAAAGTGATGGAAACAGAAAGCATGTACTTGAAAGCATTGAGAAAATAGTGCTGTTAAAATATTACCTGAAGATTCATGTGGATCTGTACTGTGTTAAACATATGAAGAAGAAGGAACCTTTGACATTCCTGTTTCACAATGTGAATATTGAATAATCTGACTCTTCTTTGTTTGGGTCATGAAGTTTGAATAATTAAACAATAAGTCATTTGAGCTCTGTTGTTTCATCAACTAATTAGTACATTTACGTTTGTCAATAGCAAAGCCACAGTAGTATTTTAAATTCCATTTATTGTGCTTTAGCTTAATGCTTAGCGTTACTTTTCCTCTGCATTTTTTCCCGTCATGAAAATTAACCCACAATATATCTTTCTGGAAAGAAAACAAACAGCTCCCTTGCCAAACCTTTCATTACACTGCTTCTTTCCATCATGAATTGTGATCTAACAGTAGCCTAGTAAAAAGGCAGAGCCTTTGAAGTGTTGTGCTAATTTGATTAATACGTAGTTACATCCTGTTATGATGCACTTTGCCTTATGCATTTTAAATGGAAAATGCAGAGTGGATTACATTTGTGTTAAAAACAGAGCACACTAAATGAACTGCACAGAAAGTGGGTTATAATAACAAGCACTGCAACCACTTTATAAACATGTAAAAGGTTATTGCTTGCAAGTTAATGATAATTGTACCAAAATACATGTTTTTATAACAATTAAGAGGTCAATATAAATACTACTGAGAATCATACAGCTGCTGGAAGAAATACTTAACTGATTTAAATTCCTTGATTAAAAACAAAACAAAGACCATAGTCAAAATAATCCTGTAAGTTAGTATACTTCTCCTCATCCCTGCAAGTTCTCTTGGGTTTGAAGTCACTTCTAACTCAGTTTTCATCAAACCTGAAAAGAATTTAATGTTCTTTTCTCTTCTTTTTAGATGAAGAGTCAATCTTGATTTCTATGCTAGTATCAGGTGTAAGACTTTCTGTAGGAAGGTACACTATTTCAGAGCAGGTATTGTACAGATATATTTTGGATTTCTTTGTTCCCTCATCTTGATAAAAATAAAATGTCTTTTCGTAGTACCTTGAGATACTAATATTCAGAATAAGAAATATATCACTACATAATCTCGTTTTTCAGGTCTAATGGTTGAAAAAATGTATCAACGTCCAACTTAGTGCATCTGTATGCTTTAAAGAGTTACACGATGATTGCAGCTACTAAGTTTGCTACCAGTATAGTACAATTTCCATGTATTTGAGTAAGCTCCAAATCAGAACAGTCCTTTTATGTACTCGCATTAAAACAGATAAAATATCATACAAGTACTGATGACCCTGAAACCCAAATATGCATTTTAAAAATCCAGATATTGATTACGATTTGCACAGGAACAGCTCATAGATTGTGTTTCATATTTCACAGCTCTGCTTGAAAGCAGAATGGTGTCATTCTATTAACTCATCATGTTTTCATGTCTTTGAGTATTTAGTGTCAATATATCTCTAGTTTGCTTGCTCTTAGAAGCCTACTGACACTTCTCTATGTTAGGTGAAAAAGGTGGAATGTTGCATCATTTTATTGGAGGGGAGTTGCAGGAAATGGCACCAAATTAAGTTAAAAAGGAATAGATTACTAAAAACAACAGAATGTGGGGCCTATTTCTTCCTATTGCATGATTTTGTTGCCAAATTCAGGGTGACTGACACTTGTTTTTCCATCTACCTCCCTCCAGTGTAAGACAGCATGCCTTCATTTCTTTCTAATTTAATTTTTAATTACTTAATTAATACTTCTACTTGATCATTTGCAAAACTGTAGCCTCAGTTTTTATTTTCAGTTGTGTTCCCGAAATTAAGTCTAATTGATTTCTTTGCTCAGTACAGACATTTCAGTTCTGCTTTTATTTATCCATTAAATAATACATTCAAAATCTTTTTCATAAAGTTTCTGTAAGTTTACAGTTTAGTTTTAGTTTATCCTCACTCTTAAATCAAAAACAATATTAACTATTAGATAATCTCTGAAGACAGATTTGCCATCAATTTCACTTCTTAGTATTTTCCAATTTTACAGCATTTTTTTTTTTTCTTTTAGTATGTATCATCCATTGTTAATGGAAGTCATTCTCCAAGGAGAAGTTTGAGTGCCTACTTTAGAAAAAAAAAAAATCACATAATTTCAGTGACTTTTGTCAGGCCACTGCAATCTGATCAGAGTGCAGAGTGATCCACTGTCAAATGAGGTGAAATTAAATGCAAGCCCTTGGCCTTCATGGGCTTTTGTACTAGGATCACCTGGACCAGTTATCTCCTTTGGCATTCACAATAAAATCACACTGACACTGGTCTAAGGAGAAAAACAATAACTAATAATAATAATAATAATAACTAAATAATCTTCTGAAACAGTTTGGATTTAATTCCCTATCAAGATACTGAAATTTCCCTTTTAATTCTGGTTCTTTTTGTGATGCTGCTTTGAAAACTCATAAATGATTGAATGTCCTTATATAGAAATATTTTTAACATTTTTCTATAGTAGGGTCGCTTTACTCACAAAAGTTTGTATCAATACAATTAAGGTTTAGTAATCCAAATTCTTGATCTATTTTGTGGTAAGTAAATGGACCTACTCTACACTATCCTTGATAATTACGTGTTTAAACGTAACTGTTCCTTCAAACATTGACAGGTTTTAATGTATGCATTTGCATTTATATGATTATGCATGTTTTGAGGCTTTGATAATATGCCAAACTTGTCGTCCTAGTATACACCACAGTTATGTTGGCAGCATAGTTATGTCTTTATTTCGTCATCATCTAATGCTAATAGCATAGAAAATAATGTGTCTCTGTTTCAGATGCCAGTCCTTAGCAAGTAATTTCAAATAGTAACACTCAGTGGATCCTCTAGTCCAAAGTTTGAATTAATTGCATAATAGATTTTTTTATAATAGATTAACACAGGGTAAATCAGAATAAACCAGAACCAGTATAATTTAGAATTTAATTGAGATTATTTTTCATAATATGAAAAATGATTTTGAGGTAATCATTAAGCACATTAAGCATAATCGTTCTTAAGGGATGAATCCAATGGGCCAATGGGATCCTGGGGTGCATTAAGAGGAGTGTGGCCAGCGGGTAAAGGGAAGTGATCCTTTCCCTCTACTCTGCCCTGGTCAGGCCTCACTTGGACTGCTGTATCAATTTCTGGGCTCTCCAGTACGCAAAAATACAGGGATCTCTTGGAGAGAGTTTAGCAAGGGGCCACAAAGATGATAAAGGTCCTAGAGCATGTCCCCTGTGAGGAAAGGCTGAGCAACCTGGGTCTGTTCAGCCTTGAGAAAAGAAGACTCAGATGAGATCTGATTAATGTTCATGAGTATCATAGAATCATAGAATCACCAAGGTTGGAAAAGACCTAAAAGATCATCCAGTCCAACCGTTCACCTATTCCCAATAGCTCCCACTAAACCATGTCCCTCAACACAACATCCAGCCTTTCCTTGAACACCCCCAGGGTTGGTGACTCCACCACCTTCCTGGGCAGTCCATTCCAGTGCCTGACCACCCTTTCTGAAAAGTAATACTTCCTCATGTCCAGCCTGAATCTCCCCTGCCGTAGCTTGAAGCCATTCCCCCTGGTCCTATCACTAATGACACGAGAGAAGAGGCCGACCCCCAGCTCACTACAACCTCCCTTCAGGAAGTTATAGAGAGCAATGAGGTCTCCCCTGAGCCTCCTCTTCTCCAGGCTGAACATTCCCAGCTCCTTCAGCCTCTCCTCATATGGCCTGTGTTCCAGACCCCTCACCAGCTTTGTTGCCCTCCTTTGAACACGTTCCTCAATGTCTTTCTTGCAGTGAGGGGCCCAAAACTGGACGCAGCACTCGAGGTGTGGCCTCACCAGAGCTGAGTACAAGGGAACAATCACCTCTCTGCTCCTGATTGCAACACCGTTCCTGATGCAAGCCAGGATGCCACTGGCCTTCTTGGCCACCTGGGCACACTGTCGGCTCATGTTCAGCTGAGCATCAATCAATACCCCCAGGTCCATTTCCTCTACTCAGTCCTCCAGCCACACCGCCCCAAGCCTGTAGCGTCGCCTGAGGCTGTTGTAGGTGAAGTGCAGAACCCGGCATTTGGTCTTGTTGAACAAGTATCTTAAGTGTGGGAGACAAAAGGACATGGCCAAACTCTTTTCAGCAGTCTATGAGGACAGGACAATGAGAAACTTTAAAAACTTGAGCATAGGAAGCTCTGCACCAATATGGGAAGGATCTTTTTACAGTAAGGGTGACAGAGCACTGGATCAGGCTGCCCAAGGTGGCCAAGGTGGTTGTGGAGTTTCCTTATCTGGAAATGTTCAAGACCCACCTTGACATCTACCTGTGCAGACTGCTGTAGGTAGCTTGCTTTGCAGGCAGGTTGGACTCAATGATCTTGGGAGATCACTTCCAACCCCTATAATTCTGTTTTTCTGTGACTATGTGAATCCCTTGTTTAATTGTCATTATCACGAGCAGGGAGATCTGAACAGCAAAAGTATATTCTTCTATAAAATTTTATCTTTTTTTACCAAGAGTTACAGTGATTTCTCACTTTGAGATGGAGAAGATAATGAGTTTTTATCCTACTTGTCCTCCTGTCCTGTTTCCAGAGAAATTTCCAAACATGCCTAAAAAATGAGACCAACTCCTGGAGAGAGTATTCCAAAATCGTCATTTATAGCCATGATAATATGAATGAGTGGTGGATGGCACCTTGCTGGTCAATGAAAACTCCTGGACAGTGATTCTCTTTTACCTGAATATAAAACTGTCAATATTCATCCTGGAGAAAGAAATTTGCTGTTTATTGTTTTTTATAAAATTCTAAATACATAATCAACAAATTGACATACTTTAAGATACTCGGATATTAAAGACATTTGGAAGCCAACAGAGTAATAGACTAATATTTATTGGCTTCTGCGCATATTCAAAGATGACTTGCACTGTTTACCTTCTCTTCTCCCCAGAATATTTAATTGTTCTCAGGTTTAGAAAGATGTGAAAACCAGTGGGTCACAATATTTTGTGCATTGTCAGTAGCCAGATTTGATTGTAGTCAGATTGTTACATATAAAAATTTCTCAAACCAGAGCCTTTGAGAACCTGTGAATTGCCTCTGCAGCATTTCACCAATTAAGTATTTTAGATATAAATAAGAAATTCATACAAAAACCCAACACAACTCATTATAACCACTTATGATCTCAAGGGCAGATTAATAATCCTTCACAATTGAGGACAATGTGATCGTTCTACAACAGAGCTTCTATTCTAAAATATTGATATATAAATCTAAATAGTGCAAAAAAATGCATTGCAAATACATTACTAAAGATTTATAAGCTCAACCAAATCTGTCACCATATTACCTGTGTAATAAATAGTCATATTACCTGTGTGTCTGCAGAGAAACTAAAACAGAACTTCATAGATTATAGACTGTATTGCTTCTATCCAAAGAAAAAAAGAGATTCTTTCATCCATTTTCAGTACCACTGCTTCAGAATGGCTCCCCAGAGGTGCTGCAACATTGCAAAATAAGAGTTCTTATCTGTTCAGTCATTAGTTTGGGTTGACAGTGACTTACATGAACTGCTCATTCAGCTAATCTTGCAATCAAAAACTCTAGGAATGTAGACATGAATACAAAAAGATTTTCAAGTACTGTGCAAGAAAAGATACCTTCCACATTTCTTAAGATGTCTTAAGACAAGCTAAAAGTGAATGTGAAAATTGATATTGAACATTTTATGATTAGTTAAAATGATGGACAAATCCGTAATGTTTTTTGTCCCTGACACCATACGTATGAACCTAATTTCAGTATTGATAATTTAGCCTTGGTAACAAGGATAATATAACAGAACAAAAAATCAATCCTGCCTCTTGGTCATTTTGTACAAATACTTTGAACAAGCAATAGTACATATCACTTGGTTTTCTAGTTTTCCAATATCCTACAGCAGCAGTTTTGTGTAGAGGTCTACTGGGGCAAATTTCCTACCAGTTCTGTTTTCTTCTACATCCATTATTTGGAAACAAAAAAGGAAGCTTAACCTTTTTACTAAAGTGCCTCAGAATTCTGCTGACCTATTCAGGGTGAACATAACATAGAGTCTAAAAACAAATAAATAGGATCTTGGGCTCAGTCACAGAATATATGTGCCTGCATTTCCCAGCTTGTTTCAAATTGCAAAAAAACTGCAGGATTGGAATCCTTATTTTTTACAGTTGAGTATTTGCAAAGGATTAGACACAGACAGTTTGCTTATTTATTTTAATAATGATAGGAAAGCTTTACACTTCAAGAAATTCAAATGAAGGTACTTAAATAGTCAAATGTTTTAAATCTCATTGATTTATCACAGGAATATATTAAAAGGTACAGTTTCAGCATATTTATATAGGAAAAGTCTGTTAGCCAATCTCTAGTTTCCCACTTTCTGTCTGATCCGTGTGTAATTCATGAACATTGCAGTATTATAGATAGCTACACTGACATCTTTACTTTCACTTAGCAGCCTGAAAAATTGGTGCACGCCAAGGATCTTGAATACTAAGCGTTTATTTGAATTCATGTAGTGATGTCATAGTACCTGATGACGGACGTAATAAATTTTAAGAATATGAATGCTCAAAAAGAATGTTAGAAGTTCTTCTTAACTTTAATATGGAGCAAGTATGTGATCTATAATTAGCAGTATATTCTGATGTTATTATCAGAAAAATGCTCTTTAAATGTGTGATGTACTGTTATTGATTTTCTACTTCTGGATGAGAAGAAAATTCATTATTTCTTTGTGAATTTCCCTCAAAGACAGGAATAAATGTATATACAAAATGTCAAAATTTTTTAACTATTTGATGAAAAATGGATGTTCAGTGATGACAAGTAGAACTTTTATTTTTGT
The DNA here is from genome assembly GCF_019232065.1 of Centrocercus urophasianus. Taxonomy (NCBI): domain Eukaryota; kingdom Metazoa; phylum Chordata; class Aves; order Galliformes; family Phasianidae; genus Centrocercus; species Centrocercus urophasianus. The sequence goes on from NW_024884811.1 coordinate 12,050,136, forward strand.
AGGAACTTTTTCATCTTATCCTACTTGGGAGCTGCTAAGTACCAAACCATTATTGTTTATATTCAATATAATTTGACAGAGGAGCTACCTGTGACATCAAATTAAGCAGGCACTGATTTAGGAGAGGCAGAGGATCTGTTCACCTACACAATTAAAGCACAGTGAAGATCCTGGTCTCTCAGGTCAGAAACCTCCACTGAAGACTGAGGCCAGATCTATTTCTATCTAGGCAATCCCTGGAACACAAGCCCATGATCTGTAGTAACACAAGTCAGTTATTTTCTGGTCACTGTGATTTGAAAAGTTTGGATATCTGTATGGGGAGAGGGAGAAATCCACCAAATCAAGAGACTAAGAGCTGAGAGTTGTGCTTAGTGCTGCCTAAGTAATGTGGGAAATGGTGCTGTCAGTTAGAAAGGCATCAACATGGAAAAAAAAGTAAAGGCAAACATAATTCTTTGGCTTAATTAAATAACCCTTCATGATCGATACATTTGCATGATGATATTTACAGTTATATCTCATACAGCATAAAGCTAGTCTACAGAGATAGTTTAGCAAATAATGTTTTGTTTCCATGACACCTATCCTTATTCTTTCATCTTAATTATCTAATTTAATATTAATACTAGAAGAAAATTTGTATTCACAACTGAGCTTGCCAAGACACTACAAGAGTCTTGCAGTCCATACTCTAATACTTGAGAATTATCGCTATGGAGGTGAAATGATCTTTGGGCACATCACCTTCAATTTAGTTTCTTTGTCCAGGATTTTGTTGCCATCAATAAAAACCAGAACATATGCTGAGTATTGACATAGTGGGTAGAGAAGAAAGAAGCAGCACTGGCTATTTAAAAAATATTAATTATTATAAAACAAAAAAAGAGTGAATAATGTCATTTTTCCCAGCCACACAACCACACAGAAGCATGGATGCAAAAGTGGTAACTAAGATACTTTTTTTGGACTGAGTCTCAGCTCATGTTCCAAGTAACTGCTCTTACTTGCTCAGGTAAATGTCAGAAATAACTGTAGGGAGGGAAATTTTTTGCTATGGGGTTTTAAATTGTTCAGTTACTTGTACTGGCACTGGGTTTTTTGTTTGTTTGTTTTTGTTTTGTGTGTGTGTGTCTGTGTTAGTTTTTGTTTATTTATTTTTGTGGAGAAATGTGAAAGTATGGATAAAATGCTTTTACTTCCCCCAGAAGAAGGGTCCATCAGAAAATTTCTTTCCCATCCAAATTCAGGTAACTTCTTGATCTTCCTGTTGACAAGTCCTTGGCTTTTGTGAACGGGTACAATAGGGAAGGAGTATGGTTACATGTAACATAAAAGTAAACATTAATATGTCTAGGATCAAATGGCAAAAACCTTAGTAATTCAATGTAACTACTATACAAATGGCAGCATGTAAGTACTAGTGGTAAAAGCTGATCATATCTGCTAATCGTTTCAAGGTAAACCTGTGTGAGCAACAGAACATATATTAATATAAAATCTTATTTATGTTACAGCAGCACCAGACATTCACAAGAAAGGCTGGTACACTTGCTTTCAACACGTCATGATCAATGATAACAGAAAGCATTTTCTTGGGAAATAGCATGTTTCATCTCAGAGAAAATATCCTGTACTTAGTCATTTATCACATATGTAAGGACGAGACTGAACCAATCAATCAATTTTTTGAAGTGGCATTACAGGAAGTAATGTAATTACTTATGTCATGTTAACAGCCCAGATTTTAAACTGAAAAAAAAATCAGGTTTTCTTCATATCTAAATCTACCAGTCCAAATGTCAGACCTTCCTCTAAACTAGCTGTCTAACACCCTCTGCAGTCAATGGGAAAAAAGTCCCTCATGGAACAATTCAATCTATCACTAGAACAGGTGAGATAAATCATTCTAGAGATCCCTCTCTTTCTTTATTAACTGGTAGACAAATCTAGATGACTAGTTCTAGTGGAAAATGTTTTTTCTTTTTGTGTTGCAGAAATAGCTCATGCAAATACATTGTATTGCTTATTTAATTATGGTGTTAGTCCGAAAGTCTGCTATTTAACTTGTAACTCATATGAGGGAAGGTCAGATAAGGAAGAAAAATTCTTGTTGTTCGTGTACAAAACAAATATTCACCAAATGAACAGGCATGTATCTTCCTCAAAAAGGTCTGTAAATGTAGTGTTATAGACTCAGACTAAAAATCGCAGCATCTGTAGCGAAAACTAAAGAATTAGAATGCTTGAGTGAGATGCAGTTAATATTCACGCCCACAGAGAAATTTCCATTGAAATAAATCTAAAATTAACTTATTTTGCTGAAAGAATTTTCTCTGAGATATCTGGTTGTTTGAGATCTCAGATAATAGTTGTTATTAACACTGTTCTAGCAAAACACAAGAGCCTGGAAATATATAGTCTTTTCACAGAAAATCCTTTAACTATCAGTGAAATGAAAAAGGTAATCCTGAAGTGTATTCTCAGAATTAGTCTAGTCTCCCTAAAAGGATTGCAATAAGAATTTCTCTTCGTACTCAATTAGCTGGTATCTAAAGATTGTTTTATTTCATATATTTCTTTTAAGTTTGTTAATAGTTTATATAGGAAGTAGAACTGGGAAATACATGCCCAGCACTTTAATGTCAAGCAGTGACCATGATAAAAGAATGATTAAACTGCAGTCCTCCATAAATCATGGTGGTGACAAAAACTCCCATGACAACAGTCTATAAACAAGTCGGGTTCTCTACTAGAGAAGTGTTTTTGCATTTTCTAAAATGAGTGAACAAAGAATTCCATATGGATAATTGCCATAACGCTGACTGGGGTTTATGCAAAATAAATTACTCAAATATTCCTGTCAATTCATCAGATGAGAAACAACACAATAAGGGAATTAATCATAAAGATAATTCTATCCCAGCATCCGGGAACAAAAATACAGAATTATTTTTAATTTGTAATTGTTTTGGTGACTGTTTTAACCACAAAGGAATTTGAAAATTCTAAGATTGACAAGATGTCTTCTGCAGAGGCAAGTGTGCCATCTCATTAATTACAACAGCAAATTAAAGTGTTGTTTCCCAAGTTTCACTTGTAGCTACAATGACTCACCATATTGTAGTTTTCTATATACCATCAGTGCATTAACTCCTCTGTAACCGAAGAAACAAATAAAGAGTTGGTTGAGAAAGATATATTTGTTTTCTGTCATCACTGATGGTCGAAACCATAGAAATACAAAAACACTGATGAAACATCTTCATTACTATAGAACCAAAAGATTCTATAAAAAAAGAGGTTTGAACTTCAGTTATATTAAAACTCACAAATTAAAATGTTAACTTTAGAAGACAGTTCTTTCTCTGCAAACTAATGGAAAAAAATTAGAATGGATATTTACTTCTCACTAATTGTTCAGTTATATCTTTCTTAAAATTTCAAATATTACTGTTATTTTAATTTCAACTCCTTCTGTTCATCTGTCGAGAGAATTTCAGAATCACAGGAGTTATATCATTATGTTTACATTGAAATTATGAGTTACTGTCCCGTAAGTTATTTATTCCTGTACTTTTCAAATAAGAGAAACCGGAGCAACAAAGTCAACATATTCCCACTGGTGATAAGTTACTTTCATACTGCAAGTACATGCTGGCCTGTTGAGATAACTATGTTCTCAAAGGATGAATAAAAATGTTCTACTCATGGGTGAATCTTTTACATGATGCAGTAAAGAAATTTGCAGATTTGGGTATTTTTTTCTTTTTTTTTTTTTTTTTTTTTTTTTTTTTTGTCGGGTTTTGTTAGTTTGGTTGTTTTTTTTGTTATGGAACAGTGTTAGAATAGACCAATCTGATATGTAATGAATTGTGTAACATAATGCACTCTCCTGAAGGGCAGATTACAAGAACTGATGACACCTTCCTTAGTCATAAGTGTAAATCTTTTCCTAAAATGCATCACAGCAAAGCTGTAAGGGAGAATAAAATTTCAGTTTTATTTATTACTTCTTATATATCTACAAAATATTTTCCAGCAAACAATTTACTGAATAACAGTTCTGCTGATTCCTGTAAAATTGCCTGGGTTTTATAAGTAATGGTAACATTACTGAAAGCTTCACATGTAGGTAGAAAAATTTTTAAGAGGATTATCGTCACAGAATCATGGAATCATAGAATGATTTCAGTTGGAAGGAGCTAAAAGAGCTGATAGTTTCAGTACCTTTTCATTTAGCAGTCTTGTATTTTCCTTTTGCAAACGTGTTAACATAGGTCAGAGAGATCTGCTGAATACCATTTTGCTTTTGAATTTCCAGATAAATTTATTTTAAATACTACCCATGAATAATTTCGTTACAAATTTTCTAAAAGCAAAAGTTGAAATGCATATAAACTATTAAGTGCAATTAAAATAGGAAACTGAAGGATGTTGTAAGTGGACAGTACATTCAAAGCCATAGAGATAAGCTTTTAGGATAGAAATGTATGAAGTTGTGCTAACACCGCCTTTACCGTTGCCTGTTTTTCAGTTTTGCCTTTCTGATGAAGCAGAAAGGTGGCTATTCTGTTCTCTATCTCTCCCTTGCAATCTGCATGGATAGTATCACAAGCATGATTAATAATAATTAGTTTTATAAACAATAATTATTTATTTATTTTGGTGTCCTACTGATCCTGCCTACAGCCCCATCAGCTGGACACCATATTTTTCTGCTTCTTTGTGAAAAACGAGTTGCTCAGGTAGCTGCATTACTCCAGTATCAGTTATTTGAAGTTTTGCCATAAAAAGTGAGAGTTGGCAATGATGCAGTACAAACACATCATGAGATTTTATAAAAGCTGAATCTGATGGGGAATGTATAAGAGTCATGAAAGATGTCCCAAAAGACCAAACATTTTTCTGCAGCATTTTTTTCAAAATGTAGAATGAAATCGTAAAGCATTTGTTTCTAAAATCTCTGCTATAAACTCTCCCTCCCCTATAATCTCGTCAGCTCTGGGGCAGAAGAATCTCAAAGGTCAGCCTTGTTGTTAACAACAATGCTTATATTTCTTTTCTATTTCATGGCAGTAGAAAGGAACAGATGATTTATTTTTAGTGAGTTGCTCAACCCTATACAAGGAACTCAGTAAGTGACTTTTTTTCTTAAACTGATAGAATTGCCAGCAACAGTGCTGCTTACAGCAGTATTAACTACATCTATAAACCTCAGCACCACTTCTCCTGCCTCAGTCACAGCCTTATGTCCTTCAATTATTCTTTCTGATATTTCAGGCTCTTTTTCACCTCAATGTGTTGAGTAATGTGTGAGATAAAATGGCATGTGTTATGAGATCAGTACAGCATGCATGGGTGAATTAGTTACATTACCAGTATAAACGACAAAAAAGATTTCTGACCAATAGCATCTGTTTGCATATGCATATGAAAAAGCAGGAGACGTTAGAGAAAGCAATAATGACATGATACTGCTATTCTGTCTTAACATATATGCTTCTTTTAATAAAGCAGTAACAGTAATAACAACAGAAAGTTTTATTTCCACATTCTTTTTTTTTTTATTAATGACTGGTTTCTCAGAGAAATTAAAGCACTGTAAGGGTGAGTTTCTTCTCTATTCCCAGGTTGAGCAATTTCAATTTTTACCCCCATAACATTAAGTAGAACAAACCTGCTTAAAGCTGTGCTACAAAGATTGAAGAACTGATCCTGCAGCATTTCTGTCAGAATTTTTTTCTTTCCACAAATAAATATTCAGGTTCAAAATAATAATCTGTAAAACCAGACAAAATATCCATACAGAATTTAGAAAATGACAGAGCAGGTTCTTTCAGGAATGTTACAGTAAGAAAGCCATTTATAAGTTTTGTCAATGAGGATGATTTTTAACACTTGATGGTCTAATATGATATTACATTTTAAAAAAAAAAAAAGAAGAAGAAGAAATAGGAAGCAAAATTTATTGGCTACGGAAGTCATTCTGTGTAAGATTTTTTCAATACCAATGTATAGAAGCACGTTTGTAAATGCTGACTGCAGAAGTCAATTCATTTTACAGGCAGCACAGAAGAGCTGAAAGCACCAGTCCCAGGCAGCTGAGAATGGCAACACCATTTGTTATACTAGCAAAAAGGCACATTGGTGCATTTTCTCTTCCTACCTCATGTATTTCCGGGAAGGTTTACATAAACAGTCCTGAGCAATTTCATTATCATTCTTCAAACCTCATCGTTCACTATGGTGCCTCCGTGGGGCATGATGGAAATCAAAAACTTCCAAATTGCGGCCCAGCTCTGCTCCAGTAATTCTATAAATTTAGATGGCAAGGTGAGGCATCCTCTCAGCTCTGCTACTGATACAAGAAAAGTATCAGAACATCACCTGGTGCTGCTGGGAAGCCCATTTCTGAGGGCTTCTGTCACAGGAAGGGTTTTATCACAGAGATGACCTTCTGCCAGAGCTGATGGATCTCTTTGCTCGGGTGAAGTTGTAGCTCTGAGGTAGGCAGAGGCTTCGCAAGTACAGGAGGATGTAGCAGGCAAGGGAAATAGTGTTTCTTTGGAGGCAGAAAGGAGCACGTCCTAGGGCTGCTGGGAATCAGCAGCAGAGATTCATAGGGTCTCCACAGGATTTCTTCATCTCCTTCCACCATATCTGAGATATAAATAAATGAATTAAGTCAGTGACAGAGGAAAAGTCCAAGAGTTCCCACTAAGATGCAGATCCAGAATACTTCTGACTCCAGCTACATTGCATTTATATTAACAAATGAAAATACAAATCTGTATTTGTGCAAAATGTATTAAATCTGAAGAGCTGTTCTGTCAGAAAATCTCATAACCATCTCTGCTTATCTTATATTCCTTCTCCAAATAATGTACTACATAAACTCAGCAGAATATTTTCTGATTGAGGTGATGGCACCAATGAAAGGAAAAAGAGAATGTTCACAGCTGTCATTGGATGTTATTCCATTGCTTTCTGCTCTCAATAAGTGCTATAAAGCCTATTCATATGTTAATTATTTACACTGAAAGACTCCATCATGTACAAACAAGAACTTCTGAACAAAGTAGGATAAAAATATTATTTGTATTTTGGCATTAAAATAACTAGTATAATTTTTAGATATGAGAAGTATCTCCTCTATTACTGAAATGAAGAGTTGAAACAAATTCTCTATCCTGTCAGTTTAAATACTGGACAAGGTCTGGTTCGGATACAGTAGGCTAAAATCAGCCTGATGCTCCATGTCAGTAAAACAGATGTTTGGTTAACTGGATAGTAAAATTGCAGTAATATCTATGCACCAAAGGCAAGGATTCATTTTGATATTCAGTTCAGTTCAGTGTCTTCACATGTTTGTCTTTCTGGGTGAAGCATATCATATTTGAATAACTGTGTGAATAACTGTGCAACTATGTTGACAAATTTTAAATCAGAATTTTTGGAGGAAAGAAGACACCTGAAAAATAATAGTGAAACACACTGCTATTTGAATATTCCTATTGAGAACACGAGCCATGAAATAGTTATCAATATTGTATTTAAACTGGTATTCAGTGATATTAACTGGTACTCACACCGAGAATTAGATCTCTTCCTAGAACTTCTGCACATCTTTGAGGTCCACAACGCACATTTTCAGTGATTGCAACATTCCTTTCAGCTCTCACATGCACAAGAACTCATCCTAGGTTTTTGGTTTAGGCACAGCACTAAGCACCAGAGTAGGAAACCTGCCATTTACAATTTCTTCTTCTGGAGACAGAATTTTTCTTTACATTAATGTATTTTTGCCAAAAAAAGAATAGCTAGTGTGCATCCAACGTAATTAATATTTACTGCATTTTATGTCTAGTGACAATCCTTAAAAAAAAAAAAAAAAAGATTTACTCCAAACAGCAAGCCTGCCTCTTTTTAAAATAACACTAAGCTGGTTTACATAGAGACCTTACAATCACATTATTTTTCAATAACTTATTTTCATTGATCGGTCTAACAGTTTGACATGTTATTTATGGGCTACTGTGATGAATCACATCCGTTTCCAAGGTAAAGTAAGCAAATTCTCTGTTTATAGGATTAAAGTTGAAGGTCAAACTTTGATTATATTCTCTATTCTACTACAGCAATATAAAGCAAGGCCTTTAGACTTCAGAATTGGCAACCAGTCATATGAGATGCTTTTATACTTAAAAATTGACCACAAATCTTGAGTAAATCATAATTAACATCCAAGAGGCAGGAAAGTGAGCAGATGACTGCGACGGACTTTAAGAGAAATTTATTTTATGCTTTGAATATGCTTTTTTATATATTTTTTTACCTTGCTAAGAGGATTTATTTATTTTTAATCTGTTTTAAGAAAAGAGTTTGTGTCTACCAGAGTGTGAGAGCTGGGAAAACACTAACCTTCAATGCTTATGGTGTCATGTGACATTTATCTAACTCACTGGCCCACTGCTGTTTAACTTCTACCAGTGTATATTTATCAGTAAGCCATTGGCAGGTGCAAGTGAAATTTGCCGCGTCCAGAAAAGTGATGTATAAACAACATTTAACCCCCTTTTTAGAAACACGTTATTAAAGTCTGGGTTGGGATCTCGGGGCTGCTGAAGCACTGGCAACCTTAAATTGTGAAGGATGCTGTTGTGAAGGTAATAATGAAAAGTAATTACCAGAATGCCCTCCACTCCAACCGCACACAATGCCCAGCCAGCTCAGATAGCCCAAGGGAGGGGGAGGAGATGGGAAACCATTTGTGCTAAAAGATAAATGTGTGCCGATGAGAATCTCATCCAAAATATCCCTGCTAAATTATGTAACAAAGGAAGCATGAAAGGGAAGATTGTGAAGTGTGCAATTTCAGCAAGCCATGGAAAGGTTGCTTAGAAGGCTTCTTGTGATGTAACATAAGGATTGCTGCATTTAGATTAGAGGGAGTGACCTTGCTTCATTGCCCAGCTTTATAAAACTGTCTCTACTGTGCTTGCTTTTTTTGTGTTGGAAAGATTCAAATCAAATAATTTGTTATCACAAATGTTGCTGTGTCAAGACTGAAAACCCTGGCTTGCAACTGCAGCATTTTTTTTTTTTGTCAATATTAAGGAATACTTTTTGAGAGTTTAAGAAAAACAGGCAGGATTCTTCCTTCATGCTAGAATTCTCCTTTAGAGAAAGCCTGACCCTTGTTTCAAGATTTTCGTACAGTTAAGTTTCACTGTCAGCAAGTTCCCTCTCCTGCGAGCCTGGGAGGGGAAGGAAACAGCCAGTCACACCAAGGCACTCCCAGTCCACAGGGCTTTGTGTCCTGCTGGTATTGGGTTTATCCAGGGGCCTATAGTGGGGATAGAGGGAAGATGGCTGAGCTAAATAGGTGGGTAGTGCAGAAACACAGAAACAGACTGTGTTGTGGCACCATGAGGGAGGAAATGGTGCTAGGAATGAGTGTGGCTGAGCAGTATCTGCTGTCTGTAACTACTGAGATAAACCTTGGGATCTCTCTAGCTACTTACCCTAAAAGCCACATTGGCCTTTTTGGCTTTTCTGATGTTCTCTGATGGATTGGAGAAAGTTGGCTTGGTCAGGGACACTGAGATACCTCCTGGGTCTTAGAGCCTTCACTGTACTGACATAGGGGTGAATGTAGCTGAAGCATGAGAGAAGCATTGCAGAGCTGATTACCTTCATGAGAGCTGACCTGAATGCAAAGCTCTCACAGACACAGAGAGCTGGCCAACAGCACAGGACTTCACAGCTCAGAGAGCACCCTTGAGCTCAGTTCTAAGCAAAAGGGGCTGGATAAATGTCTTGTTCCATGAACAGCTGCAGGAAGAGCAAAATCTCCAAAATGGTTTATCTCCAGGGCACAGTTTGCATCCATCCCTACAAATTGCTCCATTCTTCTTTGCAGATGGCTTGGCTGAAATGGTAAGTATACCATAGAGAAAGAACAGAGATCATACCCACTTACTTCATTGGATATTTGCTGCCTTCAGGATGAATCCAGATCCTGCAGTGTAGCCCAGAAATGAGCACTGCGATGCAGGAGCTGTGAGGTCCAGGCTCCTGGCAGCACCTATGGGTACTTCCTGCCCTCAGCCACACACACAGCCCAGCAAGGTGTGACTAACAGTGCATGCGGCTAAAGCGAGATGCAACATAAGCCTACAGGGCTCTAATTTTCAGGCACAGATAATGGGTTTCACTTGCGATTTCATTCTTACAGTTTGAAGTTCTGCATTTTCTTCAGCAACTTACTCTTTATCACCAAGTAAGAGCACCTGCACCCACTAAATTATTCCCTCCTTTTCTTTCAAACATAAAACCATCTCTTTCATGCACAGTAGGTCTTCAGCTTCAGTGTTTAGCACAATTAAAACTAAATGCTACTAATGAAGAGCACAGGGCTTCAGCTGTTACTCAAACGAATTCTGTTGTCGTGACTTAGGATAGCTCACATGAGCCAGAATTGTCAGGACTGGACTTCATGTCCAGAAAGGAAAAGACAGCTATTTCTGAAGTTGCAGACAGCAGATGGATCACAAGAGGACCCTTACACAGCATAAAGTTGAGCAAATAGATAATGATTTACAGGATCAGAGCCTTCCTGAACGTTCTGCTTGCACTTCATCAGTTTCTGCTAACAGGAATTAAAGCATTCACCCTCTTCTTGTGTGCCGTGACTTTTGACAACAATAAAATGTTCCGTCTTACCATATGACACAGCCAACTCCAGATGTGCTATTTTGGTTTGAGATGGTTAAACTTTTTTTGTTACTATGGAGATTATCTACTGAATGGTTTACTTACTGCCCCTAAGCTGTCATCGCGTGCTGTTTAATTTATAAAGCTGGTCCAAATCTCTGCGGAAAAAAAGTCGCCAATATTTCTCACAACTTTCTTTGATTTGCTTTTCAGTGTCAGCCAAGACATAACATTTATTATGATTCACCTTAGCATGATGACATTTCATTTTTCTTACCAAAGAAGATGTTCCTGAAAAAAGGAGATCAAAATCTTCTTAGCCTTCTGGATATCACATAATAAATGAGGGAGTCTGGTTTTCCTCAGAGCCTCAATAGGAAGAAGTGTTTATGTTTCAGGACCAAGCCCCCACAGAATATTTACAAAATTTGTTGTGAGGTGTTGAGCCATAAATCTGAAGTCCAAAACCTACATCAAATAGAAATGAAGACCCATAAAACACAGTGTAAAACAAAAAGTCAAAAGAAAAAAAATGTAAATATTTTAAAGAATTATTGAAATCCTTAAGTGTCTTCCCCGTAAATAACACATAAAATTTATTTTATCAAATGGACTTTGGTGCTAGCATTCTAAATATTATGCATAGATTAAATATTTTCATTGCAGAGTGCTAAAATAAAAGAGTCAAGAACTCCAGGGTTGCTATAGATAGCCAATCAAAGCCCTATTACACTTTTCCTTGAGTGAGAAAGAGAGGGAGACACTTAAAATAGCTTCTGCTTTACATAAGAAATTGTTATTTCTAAAGCTAAAGCCCTAAACTGAAAGTTAATTTGAATTTCATTATGGTAAATGAATGTGAATTTATTTTATTAAAGAGAAAACTATCTTCCAGAAAGCTCAGGGAAAATAACCCACAATAGGATAGCATAAAAAAAAAAACAAAGTGAGAATAGCCAGATGATTCTGTCATTCAATAATTGGACCGCAGTTCCTTAGAAAACAGCATCATTTTCACGACTGCTTCATAATAACACTCATGTTATCTCATCGCATGGTCTGTATGGCATACTAAGATTTTATTGCCTCTGGAAAGGCTAAGAAGAGCATCCTGTTATGTTTATATATACCCGATGCTCACTGAAGTGCGCATACTTACTTTTCTGTATTTTTTCATTTATTAGCATTAATAAATTGATACTATTTGAATCTGTACTGAAACAGAATGAATATCCTCTTCTATTCATCACTGTATGCAGCAGGAATCAGTCTTGGACACAGTTCTGTTCTGGTGCCCAGATCACTTCTCAAGTCACACAAAGGCACATGTCGTGGGGCCATAAGAAGTCTCCATCCTGATACCAGCTTTAAGGAGACCCTCCACAGTAACACCTATGTCGGGAGACTGTGGGCTCTGAAAACACATGGCCCAGCCTGTCAGTGCAGGACTAGTTAGGAAATAACAGATTCGTACTGAATCTACATGTTTCTACCAAAATTGCTGCAACTTTGTTCATGAGCACTGAATACAAGTAGTCACTACTTGTATACTTTGATGGCATAAAGCTTATTTATTTCCCCAATTCTATGTTTCCCCAATTCTCTGTTGAGTCCTACGTCTGAAAAACTCCATCACTGTTCTCAGAGTTGTATTCCTCTCATTTTCTCACAGTCCCTCCTTTGTGCTGTGCAGACAACTGCTTATTTCCCACGATGTTAGAGTAATTCCAGGGAAGCTTATTAACTACAGCTTCACAACACTGTGGCTTTATGCAAATGAAATATTGCCATGGATTTGGGGTATTTTTACTGGGTTATTTTTAGCCCAGTTATTCGCTGCTCCCAGCACAGGTGCTGTTGCACAAACAGCATAGGGAGAGGTGCAGGGCAGAAACCAAGTGGCTGGAAGAGCAGTGAGACAGCTGCAGCTGCTGCACTTCACATCCCATTACAACCTCACTTAGTAGCTCTTACTCAGCTGTATTCAGTCCCATATCCCATTAGCTGCAGCTTTTGAGTTTACAGCTATTTTGCAATAAGATGTTTAGTGGTGTCTTTCATTTCACCTGGAGGAAGGAGACATAATATATCCGTTAGTCTTAACCTGCTCTGTGGTTACAGTTTGAAGGTTCCTGTGGTGGGTGTCCCTACCACTGCCAGGGCAGCTACACAGTGCTGTACAGAGAATGGATAGGGCTGCTTTAAATTAAATAAATTTGTGTTTTCTTGTCGTAACTGATCCTCTGTTTCCATATCTGCAGAAAACTTCTAGGATGTCCAGATCACATAAGCCCTGCTCCAGCTCTGCAAAGCACAGTCAGACACACGAATCTGGGCATACTGGGTGGACATACTGGCTGACTCACAGCACTGACGGACTGGGAAAATTACAGCAATCCAGGAAAAGAAAATAAGAAATGAGCATAAGAAGTCTGCAATTAGAACTGCTAAGTAGAAGACAGATACAGGGTGAGAAGTTGAAACAGCAAAGCACTGGTGGCAAATGCAAGAAGGCACAGCTGTGTGCAGGACTGGTGCACAGATGGCAGGCAAGCTTCAGCCCACATTCATCCCGGAGGTGTTGGAGGTAACCCACTGTGGGGGCTCACTGGATGCCGAGAGCTTTGGCTCTGCACCTGATTGCACTGAGCAGATCAGCCCTAAGACTCTTCTACATCATTCTGGAAATGAAACACAAATACATCCAGATTAAGGTTTGTTTATACAGCCAGTGTAGGATAAAGCTTTACTTTCCCTGATACACACACTCACAAGCCACATACACAATCTCTCTACCAGCTAAGACACCCTTGTTTCATACATGGTCTGAAAGCCAGCCTCATTTGTGGCACCCTAGTGTAACCATTTCTGCTCTATCACTGCCACTAACCGTCACATCTCCTGCACATAACCTGTGCCACCATGCTGTCCATGGCTGAGTTTGGCACAGAAATGTCATTAGCATTAGGTTTGATTTTACATTCCATGTTTGTCCAAAGATCTTTGGTAACGATATAAATTTCAGCAAAGCTGAATGCTAATCTCCTGAATTTTGAAAGCACAACAGGCGAAGTCAACCCCTGAGCATATTCAAAGCACCTGGAATGCAAATATTCACAGGAAATAACAAAGAAAGCCCTGCTATTTCTGCAGTCAAATAATAGTACTGGTGCTGAACTGAGAACAATTTTAGAGAACAAAAATATAGCAAGATTGAAGATATACATGATTAAAAGTGACTCTTTGTTTTGCCAAAACCTCTAGCCTTTGTTAGAAACAGAGAATTCCCTTCAATTGTGTGGGTCAAAATTTACAGGGATAGAATAAAAAAAAATGTTGGACATGATTTTCTGCAATGGGTGGTCAAGAGTTATTTCTCCATAGTGTTGCAAAAATGGAGATTTAGTTTGTATTTGCCTATGCGTGGATTCTGAGTGAGGGGAGGAGGGGAGAGACAATCCACAATGATCTCACTCGGGTGCACCTTGCTCTGCTGCCAAGACCAAGGGATACCTAAAACACAGTTTATTTACAAAAAGGTCCTTTCTTTTTAGCTGTTGCAACTGCATGGCTGTGTCCCACTGCTGGTGTCACATCCGGTATAATCTGCCTCAGGTGAAATAAAAAGGGCTTACAGACATAGAGTCTGACCTCCTTACAAAAGTACTGTCCAAAATTAGGAAAGTGCAATTGCTTGTCAAAGCAAGCTTCTCACTCGCTCATTTATTTGTAATTTTTTCTCAGTGGGAACACACTCCTGTATGTAATAAAAAGATTTTATTAAACCTTGATTCTCCCAAACTCCCAAACTCCCCCAAAAAATAGAACCAAAATTCTGTCCCTGATGAAAAGTGATAGCTGGAAGAGATAGACAAAAAGGGAATGATCGTGGTTTCAGCTAGCCTGGCTGAAACACTAATATATAAATCTTCTCACTTGGTAAGTGACCGGAATCTCAGCATTCACAGCATTTTACATGGTCTGCCTGGCAAGGAGAAACACTGCCCAGAGCTCCAGACTACTGCTGTGGTCCCAGAGATGTGCCCCACCTGCACCACAGAAAGGTTTCCAAGGGATGTCCAGCCACCCACTGACTGGCATGCTCAACTCAGTCTGTTCTCTTTGTCTTGTGTATGGCACAATATGTAATAGTCCCTGAGCTGACACCTGGCTCAAGGATCAAGGAAGCTGAGCAGTTCAAATCAGCATCTCCTAAGTAGTTTCTCACTTCACTTACACCAGGCTTGCACCAGGCTTTGTCTTTGAGTGAGCAGTATTTGGCTGATCTCAGTGTGATCAGGGAGCAACTTGTCTCAGTTATCTTACAAGTTAGGTGATCTTGCTAAGCAGGGCAATGTCAGGGTGCAACGGTTACCCAAGGGTGCCATATCGTCAGCAGAGATAAATGACTTCCACTGCCAGAGTCATCAGTTTTGTGCTCTTCCCAGGCCTTCAAATTAATTATAAACAAACAAACAAAAAAAAGTACTATTTAGAATCCACTCTTGCTAGCTGGTCGCTCCCTTCTTACTGTTCACTAGTCACAGTCACAAACATCTACACAGCATGGAGCAGCCAGACACCACTACTGAAGCTTACCTGGTTGATTTATTGATAATCCTCCACCACCTCAATCCTCTATTCTTCTGTCTTTGCACTAACAGAGCTGTAAGATGATACGTTGCCATTGTAGGCTGCTCAATCAAGATTTGGTAAGAAGTTCCAAGCATGTGTGTGGTGAGTGAGTGTACATGTGTATAAATAGATGACATCAGGAGAGACAGAAAGATGACTTTGCAAAGATGAGAATATGAATGGGGTCTTTTCTGCCTGAAATGGTTCCCTTCCCTCAGTGCATTGAGCCTTGTTCTCTCTGCTCCTTTCCTCCTTGACACAGCTGCCCAAGGTGCCTGAGAAATCCATTAAAATTTCAAGGACATAAGGGAATGGTGGGACACAGGACAACACAATTCCAAAGGCCTTCCTTCTGAAAAATATCTCTTGGTAGTGGAGTCACCATCCCTCAAAGTGTTCAAGAGCAGGTTAGATGTGACACTAAGAGACATGGTTAGTGAGCATGGTGAGGATGAGTTGATGGTTGGACTAGATGATCTTAGAGATGTTTCCAGTCTTAATAATTCTATGATTCTACTAAAATTAAAATATGTAATGCCAAAAACTTCTTCTCTGAACAGTATTTTTCACCCCTAATGTAAGGGCATTCTTTCTCTCCCATTTCTCTGCTGTAGTTGGTTGTTTCTGTTTTTTTGTTTGTTTGTCATTTGCTTTATTTTGTTTTGTTCTGTTTTCCTAGCCTTACCACAGAAGATTTAGCTTAATCCATTAAGCTTTATCCAACTTTGCTGCACTTCATGCTATTGTGAAGTGGAGCTGCTAACAACGGTGACACAACCAAACCTGCCAAAATAGGAGGCAGGATTTCTTGTTTGTGGAAGAAGGACCAGGCAGGGACAAGCATTTTGGTTCCTGGTTTGATTAGTGTCTGGCACAACAGAGTTTGACCTCTGACAGGATCAGCAGGAACAGCTGCAATAATATTCAAAACACAAATAATCTGCCAATTCATTATTCTCTAAAAGCCTCTCCACTTGTTCTTGGCCACTCAGGAGCTATGTGCTGTGTGGAACTGGTGTTCAAATAACACAAACAAAATAGCTCTTATTTCCTGATGAGTGATAAATCCAGTAGGAGAATCTGCCATCTGACTTTGTCCCACCAATTGCACCCTGATACTCCCTGCTTATTTTTGTTCATAGACACTATCACAGAAGCCAAGAAGGGAGGTTGGTAATTTCAAATATAGACCTATAGAGAAGTGGGTTCTGCTCTTTCAGTTTTGATGCTCATTATCATACTCATTTTATGAACTCTGAAGTTCCCAGCAAGAGCCATGCATCATTATGAGCAGACATGGAACTGACCAGGAATTCATGCACTTCGTACATGGCTCGAAAGATCTTTAAAATAGATATTAGACCCAGTCATAGTGGATAAATTCTGGAATCCATTGCATGCCTGTCCAGAAAGACTTGGATATATTTTTCAGATATTGCAACATAAAAAATTACACGTTGAAATTATAGAGGAAGTGTAGAAAAGCACTGTCTTCTCACTGTACAGTAAAATCCAGGTGATAACGTTAAACATCAGAGATTTCCATTTTCAACTTTTTGTTCCTATGAACTGAATCTGTCACCATTTTCATTTGAGTTCATGTTTGTTTTAAAAAAAGCATTAGAAGGTTAGGAGAAATATTTGCAATAAGGAAAAAAGCAAAGCACAGCAAAACAAAAACTTCTAATAATAAACTAACAAAAAAATTAAATGGAGGAAAATGACCTAGAGCAATATTTAAATACATTTCGTAAGAAGTTTAGAAATTAAGAAGACAAAATTTGTTTTCTACTAACCAGCAAAAGTGCATCCAGAATCTCTGCAGAGCTTTAAATGTGCATGCACATAGGTGGAAGACACTGACCCCAAACTGTCACCCACTGCTCGATGGAAGGAAGAATGAATGCATTTGGCACCAACCCCATAGAAGACTTGTTATTCCAGAGCAAGAAACAACCAGAATGATGCAAGCTCTTTGTATTATTGAGAAATCAGAGATTTAATAGGAAAATAAGAACTTCCTTGAAGGGAAGTACATGACTTAGGATAAACAGAACTGTGCAATAAACTGGGATTTTGGGAACAAAAGGAACATAAGGCTTTCTGCTAGGAAAGGATTTGTTCTTCCTAAATTCTTAGGACTCCTAGGTCAAACTTGGGAACTCATGATCCAAAAAAAAAATCTCTGAAGACTACTTTGAAGACTGGGAAAAAAAGGACTACTTGGGAATTGGAAAGCTTATGTGAATTGTTTCTTTGCGTGTTTCTTCATATGCCATAATTTGGAAGTGACCGTGAAAACCCAGAAGACCCTGTATTGGTTTCCTGAGATGCATTCTCCACCAGTGGTGTCTTCTCATTCTACCATCAGCTGTTTGTCCCAACCACAACTAAGTAGACCACTGATGCAGACTGTTACCACCAAGATCAGTTATTTTTTAACATGGTAACTGTGGTATGTAATCTGCAGAGGTCCAAGAGCAGTTGGATTAGTTCACCTGCACTTTTAGAATAAGGTTTTATTGTTCATAAAGAAAACAAAGAAACAGAAACAAACTGGGTAGTATCTCAGAGACGGGTGCACTATGCTGGTGTGTTACAAATCATGAAAATGATGGCATTGTGCTGTGCCATGTGTGTGTCAGAGAGACACTTCTTGGCTTTTGCCTTGTTATTCCTATTCTGTTATTAGAGGGGAAGCCAGGAGCTGTTAGACCTTATCTCCCTGTAAGATGACTGTCACGTAAAAATGCAAACGTTACAAATTCACTGCTGTGAATTTTAAGCAGGTCGTCAATTTTCTGTAATTCATGAGCTGGATGCTAGTCAGCTTTTGAGTCATGTATCGGATAGCAGCTACTGGGTGGTAAGGCAGCTTGCGGAGAGGCAGAAGCAAGGCTGAGCCTGAGAGCACTCGAGAGCCCCGCGGCAGCCCCTGTCAGTGTTCCCGGCAGTGTCCCTGCAGTGTCCCTGGCAGAGCTGGAGGCAGTGACACTACTCTGTGCTTGAGCTGCAGGGTTGCTCTCAGCTGGGCTGAGGCATGTTGTAATGCCTGGAGGTACAAACTGCAGGCATTTTCCACTCACTGGAGAGCGAGGGAGATGCGCTTTGCTTTAAAAGCTACGGTTACAGGCAAACATGGATTGTAAGGCATATGGGTGCGTGCGGGCAAGAGATAGCTGCTTAGGTGGAAGGAGCTCGTGGATGTGTATTTCTGTGTGCGTAACTTCCCAGTCACTAATCAGGGAAAGCGTTTAGAATAATCCACTCGGTAAGCAAGCAGGAGGGAAAAGACCCGCCGGGCGATGCGGAGTGGGAGGCAAGCCGGGCTCGGGAGGAGCTCGGCGCTGCTCGGCGCGGGGCCGCAGCCCATTGATGCGCTGTGCTCCGCGCTCGGAGGCGTGGGTGTGCTGCCTAAAATCATGCAGACTGGGGTTTTTATACACACTAGTTTAAATTATTGGTAAAACGGGGAGGAGGGGACAGTTGGACTCTGCGGTGAGAGGTGATCTGCTGTGGAATAGGATTAAAGAGGCCAATAATTATACGGAGGAATCCTGTTTCCTAACCTCCTCTGTGATGAAGCGTAAAGTGGAATTGGAAATTGCAATTAGCCGTAGAATAAAGGTTTCCCCGGGGGCGGGGTGGAATTTCACCGCGGTGTGTCGTTGAATATTCAGCCCCAGTGGCTCGACTGGAAGCGCGGGGCCGCCGATGTGCCCATCCGGAGGGCTCCGCGGGGCCGCTCCCGGCGCGGCGGCGTCGGGCGCCCGAGGCTGCGGCTCCACCGCGGACAGAAGAGGGACAGCGGCTAATCGGATTGGGAAGGCTCCCGTAATCCCAGCCCGATCGGCGGCAGCGTCTGCCTCTCTCCAATATCACTAATGTCGCTTCTATTGGCTGCATTAGACAGATGTTCAAAAGCTCCCTCTCGCTCGCCCGCTAAATCTGATCTCCCTGTAATACTTTCACTGCTATTAAATCCACATGCACCCACTCTTCTTTCACTACCCCCTCGTTCCTCCCCCCTTCCCCCCCCCCCTCCGCTTCCCCATCCCTTTTACTTTCCTGAGTGGACCCTGGCTGCGTTTGATCGCCTTTTCCAGGGCAAAACGAGATCTTCTGGCAAACAGACAATGAGATTGCCCTCCCTCCCCATCTGGTTGTCTCCCAATGAACCCCGTCCCCTCCACGACCAAAAAAAGCAACACAAACAGATAAGCAAACACAAGCAAACTCCAGTCAAACCAGCACTGCATGAGATACGGCTGTTGATCACAGTTCAAAGGATTTGGCTTTCCTTTCAGAAAAGAGTTATATGACTTACCTCTTCGATGCACAATTGCAATTAGAGCGTTGGTATGCTCTAGATCTCCCAGTATAAACGTACAAATGGAAGAACACACATGTGTGTACACAGATCATACACACATTTTCGGCAGGTGCGTCCTCCCAGTTTGTTTATACAGATCGAGCTGTCTTTCTCTAACTCCTTTTTAAAAAGGAGAACATCTAGCAGGACCTTAACTTCCTATTCTTGTTCTTGAACAGTTCTTCCTGACACTCTTCTCTGCTTCATTTCTACTGCTCTTCCTTACTTTTTGCAGTCTTTTTCGTTGTACCCTCTTGCAGGGTCAAAATCCCCTTTGTAAGTGTGTTTTATCCACCCCCACCTCTCCCCCCCAGCTGTCCTTTTGTTGTTTTCTCTGACTAACCCGCAGAAATGAAACACATATGCAACTGTGTCTCCTTGCATTTTCAGATGTTTCTCTCACTATTGTCTGCTACAGATCATTGAAAGAGCAAAGTGAAAACAGATGCATGAAAGATAAAAAAAAATATATGCACACACGTACCAACTCCATGGTGCAGAGAATAAATCTGGTAAATCCCATTCGGGGAAAAAAAAAAAAAAAAAAAAAAGAGAGAGAGAGAGAAAGAAGGAAAGAAGGAGAGAAGGAAAGAGAAGAAAGAAGGAAAGGGAATGAAAAAGTGGGAGGAGAAGAAATAGGGAAAAAGAAAGCAGGAAAGAAAAGAGACGGGAAAATGGGAAAAACAAAAGAAGAAAAGGAAGAGGAAGAGGAAGAGGAAGATTAATATATAATGTGCATCTCGGGTTCCTAATTAGTACAAAAGGGTATTTTCATGAGATTTGATCATTTCCTTCTGCCTGGACAAGAAGAAATCAATGAGGTAGGAATCTATAAATCAGCCATCATGTCAGGACAAATCAAAATAATGCTTCTATTATTTCAATCAATAAACCATTTTTATACTTAACATCTGATCTACACAGTGTGTTTGTGTTGGAAATTTGCAGAGCAGCTTTGCACAAAAACAAACCATTAACATACGTGTCAATCACATTTGAAACTGTTGGAAATGGCCGGAGATTTCAGCACGGAGCTGACCTGAAAAACGTCGGGAGAAACACAAATCGCAGGGGGAGCTGGTTCGCCTGAAAATACTTCAGAAAGTTTGTCGCTTCTTTATTCTCTGCTCCCCCTCTTCCCCCCTAACACCAAACCCCCACCCCCCGGACCAAGAGCCAAACTTTGACGCGAGGCTGAGAGGAGCGGGCCAGGCGGGAGGAGGCGCGGGGTGCGGTGCCGAGGGCAGAAGCGGCGGCTCCATCTGAGAGTTCCCCTGCAGCCGGCAGAGGCAGGTGGCCGCGGCCCCCGCCGGCAGCGCAGCTCGGCAGCCGCAGGACGGAGCAGCCTGCTGCTGGCGGCTCTGCTCCCTGTGGGCCGAGTCTGCCCTCCTCTACCTGCCCCGAACACCCTCAGCTCTAGGTGGAGAGAGGAAAGGTGCCAGATGGGTTTCCTCTACATCTTGCTGTACAGTGCTGCGCCTTGCTTGTTTGCAAATCCACCAAATAATTTATGCCAAACAACCATTTAGAAACCATTTTCTTTGTTTCTTTGAAGCCCTACTGTACAGCTCCATCTGTCTGATATAAATGAATAATCCTTCTTGATACCATTCCTAATCCATTTCTTTACAGTCGAATTGAAAAGGGGGGCGGAGGTGGGATTAATCATCTTTAAAAATGGAAAACCCCAAACAGCCACAGATCCGGCATATTTATTGCTTGAAATTAAACAGATGTCCCCCCGTTCCCCCCCACCTCCCCAACCCCCCCACACAAACACCCCTCCCCCCTTACCCGACCCCCTGCTTTGTGGTTGGATTTAGGGCAAACGGGGGCATATCCCAGAACCAAAATCCCATACCAAATTCTTGAGAGTTTAGAGCCCGGATTGGTTTTACCAAAGGCTAGGTAGCATCAAGCATAACTCATGTCTCAATCCATCCTTTATTAGACAAGAAGAGGAGGAAGACGAGGAAGGCACGTGAAGAGGAGATGTTGGTCCTCTTGGAGGGAGGCCGTTCCGCGCTGCCCTGGATGTTCCCGCAGACCTCGGCTCCCCTCCAGTGCCCGCTCCCTCCCATTCACTCCCCTGTCGCTGCGTTTCACCGGGCGCGGGGCGATCATTTGTAACTCATTGTTTGTTTGGGCAGGAGTGAGGGGGAGGGAGGGGAAGAGCGAGTAGCAACTGAAAAGGTTGCAGATTTTTTTTTCACCCAGGAATGATAAACAGGGTGGGGAAGCTGCTTAGCTCGTAATATACAATCTCAAGTGTTTCTGCTTTGCTAGGTGTTTTTGCTCTTTATTATATATTTTTTTTCATCTCGTAGGTGCTAATATTTTAGTGAGGGTAATGATGATTTTCGAGCGCCTCTAGCAAGGCGCATCGGAACAAAGAACATTTACACGTCTTCCCTTGGTCAATCAGCGGCCGTTCACACCAGACACATTTGCTCAGCCCCTGTCCTGTCACCCCTCGGGTTGTTGGTTTCTTTTTGTTTGTTTGTTTGTTTGTTTTCGCTCTTAAGAAAAAAAAAAGAAAAAATATCCTAATCAAATTGCTTATTTCCCTCCCTGCTATTTTCATAGATGCCTTATTTCCCGCCTCCCCTGCCGTTTCCAGATCAAACGAAAGCGTCTCTGTCTCCCCTGGAGGGGAGCGGCGGGGGCGGAGGGAATAGTTTATTATTAGAGAGCCAGATTCCCACAGTCAAAATGGGAGAGAAGGGGGGAAAGAACACCCCAGGATTTGACGGAGCTACCACTCTTCTGCACAACGCGAGGAAGACGGCTGGCACCAGCCAGGACCTCCGGCAGCCCCGGAGGTGCAGCGCAGCGCAGCCCAGTGGGCCCCACCGTTCCGCCTCGCCACAGCAGCCCCGTCCGAGCGGGGTCAGCCGGCTGCGGGTAGCGCCGGGGCGAAGGGAGCGGAGCGGTTCCCCGTGAGCACGGGTGGGCTGCGCGGGGAACAGCGGGATGACACCGCGCCCTGCGGCAGGACGCGCTCGGCTCCGTCCTTCACCCCGCAACGAAGTGGCAGGGAGGTGGCTTCCAGCAGATGACTAATTTTTAATTTTTTTCTTTTTGAATCTCAGAGATGATGTACATTTTCGGCCAAGAAAAAAAAAAAACAAAAAAAAAAACCCACC